>NC_080066.1:24092384-24400563 GCF_949987535.1 Balaenoptera acutorostrata | reverse complement strand
TTCATGTAACAATGTTATTTTAACTGTAATAGGCTTATATTGTGATTTTAAATGAATAAATTTTTTTTAATGTCTCAGTTTTAATCCCTAATTTACAAGCTATAACCCACATAAACAAAAGTCTTTGGGGTTTAAGGCCAAAAGGTCTAAAACCCTGGAAAGAAAGAAAGGGATGGAGGCAAGACTAAATATTAATTGTAATAATAATAATTAACAGCTAATATTAATCGAGTACTGACCACTCCTCTAAACACTTTCAAAGTATTAACTCATTTAATCTTCGCATAAACCCTATGAAGGAAAGACAATACTTGAAAGGTACAAAACCTACAGATGAGGGGACTAAAGCACAGAGAAACTGAATAAGTTCACCCAAAGTCACACAGCTCCTGAGTGGAGAAGCCCGGGTTTAAAGGACTTAAAGACAAGCAGTCTGACTCCAGACCTGTGCTCTTAGCCACAATTGTTTTAGACCGAGAGATGGTTTTTCATATGTTTGAAGTGAATGGAAGAAAGACTGATTTGTGAGACATACTTTTTTAACAATTCCACACAACGATAAACTGTCAAAAGAAAACAAAAACTGATCACAAAGATAATACAGCTATCACATTAATATGTAAGGAATAAACAGAGCTTCCAATATATTAAATATTAAGCATCTATTAAATGTCCAACTGAATAAAGCTTATGATATAAGGATGGCTTTGAGTTACTTACTCTGAAAAATAATCCATAAACTGCTGAGGATTTTCTGAAGCCAGCAATAGTTGTCTCTGATGAGATTCGGACATACAATGACACTTAAAGCCATTCTACAAAAATGTAAAGGTAGTGGTTAAATCTTGATTTAGCTCATTATAATGGGCCCTAAATATAAGTATTTAATTAAATCCTAAAAAGCTGCTCTTTGATGATAAATTGTAAAAAATAATCAAGTCACTGGCTGTAAGCACCCTATCGTTTTAAAAATTTTTTTTTATAAAGTTGAGTTTTGCAGCCCTGCTAATCAAAGAATCCCAGAAGATTAAAGAGACAGAAAAATACTGCTTTGGAAAACAGACATTAGTAAGAAACATTACAGGGCACAGTAACAGAAGAGCGATTTTATTTTTTGACTCAATTTAACAAATTCCTATTGGGCACCTACTTCATACAAAGTGTTATGCAAGCGTTTCGAGGACTGTAACAAAGTAAAATGGGTCATCAGTGAAGTTCCATTAAGGAAACTATTTTCACTCACTTTCCTATACTTTAGCTCATTACCCAAAATACACTTGCATTTTATACATAAACCTTATTTTATCATACTAAATCTGTATCTTCTTCAGATGATTGTAAAAAACATCCAAGTTTTGACTTTGTGTCTATTCTACTTAACATTTGAACCTGATTCTCCACCAGTAAGAGAAATGAAAAATGTGCCTCTCCTCTGTCTCCCCCATCTTGGTGAACAGCACTGTCCTGTACCATCACCCAGGCCAGGACCGAGGACAGCATCCCAGCGTCCTCCACCTCCACTCAGCACTACGTCTACTCCGCCGTCCTAATAACTTACCCAGTCCCTCGGCTCAATCCCATTGCCACTGCCCTGATTTCAACACTCAGTCTTGCTTAGAGCAGTCTCCTAATCTTCAGTCATCCACAGATGCCTACACAATTCTTGCCTCTTCTGTGCCCTACCTATGCATTACTCTTCCTTAACTGCGTCTTAAAAGGAAACTTGATATCAGTCTCATAAACGAAAAGCCAGCACCACTTTCCATAAATTACAAATAAATCAGTAAGATGAAAGCAAAATAATGTTATTAAATTCTAGAAACTCAAGGGAGTGGATGGGCAGGAGGGGAATACTCCGGATCTGACCTTCCTCCCCCACAATCTGCCGGTATTAGAGACAGAGACAGGGGAGGGGGCTTGTAGGGGTCAGCTTCTCCTCCCCCAGGCAGGGAAGGGCAATGAAAAGATGTGAGGGCAAACAGGTCAGAATCACCCCAAGTGTCTTACTCTGAAAAGTAGTAATTAAAAGAGAGAATCAAACGTGTCTTCTCTTTCCCTGAGGAATTCTATTTTAGGATAACATTTGAGGATAACCAAATAACCCTAGTTAATGAGAAAAAGCTCATTGTTACAAAAGAATGGTGGTCAACAATAAATGTAAAAAGAACTAGAAAAATAACCACTTTGCAACTTCTAATGAAATAAGTGACACAAGCAAAGATGTTAAAACATGAGTAAAAGGCTGATGGGAAATTGGAGCTATGGGCACGATTCCACACTCCACTAGTATTTGTTCCTCGTTCCCCCATAGTTACTTGCTCTTGCAAAGGGGAAAATATTACTTTCCAACATTACTTTACAGGCTGTCAACTGTACCCAATTTTCTTAGCACTACCAGACATCATGGGCTTCCTTATTTGATGCAATGTGATATACACAGGGTCACCTATCAAGGATTCTGCTCCCAAATATTTAACCTGAACCTAATCAAGCCCTCAGACCTAAGTTCCAGTTTACAAAAACTACAAGAGTTAGAGAAAGAAGACGAACGACAACCACAAGAAAACGTAATTGTTAAAGGGGGAATCCTCTAGGATCATTACTGGCCTGGCCTCTTCAAGTCAATGTCAAGAAAAACAACTGAGGGGAAGGGAGGGAATTCCATTTTAAATTTAAAATTGAGAGAGAATTAAAAGTCCTAACACCTGACACCACAGAGATTTTTAGGGCAGTGAAACTATTCTGTATGATACTATAATGGTGGATATTTGTCATTATACATTTGTCCAAACCCACAGAATGTTCCACACCGAGAGTGAACCTTAATACAAACTATGGGCTTTGGTGCTAATGATGTGCTCAATGTAGTGTTATTGATCGTAACAAAAGTACCATTCTGCTGCACCAGGCTGATGGTCTGGGAGGCTGTACATATTGAGGGCACAGTGGGTACGAGAAATACTCTGTACCTTCCGCTCGTTTTTGCTCTGAACCTCAAACTGCTCTAAAAAATAGTCTAGTTTTTAAAAAGTTCAAACAACCAAATCCAACTATAGCTTTTGACTGGATCTGGGTTGTTTTGTTTGTTTGTTTTTGTTTTTACTTTATTTTATTCAAGTATAGTTGATTTACAATGTTGTGTTAATTCCTGCTGTACAGCAAAGGAATTCAGTTTTTTATACATATATATACATACATACATGTATAATTCTTTTTCATATTCTTTTCCATTATGGTTTATCACAGGATATTGAATATAGTTCCCCGTGCTAAAAAAACTGTTTTAAAAAAGCATTCATGGGAACAATTGAGAAAATGTGACTATGGAGTATGCACCAGATGATATGAAGAAATATTTATTAATTTTGTTACGTGTGATGACATATATGGTGGCTATATAGAAGAATATCCTAATATTTTAGAGGAGCGTATTTAAATATTTATAGGTGAAATATCCTGATGCTTGTAATTTACTTTACATATTTCACAGAAAAGGAAACATGGCAAAGTACTTAAAATGTTAAGTGAAACTTAAAGCGTTAAATCTGGGTAGTGGATATATGGACGTTCCCTGTACTAGTCTCTAGTTTTCTGTGTGAGAATTTTACCTTGACTAGTAGTAAAGAGAACTAAAGAGAAATGAAAGAGAATAACTGTATCAATGTTATTCAACGTGAGGCCCACCTAAAGTATCTCATCCCTCACTTGCAGAAACACTGGATTAGATTATTCCAAGTGCCCAGTGTTCTTCCTTTCCTACCCAATTCAATCTCCAGAGAAAAACGTGATCCTGTCACTAGCCTGCTCTCAATTTTTCCAGGTGCTTCATCATTCATCTAAATAATGGGGAAAAGTGTAAGCTCCACAGCACAGCATGCAAAGTTTCCTCAAGATCTGCTCAAAGACCCCTTGAGCCACTTTACACATAATACACTCATTTAAAACTCACAACAATCTTACCAGTAGGGACACTTACTATTCTCACTTTTCAGATAAGTAAACACGCAGAGAGAATGTGACTTGTAAGTGGCCACAGCTTGGCTTCCTGACTCTGATTCTGACTCCAGAGGCCACATCTCACTCGCAATAACATCCTGGTCCTGGCACATGGCAGGTGCTCGATAAATGCTTGTTAGGTGACTAGTGTGCAAGAGCTTAGTTCTCCTTTTTCATCTGATCCCGAAAAGAGGTGTACACCCTGATCATGTCTAAGAGCCACGTCAAGTCAGAGACGTCTGTTACTGTCACTCCCGGGAGTCCGGCTCGGCACTGTTCACCCCGCGTTTCTTGACGACTTGAGTGGGGTCACTTCTCCGAGGGCTGCAAAACCTTTTCTTACTTCATTTCTTTTTTGGGGTTAGACTGGGGAACAAGGAGGTGTCAAAGGCCACTGGCTCCCCGCAAGGACGGGGCTGAAGGGAAGGACGGCCCTACTGAGTTGAGTCCTTGACTCACCCTGCGCAGCCCCCACGACTAGGGACGGGAAACCCAGGCCCTCACCCCGGCGTCGGGGACCTCAGCCTGCATCTCCAGCGGGGTCCCTCCGGGGAGAGGAGGGGGTGGGCAGGGGACCGCCCCGGGCCCGCTTACCTCGTCCCGGCACTGCTTCTGGCACATCTGGCAATACCAGCGCAGCTTCTGAAGCCCCTTGGACTTGATCCTGTTGGCGATGGCCTTAGGGGTAAGAAAATCTGATTTCCCCATCGCGCCCTCCGCAGCAACAACTTTCGGGAGCCCAGCGCCGGGTTGACCGGAAGCGGAACAGGGCTGGCGGGGGTGGGTAGGACAAATACCCTCCTCGAAAGGAGGTGGGGCTTCGGAAGCCTGGGCCCCTCCCCAACGCTCGCGAGGCTTCGTTCCATCCTGCGGGAAGAAGCGAGACTGAATGAGACCACGGGGTGGGCGGGGTGCGTGGGGCAGCTTCCGCGCAGGCGCGGTGAGGCCTGGCTGATCGACCTTCAGCAGACCCGGTATCACCATGTTTTCTCCGGCGGGCCTTGCAGGGCTCTCGGCCTGGGCCGTGCAGCCGCAATGGTATGGCAGCTCGCGGTGGGAACGTGAGGGTTGCGACGGACGGAGGGGCTCAGGCACGGGGCAGGGGAAGCGGGTGGAGGCGAGTGGGACGGAACCGGGGTCGCAGGGCCGGCCAGGCCCGGGTCCCTCAGAGGCCCCGGAGCCCGGGCTGCAGAAAGCGCTCGGAACCGGGAAGGGCGCGCCACGTCTCCGGAGGCGGGCTGGGGCGGCGTGAGGGCCACGAGGAGTGCTCATCTGGGACCTCGAGAGTGGGGCCTTGGGCCCAGTTAATTTCAGGGCAGTCGTGGATCCCCTCAGCTACTAAATAAATGCTTAGGGAGCCTCTGCTGCGCGCCAGGCGGCGAGCCTCTGGGAGGCCTTACCCGGGCCCTCAAAGTGGGGGAGGGGAGGGCTCCAGGGAAGGTCCAGCGGAAGGTTAAGGTGTGCTTTTTGTCCTTGGCGCCTTTTGAGGACAAAAGGCGCCAAGCTCCGCTGCAGAGCGCAGTAACCCCCAACGCGAACTAAGCAACGACCTTGCAGCAGGCGCTTTGCTGGGCCCAAGTGAATAAAATAAGTGCCCTCGTGGGTTGCAAAGGGGACTTTAAATATCTGTTGGCGAGGAAGGGGAAGACACCTTGCACTATCTCGAAACCGTTGTGCTGAATCAGTAACCCTGCAAGGTCATGACATCGTCCCAAGGCCCCGAGGAGGAGGAGATAGATGGACTTTTATGCGTCATCTGTTCACTGCCACGCAAGTTTTAGGGATTTTAAACATTGGTTTCCCCCCACCCCCAGAAAAAGCATCTTAGAAGGCCTAGGAATAGGCAGACAAACGTTGGTTTGTATGGTACCCTATAATAGCATGAGATGTGTTGAAGCTAGACAGAGTCTGGAAGAATTTCAGATACAGTGCTAAAGGGTTAGCTATAGACTGTAGCACTTCTCCGGTTTTACAGTAAAGGAGAATTCTAAGGAGCCACCCCACTAAACTAGATTTTTGTGTCCTAATTTATGAGAAGGGACTATAAAGCATTTATTAAAATAGATATGTGTTCATTAAGCAAAAAATTTATAACAATAAAAGATTTTCAGCTTAATGAAGTAACTAAATCTGATGTGAAAAACCTACATACAAATGTTAGTGGATTTGCCTTGGAATTCAGAGTTTCTTTCCCCTAATATTGAAAGAGTATTCATGGGAAGTAAGAAGTCACCTTAGTTGGATTCTCACTGGTATAGGTTGTCCCATTTCTTAATCACTCAGTGCACATTTGTTGGGTGCTTGCCCTGCGCCAAGTTGGCACTGTGGAAAGTGCTAAAATGTGGTGAACAAATTGACGTGGTCCTGGTGAGCTTTGTGGGACAGTTCCTCACATGCAGTGGTGCTCTGCAAACATCAGCTCTCCTTCCTTCCCATCTTCCTGTGCATTAGTGTTATCTGGAAGTATTTTTAGAACTTTAAGTTACCCAAGTTGATCTTTAAAAATGGACAGTTTCTGAAATGAGGACAAAATATATTACATAAAATTGTAAAAATAACTTTTAAAAAACCTGTAAGATCTTCTGAAGATCTTTTAGTTAAGAAGCATTTAAGCGCTCGCTGGGTCTGAGACAACTACTGCGTGGGGTGGGGCTTAAACTGGAACCTCAGTCAGCAAATAAATGTCGAAGTCCTGACCTTACTCCCTTTGGAGTGTTGGTTTTAAATTGTTAGGTTATGAATATTCATCAAACATCAGTTTCCACCTTGGAAAGCATACTCTGTCCTCTTCCTTTTCATATATTCCATCACTCTGGGTGCCTGCTGTCTTTCCTGCCTCTTCTGCCTTTTCCCTTCCACTCCCTATAATTGCCTTTTAAATTCAGAAACTAAAGCCATCTTAATGTTTCACACTCCACAGAATTAATTTGGAAGGGAAATATATTATACTTTTGTCTTTGCAGAACCAGAAAGAGGCATTTCCTTGGTTGTGTTTTGGTTATTGAAAGCTTTTTAAAATGCAATTTGTTGTTATAGTTTTGGTTTCAAGGAGGTTAGCATACCAACATTAACTAAACATTAGGCTTAATTAAACATAGTGAAGTTGTTTTAATTGTTCAGGGTGTCAGTAAAATACCCTGAATTTTTGGAAATTAAACTTTTTTTTAAACTAGTATTTAAGAAAATGGAAATAAGAAATTTGGTATCTCAAATCAGGGGGAAATACATTTCTATTTCCTAGTGTTCCACATTGTCTAAAATGGAACTGTTTTATAATAGGAAACCAGTAGGCCGCAAGTTGAACTATGGACACTGAAAAGGGAGAGAGATGGCATTTCAGGGGAGAGAAGAGAGGCCGTCATCTCAGGCTGAGATAGCAGATATTTACTTTTAAACTTGAGGCAGCAGCCTGTAGTGTACCTGATGGAGTGGTGCCAAACTGCCCGGCTTTGAATCCTGACCACCGCTCACCTGGCAGTGTGGCCTTGGGCAAGTTACTCAGTGTCTCTGTACCATTTCCTCATCTGTTAAATGGGGGTAATGCTAGTACCCCATTCACTGGATTAGTGTGAGGATTAAGTGAGTCAGTATTTGTAAAGAACCGAGGACAGTGGGAAAAATGCTTGTGAGGATCCAGATGTATCAGTTGAAAAATGAAAACGAATTTATACATACACGTTCTACATAAAATGTAATGTGAGAAGGTTAGAAGCCTAACAAGACTGGTTTGTGGGTCATGGTTGGTGATAAAGTTCTGGGGAGTCACTTGGTGGAGAGGCCGGGGTTGGACTTTCACTCAGGCATTCAGTGTTAGAATTAGACATACTTCATAATTTTCTTTTCCTTAGGAATTAGTGGATGCTACTTCTTCCTTAATTTTTATATTATTCAGCATTATGCACTCCTTAAAATTCATTCAAGCTGTCTGTAATTTCTTTGAATGTTACATAGTTCACCCACGAACCTGCTGTGTGATCATAGTAGATCATGGTAATCCGCCATCTATCTGTGCGATTTGCCCTCTGCTGTATTTGACGTGTTTCTAGTTTCTCACATAATCTCCCGAGAATTTTTCAGGACATGATGCAATTTTCCAGAACACGAAACTGACTCAGAACTTCCTTTATCTTCTCATTTGCAAAAACTGTATATTCAGTAGAGCAGTCTGTCGCTAGAGAGAGTTCAGATCAGCTTGTGGTTATTTTGCACTCAAATTGTACTTAAAAAGTAACTTTGTAACACAGATAGACATGTTTAGAATTAAATGAAGTCTAAACATGAGAGTGCTTCAAAATTGGGGAAATTAGGGTGTGTGCACAGCAGAAAGAATCACAAAAGATCCTATATCTTCCTGCATACCTCTCACTTGGGATACGTGTGGAGACCCGAACATTCTGTGTTCATCCAGATATGGCATGCAGTTCAGAATTTGTTCCATATGATGTGCTCTGACTAGAAACCTGTGTCAGTTAAATTGGAGTGCATGCCTGAGACCATGCTGTCCCAGTGTCACTCTTTATAGTCTCTAAATTTAGATGGGCAAAAAAGTTGTTATTCCAAAAAAAGAAAATCATCCCCAAAATATTACTTTTCAAATGCCATGATGAAAAGATGTTCATGGGATGGTCATTATGTCGATAAGTCTGCCCTCTGAACTAGCAGAGCTTGTCAGTGTTTGACAGCTTTTATCTTTGCCTTTGGGGGATCCACTCTTTTTTTTTTTTTTTTTTAATGGCTGTGTTGAGTCTTCATTTCTGTGCGAGGGCTTTCTCTAGTTGCGGCAAGTGGGGGCCACTCTTAATCACGGTGCGCGGGCCTCTCACTATCGCGGCCTCTCTTGTTGCGGAGCACAGGCTCCAGATCTTGTTGCGGAGCACAGGCTCCAGATGCGCAGGCTCAGTAATTGTGGCTCACGGGCCCAGTTGCTCCGCGGCATGTGGGATCTTCCCAGACCAGGGCTCGAACCTGTGTCCCCTGCATTGGCAGGCAGATTCTCAACCACTGCGCCACCAGGGAAGCCCTGGGGGATCCACTCTTAAAACCAAACCTAATATTTTCCAGGTAGTCTTCTTCCTCTTATTTTCTTTATTTTTCTTTTTCCGTGGTTGAGTAATACCAGTAGTAAGATATATAAGTCAAGAGATCTTTTAAAAATAACTGTTCTGGTTATGAACTTTCAGACTTACTTTTGTGCACATAAACACATAGAATCACAAAAGTGGCATCATATCTTATTTCATAGCCTGCATTTTAAAGTTATTATAGACTTTTTTTAGTCTGTTTTTTAGTACAGTTTTAGATTTATAGAAAAATTGAGTAGCACAGAGAGTTGCATATACCCACACCCCGCTCTGGACATTTTCCCCAGTCATCAACATCTTGCATTAGTGTGGAGTGTATACTACAATTAATGAACCCGTGTTAATGCATTATTAACTAAGGTGCATAGTTTCATTAAGGACACTCATTTTGTTGTATACTTCTGTGGGTTTTGACAAATGCATAGTGACCTGTGTCTTCCATTACAGTATCATGCAGAATAGTTTCACTGCCCTAAAAATATCTCCCTAAAATCCTGGCAACCACTGATATTTTTATTGTTGCTATAGTTTTGTCAGTTCTGGAGTCTTATAATTGGAATCATACAGTATGTAACCTTTTCAGACTGGTTTCTTTCACTTAGCATTATGCAGTTAAGGTTCCTCCATGTCTTTTTGTGACTTGATGGCTCATTTATTTTTATTGCTGAATACTGCTCCAGCTGTATGGATGCACCTGTCTGTTCATCCATTCATTCATGTATTGAAGGACATCTTGATTCCTTCCAGTTTTTGGCAATCATGAATAAAGCTGCTATAGGCATGTGAATGCAGGTTGTCATGTAGATATAAGTTTTCAGCTCAATTGGGTAGGTATTTAAGGTTATGATTAGGGGTATGATTGCTGAATCATATGTTTAAACTATGTTTAGATTTGTAAGAAGCTGCCAAACCATCCTCCAAAGTAGCCATACCATTTTGTATAACCACTGGTGATCAGTGAGAGTTCCTGTTACCCCACATCCTTGCCGTCATTGGTATTGCCAGTTTTTGTTTTAATTTTAGCCATTCTTTGGGATTTTCTATATAGTTGATCATGTCATCTATGAACAAAGACAGCTTTATTTCTTCCCTTCTAACCTGTATACATGTTGTTTCCCTTTTTGTCTTATTGCATTAATTGGGACTTCAGTACAGTGTTGAGTAGGGGTGGTGAGACAGGACATCCTTGTCTTGTTCCCGGTCTTAGGCAGAAAGCTCCTAGTTTCTAACCATTAAATCTTAGGGGTTTTTTTGTGGATGTTCTTTATCAGGTTGAGGAAGTTCTCCCCTATTCCTAATTTGCCGAGAGGTTTTTAATCATGAATGGGTATTTGATTTTGTCAGATCCTTTTTCTGCATCTATTGATGATATAATCTTTCTTCTTTAGTGTGTTGATGTGATGGATTATATATTTGAATTTCGAATGATGAACCAGCCTCACATACCTGGAATAAATCCCACTTGGTCGTAGTGTATAATTGTTTTTAATACATGGTTGGATTGCATTTGCTAATATTTTGTTGAGGATTTTTGCATCTATGTTCATGAGAGATATTCTCTAAATTTCATTTCTTATATAATGTCTTTATCTGGTTTTAGTATTAGGGTTATGCTGGTCTTATAGAATTAGGACATATTCCCCCTGCTTCTCGTTCTAATTCTCTTTCTTTTTCTTTTTTTCTTTAATTTTATTTTTTTTTGGCACCAACTACTATGTCTACTGATAGTTACAAATCTGTCTCAAAATTCATTATCTCCAGGGAGATCTCCCCCACCCAGTTTTTCTCTCTTGGTTAAATGACAACACTGTTCATTTAGGTCATTAAATTAGAAACCTTTGGGTCAGCTTGCTCTCACATCTGGTCTCCTGTTGCCTAGCCAACCTCTCAGTCCAGGTGCTTGCCTTCTCTTGTCTGGAAGCCCCTTGTTTGGCCTCCATGTCATCAACATTTGGTATCATTTTATGCTTTTCACTGCCATCCGAGATACCTTACTGAAAAACTAAACTGATTTATGGGCTTAGAAACATTCATCATTTCCCCAGTACCTATAAAATAATATTTAAACTTATTAACCCAAGCTATGTCTCCAGCTTCAAAACTACATCCAGTTCCTAGGAATGCCCTCCTTAGGCCCTCCTTCTTTATGCACAAATTTATCGATTCTTCATTTCTCCCGTGGAGCTTTCCAGGCCAACACAGGTACTTTATGGACTTAAGAGCTAAAAGATAATGTATATTCGATAACATGTCTTCACCAGTAAGAGGAGGATCCTCTCGTAATTTATCTTTCACCAACATTACTTTTAAGTCAAGTCATTTTGACTTTAATGCATTAGCACTTTAAAGACTGTAGAAAATATTTAATGTAAATTTCATGTACATATAAATTTGCATAAATCTTGTTTATGAGATAATAGTATGCTTCTTGTGGTCAGAGACCATGTCCTGGAGCAGAGTAGCTGCTTAGTAAAAAGCTTACTGAATTGAGTTGAAAAAGTTAAGAATTGGTTTAAATAAACTGTACTTTGACACATGTGGCCATGTTAGAATGTGTAGTTGACCCTAAATGTTATTTGAAAAGGTTTCAGTGAACTGAGGAAGTCAGGAACAATATAGGCAAAGACATAGGGGTGGGAATAGAGCATGTGTGAATGCCATTGTGACTTCAGTGGAAGCTTTGTGTTAGATCAAATAGAATGAGACCTTTGATGGTATAGGGTTTGGTATCAGTATTGAGGAATTTATGTATATATATACACACACACACACACACATTCAGAGTCTTATAGATCATTTCTTTATGGAACACTCTTTAAATTAGTTTATCAACTTTGCAAGTTTTTCTTTGAGCTATTTTTCAAAAAACTAAAATGTTTTTTACCACCTTTATTCTCAGGATCCAAGTTCGAAATATGGCAACCTTGAAAGATAGTAAGTACTTTATCACAATATGTGAATTAAGAAAAACTAAATTTTGACAAATAAAAATGTGCTGCTTTAGCCCATTTACGTATTTGGTCAAAATGGACACAGTGAAGCTATGTCATCTGTGTGCAGCATTGAACTTGTTTTGGAAAAGACCCATGTGAGGTCAACAACATGGTTGTTGATTCTGTTGTCTGTAGAATGATAATGATATAACTAGAAAAAACTGTGTGTGTATAAAATGTTATGGAATATGTGGCTAAAGGCCATTTTCAGTACCATTTAGTGTTTTAAATACATAATTTATTGATACTATTATGTTGCCGTTTTGCTTGTCCTGTCCAGGTAGCGCAAGGTCTGAGTTATTGGTACTCTAACATTAAGCCTAGCTTAACAGCTGCTATTAATTGAAGGTCTAACTGCTAATTATTCTACCTTGCAGTTTAGGAAAATATTTCGATAAATTCACAAATGAAATCATAACTCCTTTATCTTAACACAGCACTTCTATTTTTCAGTTACCAGGCGACTAAAATCAATCAAAAACATCCAGAAAATTACCAAGTCTATGAAAATGGTAGCAGCAGCAAAATATTCCCGAGCCGAGAGGGAACTGAAACCAGCCCGAGTGTATGGAATAGGATCCTTGGGTAAGAGGAGAGTACAGTCACAAATTACGAAGTACCGTTTAACCTAGAGATCACTGCTCGTGACTCATCTGTCCTGAGTACTTCCCGGCCCCCATCTATCACAGCAGCCCTGTGCGGGTGGGGACCGTCAGAGCTCCCGCTTTGCAGATAAGAAAAACTGAAGCCCAGTGCAGTCATAACTACACCTCTGTGACTTGGCATCTGAGCTTCTCTATTTGTTGACCACTGTATGTGATCATGTTCACTTTTAAGATATTCTGAAAATTTTCTTAGATTATTAAATCAAAAGAACTTGGAAATTTAGTGCATCAGACTCAAATGCTTGATTTCTTCCTGTTACACTGTGATGTGATCTTTTAGGACTGCAGGGTGGGGAGGGGGTGCCCTGGAGTGGAAGGTGACTGAGTAGTCATGGATATGACTCTGAGTACATGAGCGGAATGTTTAAACATCAACTGTAAAGAGGGAGAAATTTGCTTATTTCCAAATTGAAGAAAAGATGTATCTGTATCATCTATGTGTTAGTACATCTACGTATTACATATAAATTACCTTGTGCAATAGTTTTCTTGTGCTCTTCATATTTTGTAAGCATGCATTTATAGCATGCTCTTTTTAATCAGTGTTTTATTTTTTGGCTGCATTGGGTCTTCGTTGCTGCGCGCGGGCTTTCTTTAGTTGCTGTGAGGGGGGGCTAATCTTCATTGCTGTGCGCGGGCTTCTAATTGCGGTGGCTTCTCTTGTTGGGGAGCATGGGCTCTAAGCACGCAGGCTTCAGTAGTTGTGGCTCGCGGGCTCTAGAGCGCAGACTCAGTAGTTGCGGCGCACGGGCTTAGTTGCTCCGTGGCATGTGGGATCTTCCTGGACCAGGGCTTGAATCCGTGTCCCCCTGCATTGGCAGACAGATTCTTAACCACTGCGCTACCAGGGAAGTCCAGTCAGTTTTTTTACATATAAATTTATTTATTTTATTTATTTTAATTTTTGGCTGCGTTGGGTCTTTGTTGCTGCGTGGGGCTTTCTCTAGTTGCGGTGAGCAGGGTCTACTCTTTGTTGCGGTGCGCGGGCTTCTCATCGCGGTGGCTTCTCTTGTTGTGGAGCACGGGCTCTAGGCGTGCGGGCTTCAGTAGTTGTGGCTTGCGGGCTCTAGAGCACAGGCTCAGTAGTTGTGGCGCTCGGGCTTAGTTGCTCCGCAGCATGTGGGATCTTCCCGAACCAGGGCTCAAACCCATGTCCCCTGCATTGACAGGCGGATTCTTAACCATTGCGCCACCAGGGAAGTCCTAGCATGCTTTTTTAAGCATGCTCTAAAGAAACTTTTGTATGAGAAAACGATAGGGCACTAGGCTTCAGTGGAAATGGCTCCTTGCTTTAAAAATGCCATATTTAGGGAATTCCCTGGCAGTCCAGTGGTTAGGACTTGGCACTCTTACTGCCAGGGCTCGGGTTAGATCCCTGGTTGGGGAACTAAGATCCTGCAGGCTTCGTGGTGCAGCCACAAGAAAAAACAGCCATATTCAGCTTTTCCTAGGAGGCATAATGGAGACTTGCTAGGTTAGGGTTAGCAATCATTAACAGCCCCAGCCGTTTGCTCTCCTGAGTCCTGTTCTCCCACCAGCATAATACTGAGCACCTAGTTAGCAGCCCAGTAGAGGTTGATAAATTACTCTAGCCTATTTCTATGAAAAGGGGAAAGTCATTCACTGTTCACCTTTCATGCTGAAACGAGTAAGTGTAATAAATTTGTTTCCCCTCAAAACTCTATAACCACAAAACTATCGAATAAGGAAATTGGCTCAGATATCTAATTATAATATTTGTGGTGTAATATTAAAAACTCAAGTTAAGGCTGCCATTCAGCTTCTAAGTCCTTCAAACAAAAAATACTATCTGCTAGATATTAAATGGCTAATCATTTAAAATATTTAAGAACTTTAAAAAAAATTTAAAAAAATAAAAATAAAAAATAAAATATTTAAGAACTTTAAATAGACATTTTATGCTGTACAATATAAAACATAAAAAGAGACTGAAAAGGAATATTTTCTCCACTTCCCTAAACTTTAGAGTTGAGTATTTACTTCTCTCTGCTTTTTATGGAGGGTCCTCAGGTATTGAAATTTGAGAATCACTGCTCTATACTGAAAAAGGCAATAGCAGGAATTTTGTTGAAGTGGGGGAATGTGGCAGCCATGAAGATGCACTTTGTAACTAGAGTGAGCACAGCTGCTGAATCGTCCTGTGTTTTTGCACCTAAGCCATGCTTCCCACGGGCTGCTCCTGGCCAGCACCTGAGCACAGGTGGGATACTCAGGTAGGCGTGTTCTTGTGAGACTTGGGGCTCCCTGGCAGCCTCGCTGAACTTTCCCTCAACTGTACAGTGGTCCAGGAAGCTGCCACCCCACCTTTCTTCCCACTGGTCAGACTGGCATCCTGGTGTGATGGCTATTCTGACCTCCTTCCTATTTTCTCTCACATGCATTTCCCCAGTAAAATCAATGTATATTTTGTCCTATTTAAACACCTCTTGCCTTCTGCTTCTTGGAAGACCAACAAAGTGAGGTTGTTAGTAATACCAAAAATAGGGACTTCCCTGGCAGTCCAGTGGTTAGGACTCCGTGCTTCCACTGCACGGGGCACGGGTTTGATCCCTGGTCCCGCAAGCCACGCAGCCCAGCAAAAATAAATAAATAAAAAATAAAATGGCGTCCATCATTTTAATGTCAACAGTTTTCATAAAAGCTTGCTATGTAGATTATATGAGCATTTCAGTAAATATTTGTTTTCTGCTTTTTTGGTTGTACGCTGAAGATTTGTCTTCTTTAGAAATTTGGCAAGTCTAGAGAAATTGGTACTTCTATAAGTCTGGCCTTTTTACAAGTTCTTTAATTGTGCTAGCGATTTCTTTTAGTCAGTATTTAAGATAATTTGGCCCTTAGGAACCTTTGTCTTAATAGAGATTTAAACCTTTATGGTTTTCAGCCTGATCGTAAATGAAATACGTGCACAGACACTTGATTATATTGAGGCATCATTTTGTAAATTAGGGATTATTGCTGTATTTAGTGTAATTACACATACTTTTTTTTTAGCTCTATATGAAAAGGCTGATATTAAGGTGCCTGAAGACAAGAAGAAACATCTCCTTATTGGTGTGTCCTCAGACCGAGGGCTTTGTGGTGCTATTCATTCCTCGATTGCTAAACACTTAAAGAGTGAGGTGGCCAATCTCACAGCAGCTGGGAAAGAAGTTAAGATTGTTGGAGTTGGTGATAAACTCAGAAGTATACTTCACAGGTAATTTAAGTATATATTGTTTATGTTTAAAAGGCTGCAAGAATGAATAAAGGGAAGTTTCTTTGATAGTTTATTTAAGCAAGGTGTCTTTTTTTGGTTACCATTTTATACCCAGAGGTTTTGTTTTGTTTTGAATTTTTTTCCAGAATATAGTAGAATGGATGCATTCCTCTGTTTTCTATTTATCTTTTGTTTTTCCTTCTTCCAGACCATAAATGGAATACAATAGGAATATCAGAAGCTATGGGTTTTTGTTTTGGGGGGCATTTTTTTGTTTTTTTTAATGAGGACTCTAAGGAGCTCTCACAGCCTAGAAATGCCAGAAATGAATGACACTTGATTAGGACTGGAAGGAGAGAAGTAAAGGCAGAGAGAAATGTAAGACAAGAAAGGCCTGATGTTAGTCCTTAGTTCTTGGCAGGTGCTGAAGGAAAGGGACAATCATGATAATGTAGGGGCACCTTAATTCAGTGAACACCCCCCGGCCCCCTCAAAAAAGCTTGATCTGTAGTGAGAGTGTTTTTTCCTTGTTCTCTGTTCTTTCAGCAGAAGTATTCTGTTAAACTATTTTATGTGACCTCTTCATTTTCATGTAGGACTCATTCTAACCAGTTTCTGGTGACATTCAAAGAAGTGGGGAGAAGGCCCCCTACCTTTGGGGATGCGTCGGTCATTGCCCTTGAACTGTTAAATTCTGGATATGAATTTGATGAAGGATCTATCATCTTTAACCGATTCAGGCAAGAAAAATGTTGAAATCCGAGCTTTTTTATGTTTATGTTCAGATTTTTCAATTAAGTAAATGTCTACTTAACAGTTTAAAATTATACTTTTGGAATTTACATTTGCTTTTGCCATTTCTAGGTCTGTCATCTCCTACATGACAGAAGAAAAGCCCATCTTTTCCCTTGATACCATTGCAAATGCTGGTAAGTAGGTTTTGTATGACGAGTATTTTTCCTATAGAAAGGAGAGATTTGTACATGTAGGAAAACAGTGATTGTCAGGGTGGCTTTTTTTCAGCAGTAACAAAAATAACATTGGGCCGTTTCTGTCACCGTCTATTAGTGGCTTCCATGAAATCATAAACATTTATTGTTTGACAACTCTTACTCCATTCTTTCATTAATTGAATAAATAAATAAATATCCATTGAAGGCCATCATTAGATACGATTTCTGTCCTTGGAGATTGAAGAACTTAGCTAGAATGATCTATTGGCTTTGCAATCTGTGTGTGAGAGCCCTCCCTAACCACAAAACAGATGCTCTAGAATAGAGATTTGAACACTATTCACAACTAATATACGTTGAACAACTCAGTTCTCTTGTTTTGCTGTTTAAACAAAGTGATCATTGCTCAGTGATGCATCCTGGAAATAATACTCAGGAACTGATTTTATTTTCCCTTTTTGTATATTAGATTTCTCCTGTTCTAGGTGTATAACTTTGACATTTTTTAAAATAAATTATTTATTTTTTGGCTGCATTGGGTCTTCATTGCTGCGAGTAGGCTTTCTCTAGTTGAGGCAGGCGGCAGCTACACTTCATTGCAGTGTGCAGGCTTCTCATTGCAGTGGCTTCTCTTGTTGCGGAGCACAGGCTCTAGGCGCATGGGCTTTAGTAGTTGTAGTGCATGGGCTCAGTAGCTGTGGCTCATGGGCTCTAGAACGCAGGCTCAGTAGTTGTGGCGCACAGGCTTAGTTGCTCCGTGGCATGTGGGATCTTCCCGGACCAGGGCTCGAACCTGTGTCCCCTGCCTTGGCAGGTGGATTCTTAACCACTGCGCCACCAGGGAAGTCCCTGTAACTTTTACGTTTTAACGTCTTAGAAACTGGGATGCTTCTACCAGTCGATGGCATGTCATTTTTAGTTGGCTATGTTATTTTCTTTCTTCACGGTACATAAAATAGGAGTTATAATCCACCGCATCTTAAGTTTGATGAAATCCAGTACTGTCTCAGCACTTTACACTAATGAATGAATTTTGAAGTCTGCTGCTACATTTCCACTGCCTAATTACTAAAACGCACAGCAGCCTCTTAACTCTTCCTCTCTTCCACATTCTCAGAAAAGCTTTCCCTCCCTTATTTTCCTGACACTTTCAGATTTCCCCAATAATCAAATGGCTGAAATGGGATTTTTATATTACACTATACGAGTCTCAGTTCTTTCCTTAATTTTCTTTATTGAAAAACACAGTCACTGACTGTTGGGTGGCTTCGTGGCCAGCACGCTGCCAGAGACTGTCCAAAGGATTTGTATCCATGAAATGTGGTGCTGTTACTTTAAATGTGGACTTCTTAAGTTTTATGAAGTTAAGCATTTGAAGTAGAATATCAAATGCTTTGTTTACACATCATATTTTGCTGAAAATCTGCTATTATCTGTAGTACGGAAATAGATGAAGCTTTTAGAACTGAATCCTTTAGCCAATCTTACATTGACTTCTCTGTAATTATAAAGAGTTTTTATACTAGGAAGCTGTCTTGATTAAATCAGTCTTTGTGCTGTATCGCTTCAGAGAAATCCATTGCTTGTTTTAACAGAGAGCATGAGTATCTATGATGATATTGATGCTGACGTGCTGCAGAATTACCAAGAATACAACCTGGCCAACATCATCTACTACTCTCTGAAGGAATCCACCACGAGTGAGCAGAGTGCCAGGATGACGGCCATGGACAACGCCAGCAAGAATGCTTGTAAGCGCTGAGCATGTTCCTGAGAGAATTCCCTTGCGGAAAGCAGCGTGAAGACCCTCACGTCAGAAGGCATTAGCGATTCTGGAAGTGGACCAGGAAGCAGGAGAGCTGGGGTCTAGTCCTGGGCTCTGCCACCGATTCTGTGAGGATAGAAAAATTATATTCTCTGCCTTAAAGGAAGTAATATCTTACTTGGTACGCAGTAAGTGTGCAGGTACTTTGAAAAGGTATCTCGTGGAAGAAACAA
Organism: Balaenoptera acutorostrata; assembly: GCF_949987535.1. Lineage (NCBI taxonomy): Eukaryota > Metazoa > Chordata > Mammalia > Artiodactyla > Balaenopteridae > Balaenoptera > Balaenoptera acutorostrata. The sequence goes on along the minus strand of NC_080066.1, from coordinate 24,381,660 downwards.
AAATACCTTCATAAAATTTTTTGAGTGGCCAGTTTGGGTACCCAAAAGGAAACAGAATCTTATTTTTGAATTAAGCAACACACGTCTATAAATGAGTTAGTGAAAAAGGTATTCTTTTCTAGTTTCAGATCTTGTTGTCTAATCTTTTGTTTTGTTTTGTTTGTAGCTGAGATGATTGACAAATTGACTTTGACGTTCAATCGCACCCGCCAAGCTGTCATCACCAAGGAGCTGATTGAAATCATCTCCGGTGCTGCGGCTCTGTAAGTAACCATGCGTCGCCCTCAGACTCCGTGTCTCATCTGTGCCTGCTAGTTTAACCTTTGCATGTTTAAGTTTTCCATTTTGTTTTGTCTGTTAAAGATGAAATGATCCATTGCTTAATCTTGTTTTCTTAATCGTAGAACATAAAGTTTGATGTAAATGAGATCTCTGGTGTATTTTGATTGTTTCAGCTGAAATATTCAGGCTTAGTTTCTTCTTTTTAGAAATTAGTATATTGCTAGCTTTCACTTTCTTCAAGTTTTAGGAATAACGATATGAATAATTCAGTATCATTTATAAAATCTATCTTTGAAACTTAAAATATTATAAATCAAGCTTTCTGAGTTACAGGACTGGTTTGGGGTTTGGTTTTATATAAATCTGCAGATCATTGAATGGTGGTAGGGTCCTGGAATTTTTAAATTAAGTTTTCTGTATCAGTACTGTCTTACAGTAGTTCTTAAAATACCGCTTTCCTCAAGAAAATGTCTTGGTTGTCTAGCTAGATATGTTAATGTTTGTGAAACCAGGGTTACGATAATGGGAATTCTGTTTTAAAAATTATTAAGTTGAACACCCATTATATGCCTCATACAGTGCTAGGCACGGTGTTAAAGGATGTGATCCTTTCTTCCAAGGCATTTACGTGCTAATAGGATAAGAAAAAAATGCAGATAATTGTGCTGAAAGATAAAATGTGTCGTAAGTTATCTTTGACTCATTCTCTCTCACCTCCTGCTAATTGGTCACCAAGTTCTGTAAATTTTACCTTCGAAATATCCCTTGACCCTTTCCCCTTTATGCCCTCTTCACGCAGATCCTTGTCATTTCTCTCCCAAATTAAAAAATATATTTTTTGAGTGGCACATGTTTTTTTCCCTGAAATGCCATCCTTCCGCTACACCCTTGATCCTACATCTGACTCTGTTTATCTTTCCTAACGGAGCTGGGGTAATCCTTTCTTCAGAAGTCCCCCCTTCCTGGTTTGAGTGGGGCAGCCTCCTGTGCTTCCCTTCATCGTAGCACTTACACTGTTTTACTAGGAGTTGCCCTTTTGTTTTTCTGTGTCCTCCTGCGGCTTGGGACGGGGAGGGTCTCCTTCAGTCTCGTAGCCCCATCGCCCGGCACACACTTCCTCAGTCAGTATTTGTAGGGTGAATGAATGGCGTGCCATGAATATATATATATTTTTTAAATTAATTTATTTATTTGTTTTTATTTCTGGCTGTGTTGGGTCTTTGTTGTTGCTGTGCGCGGGCTTTCTCTAGTTGCGGTGAGCGGGGGCTACTCTTCATCGCGGTGCGCGGGCTTCTCATTGTCGTGGCTTCACTTGTTGCAGAACGTGGGCTCTAGAGCGCAGGCTCAGTAGTTGTGGCGCACAGGCTTAGTTGCTCCGCGGCATGTGGGATCTTCCCAGACCAGGGCTCGAACCCCTGTCCCCTGCATTGGCAGGCGGATTGTTAACCACTGCGCTGCCAGGGAAGCCCGCCATGAATATATTAAGACCTGGCAGTTCAGCAGAGAGAGAAGTAACATTTTATCGGGGATGTGAAAACATGAATCCAGGTTTAAGAATCAGGGAAAGGTTTATCACTACGATGACATTTAAGTTGGTCCTTTTGTCTCTGGAGGATAGAAATGGGCAGAATGCCAGAGACACAAATAAACTGGTTGAGACTGTCCTGTAAGTGTTGGTTGGATCCAGCAGCCTTCCTTCTCTTATTTTGCTTTCAAGCGTGAGTTTAAGACTAATCATCTCTCAGCCTGGTCACTCCTGCTCTGTTAACATCAGAGTCCAGTGCAGTGATGAGCGGCCCTGCCATTTGCCAGCTTGATAGACGTGGTTAAGATCCTCTGCCTGCAGCGCAGTTGTTTTCTATGACACGGGGGCTAATACAGGGATTAAATAAGTGTGTTCTTCGCGTCCTCCTGGCTGTACTTCGTACCGCTGGAGCCACGCCGACTTCTTCTCGGCTGGCGTGCGCGCAGAGGCCTGGGGGACAGTTTCGACCGCGCTCTGAAGGTCCGGGAGCTGAGAGGTGTGGAGAGTCAGGGAAAGAGGAATGAATGCTCGGAATAGACGGAGGCTACAGCCTCTGCGGAATTGAGGACCAGGCTCTTTCTTGATTAGCAATGCGGGGACTTGGCTGAAAAGTAGCAAAACCAGAGAAATGAGGAAAGGGAGATTGGGACATGAAGACCAAGAATTTTAAAAAGAACTCAAATAACTGGAAATTGACTAGTTTTCGCTTTCTAGAAAGGCAGTCTAAATCCTTTATTGCAAGTTAGCTGTGCAGCCCCACGGTGGATTATTTATATGAATGGACCTGCATGCTCTGTAACCTGTCAGCTCTTCTGCTTAAAGGCTTTAATACAAACACATTTGGCTCTTTGGTAATAATATAAAAGGCATGAATAAACCATAATTGAGGTACCAAATATTTAGTTGCTAGCCTAAAATTTTTTAATATATTGTATGCTATTTATAGAAAAGTTGTGGTTTACAGTATGCTTTCATAGTCCTGCCTACTTGCATGAACATGGGTTTATTGCTTCTAACCAGATTCAAGTCTATGACCTTTTATAACAATCATTGAATCTGTTTTAAGGGAATATTTTGGTAAGTATTTATGTGATATACTCAAGGTAGTGAGTGAGGAAGTGGGCTTTTTTCGTCAGAAATTGTATGATTAACCAGCATGGATTGTTTCTTGACCTGCTTGTTTTGTGTTTGTCTTTTTCTTCTAATATAATAACCCAGGAACTAATGAAAATCGAGTTTCATCCTCAGACAAGAGGTAAAGTGGTAATATTTCACACACTCTCCCCTACCCCGTCAGAAAAGAAACCCAGTCAGGTAGAATTGAAGGTAATTCAGCAGCAGTGAAACTGATTCCCTGAGAGATGAGATGGCCAGGCCATTGGAGCAGCAGCCAGCTTGTGGGAGTATGTGGGTGATGCTAGTGGGCTTTTTTTTCTTCTTAGATATATTAAATAAACTGTAAGGATAAAGAATTAGCATTCTTAGGACCTCTCTGGTGGTCCAGTGGTTGGGACTCCACGTTTCCACTGCAGGGGACACGGGTTCGATCCCTGGTCAGGGAACTAGGATCCCACATGGCTCGTGGTGCGGCCAAAAAGAAAAAAGAATTAGTATTCTTTTGAGTTATTAAATACAGGCTGGTGAGGAGCAGTGGTTCTCAAACTTCCTGGTCTCAGAACGCTTTGATATCTGACTTCACAGAGGATAGCTCAGTTCTCTCCATTTCTGTATTCATTCTGTTCTGATATTACATGTCACGTAGGCTCTGGAAAACTCCACCGTGTGCACCTGAGAATGAGAATAAAATAGGCAAATAACATTGTTATAAAAATAGTTTCGCCCTCACGGACCCCATGAAAGGGTCCCCAGACCAAAATTTGAGAACCACTGGTGTAGAGTAGTAGCATTTTATTATGTAGAGTCAGTTCTTTAAGTCCCACTGAAATATGTATTATCTCTTGACATCTTTATTTTTCAAAAAAACATTGTTTTTTATTTGTTCTGTACTTTTATCTTTCAGGTAAAGAAGATTCAGCAAGCTGATTTTGTTTTTAGCTTACTGCTGTCCTTGTCAGAAGAAATTGTTGGTCCATTGTTTAAATCAGTAAAGACAGCGAGATATTTGTAAATTATCTTACAATAAATGACTCACCGTAAGAAAATCACTGTCTTTTCTTATTATATAAGAACAGGGCTTCCCTGGTGGCGCAGTGGTTGAGAATCTGCCTGCCAATGCAGGGGACACGGGTTCGAGCCCTGGTCTGGGAAGATCCCACATGCCGCGGAGCAACTAGGCCCGTGAGCCACAGTTGCTGAGCCTGCGCGTCTGGAGCCCGTGCTCCGCAGCAAGAGAGGCCGTGATACTGAGAGGCCCGCGCGGCGATGAAGAGTGACCCCCGCTCGCTGCAACTGGAGAGAGCCCTCGCACAGAAACGAAGACCCAACACAGCCATAAATAAATAAATAAATAAAAAGTTGAACCTTCTTTAAAAAAAAAAAAAAAAGAACAGCACTTTTCCAAATGAGATCTTAAAACACTTAAAAATATTAACATGCTTCTATTAAGAAGATAGTTGAAGAGGCTCCTGTGATTTTCTGGTTGCCTAACAGCCGTGGAAAGCCTGGCCTCCGTGGGGTCAGAGTGGAAGGAGGAGGCATCAGGCCACAACCCCAGCCCAGGCACCCGAGCGCCACACCTTCATAGAACAGCCAGCACAGGGAAGCAAACGCGCTGTCCGGGTCATCTGCTGTTTCTCACGTGCACGGTGTAGAATTTCAGGCATATACTAAATCTAAATAAATTTTTAAATCTTTTCCCAGGACTGAGAAACATTTCAGTAGGATATTTACTCCATATTCGCATTTAGATAACCATTAAGATTGGGCGCGTGAGCTATTCCACACAGCGAGTTGGCCATGCCAAAGTGTCAGGGTTTTTTCCTATTTATTTAAAAGAGGGCTTAGGGGTTTTTATTGCAAAAGTAGTATAGGAATTACAAAAGACTGTAGAACTATAAAAAATACAAAGCCCATTCTCACTTAACACTTTATATTACTCTTTTAAAAAACATTAAGTAAATACATGCATATGCTATTATTTTACCAATAACTATTCATAAAAATGAACAATAAGTAATATAAAAATGGATTAGCAACCACAAACCTGTAAAGAGCAGTGTTGCCACTTTAAGAAGAAGGCTGCCAGGGAAAGATAAACTGAACAGAATCTCAGGATCATTTTCTAGCTTTCCTGAAATGTTACAAGAGGCATTTTGATTTCAGAGCCTTGGTGACATTTGTTTTTCTCTGAAAGCTCATAGCTCTTTACCTGTGTTGCTCTGAAATGTCACAAGGATGATTGTTAATAAGCATCCTTGGGGAAGTCTTTGCACACTTGGACGAGTACTTCTGTGTTCTTAATTTTCGGAAGTGGAATCGATGACTCAGACTATGTACATTTTTTAATTTAATGGACACTGCCAAATGGCTCTCAAAAAGATTGTAAACTTGTGCTAACAGTGTATAAAATTGATTTCCTCTACTCGCTGAGACTTTGTCTTTTAATCTTTAATGATCTGATGGGTGAAAAGATAATAGACTACTCATTCATTGCCCATTTTTTTAAGTGAGTTTTTCTCTTTTTCTCATTGAAACATAAAGAGTTCTTTGCATATGAGTGACATCAGCTCAATTGTGTTGCAAATTAATTTGTTAGAAAGTTTGCACTTCCACTACTTGCAGATGCAGCATGGGGTCTTGAGAAATAAAACTAAGCAAGGATTTAACACAAGTGTTCGATGCATAGAGCAGTGGTTAAGAGCATAAACTTGGGGCAAACTGGGTTGGAATCCCAGTTCAACCCTTACCAGCTGTGTGACATTGGGCAAGTTACTTAATCGTTCAGTTTTATCATCTGTAAAATGACGATTAAAATAGTACTTACCTCATAGTGTTGTTATGAGGACTAAATGAATCAATATTTGCAAAATACTTAGAAACTGATGTGGGACGAATGCTGTGTCTGTGATTAAATGTTGCCTGATCTACGTAAGTGACCATCGGTTCAATATCATGTTTCTGATGTTCTGTGTATTAGCACTCTTAAATTCTGAAGCTACGATGATAATAATTATACTTCCCTATAGGAGCTTACAGTCTGGAGCAAAGGCAAGCAAATAATGAAAAAAAAACGTGGTAAGGTTTTTTGGTAAACTGTTACTGAAGTGTATGTACCAAAGAAGTCATAATTCATAAGTTTATGGCTCAGGAAAATTTGCAAAGTGTAAACACTCATGTATCTACAATCTAGATCAAGATCTAAAAGGTCCTATCATTACAGAAGCCTCCCTTGTGTCCCTGCCCTTTTCGTTATCTCCACAAAAGTACCCACAGTCATGACTTCTATCACCATAGATGTGTTTTGATTGTTTTTGAAATTTAAGTAAACAGAATCATACAGATGAAGCCTTTGGGGTTTGCTTTTCCTTAAAATTCAACATGTCTGGGAGATTTCATTCACATTTGTAGAGCAGCTTTTTTCATTGTTTTATGTTACCACACGTGATAAATATCTTAGAGTTTAGTAATTCTGTTGATGGAGGTTTAGGTTATTTCCATCTTGGAACAATTATAAATGCTTCTCTAGATCTTTTGTGCACCTCTCTTGGTTTAAATTTGAAAGAATTTCTGTTGTGTACATACCTAGCAGCGGGATTGCTTGGCCATAGGTTCTGTAAATGTTCTGCTGCTTTGGCACTGCCAAACACTTTCACAGAGTGGATGTATTGATACCAGTTTATACTCTCTGGCAGTTGTCTACATCCTTGTCAGCACTAGGTATTGTCACCCTTTTTCATTTTGCCATCCTGGTAGGAGTGTAGTGTTATATAATAATACCTTTAACTTGTATTTCTTTGATGGCCAGTGAGTGGGGTTAATCATGCATATTGGTTGTTTGGAACTTAGATATTCTCTTTCCAAAAGTTTCTGAGCACTGTGTGTGTGTGTGTGTGTGTGTGTGTGTGTGTGTGATTTTTGCTTGTTTTCTAATTGAACATTCTATTGAGAGAATTGTAGATTCACATGCAGTTGTATGAAATAATACAGAGCGATCCCTTGTACAGTTGCCTCAACTCCCCTCAATGGGGGCTTCCCTGGCGGTCCAGTGGTTAAGACTGCGCTTCCACTGCAGGTGGAGCGGCCAAAAAAATAAGTAAAAATAAATCCTCCCAATGGTAATATTTTACAAAACTATAACATATCACAACCAGGATATTGACTTGATACAATCCAAAAATCTCATTTAGATGTCCCCAGTTTTACTTATAGTTGAGAATCTGAACTCATAAGGACAACACTTATTTAGATAACCTAGGAAAATGGGAGGGGGGAGAATAGTATCTTAAAATGTTGGGTTGGATTCCCTGAATTTGCTTTTTAAAAAAGAAAGAAAAAAGCCCTAGAATGGCTGAGATAAAGAGATGATTATATCAAATATGGATTGAAGTCCCATACATATACATGCTGAGAGTTTAAATCAGGATAAACACCTTGAAAAACTGGTCGGCAGTATCTACTAAAGTTGAACATTTGTATACTGAATGATCAACGATCTAAAATATATACTCATCAGAAATGCATGCAGTCACATGTACAAGATATTCATAGCAGCACTGTTCTTAGTTCAGATAACCATGCTTTAAAAAAGGGGAAAGAAAGGTTTACTTAAGATGTCATGGTAATTAAGATAGTGTGGTGGTGTTTCAAGGATAGAAAAATAGACAATGGAACACAATAGAAACAAATACGTATATAGCCACCTGATTTATGAGTCACTGTAATTCAATGTGGAAAAGAATATTTCCAGTAAATGCTGCTGGATCCGCTGGATATCTCTATAGGAAAAATCCCTGATCCTTATACCATACACAATTTTAATTTGAGATAGATCATAGATATAAAAGGTATAATAATATAGCTTTTTGAAGAAAATAGGAGAAAGGCTTCATGATATTGGGAATAGCAAAGATTTTTTAAACATGACTCAAAAAGAACTAATCATTTAGGGAATTCCCTGGCGGTCCAGTGGTTAGGACTCAGCGCTTTCACCGCCATGGGGCGGGTTTAATCCCTGGTCGGGGAACTAAGATCCCACAAGCCACACAGTGCGGGCCAAAAAAAAAAACAAAACAAAACTAATCATTTGAAAAACATTGATAATTGGGCTTTATTAAAATTAAATTATCAAACGACTGAGGGAAGATATTTACAATACAAATAAATCTTGTATATAGAGTATGTTTTTTTAAACATCCACAAATCAGTAAGAAGACAGAAAATCCAATTTTAAAAAATGAGCTTGGGACTTCCCTGGTGGTGCAGTGGTTAAGAATCCGCCTGCCAATGCCGGGGACACAGGTTGAGTCCTGGTCCAGGAAGATCCCACGTGCCGCGGAGCAACTAAGCCCGTGCACCACAACTACTAAGCCTGCACTCCAGAGCCCGTGAGCTGCAACTACTGAGTCCCCGTGCCACAACTACTGAGCCCTCGTGCCTAGAGCCCGTGCTCTGCAACAACGGAAGCCACCGCAATGAGAAGCCCGCGCACCACGACAAAGAGTAGCCCCTGCTTGCCACGACTAGAGAAGGCCTGCATGCACCAACACAGCCAAAAATAAATAAATAAACAAATTTTAAAAATGAGTTTGAAGTATTAATAGACACAGTAACAAATGAATTTCCAGGGAATTATGCTGAAAATGTGTTTATGTGCACAAAAGTAAGTCTGAAAGTTTATAACCAGAACAGTTATTTTTAAAAGATCTCTTGACTTATGTATCTTACTACTGGTATTACTCAGCCACGGAGAAAGAAAAATAAAATAAGAGGAAGAAGACTACCTGGAAAATATTAGGTTTGGTTTTAAGAGTGGATCCTCCAGGGCTTCCCTGGTGGCGCAGTGGTTGAGAATCTGCCTGCCAATGCAGGGGACACGGGTTCGAGCCCTGGTCTGGGAGGATCCCACATGCCACGGAGCAACTGGGCCCGTGAGCCACAACTACTGAGCCTGCGCGTCTGGAGCCTGTGCTCCGCAACAAGAGAGGCTGCGACAGTGAGAGGCCCACGCACCGCGATGAAGAGTGGCCCCCGCTTGCCACAACTGGAGAAAGCCCTCGCACAGAAACGAAGACCCAACACAGCCAAAACTAAATTAATTAATTAATTAATTTTTAAAAAATAGTGAAAAAAATTAAAAAATAATTTAAAAAAAAAGCTGTACTGATTTTAAAAAAAAGAGAGAGATCCCACAGAGCTCCCTAGCCCTTCCCACCTTGTGAGGATACAACCTGAGAAATCTGTGCCCCAGGAGAGGGCCCTCACATGACCATGCTGCACCCTGATCTCAGACTTCCAGCCTCCAGAACTGTGAGAAATAAATGTCTGTTGATAAGTTACCCTGTCTGAGTTATGGCAGCCAGAAGGAGCTAAGACAGTATGGACTACCATAACGCACTGCTCAGGATTAAAGGCTTCAGTGTTCTGTGGAATTGCCCCAGCTGCACTCAGCTCCTTTGCCCGAGATCACACACCCTTTCCAGGGAAGCCCTCAGGCAATGACTTACCAACAAGGGAATATAAAGGTCCAGACCCCTTGTCCCAACTCAGGACAGAGGTGATAGGCCATCCCCGAGTTAGAGCTCCCTATGGGATTGCCTGAGGCCCTCCTTGAAAATGCAGTGCAACCCCCTTCCCTTGCACAGGTGTGGATCCCAGTAGCACTCAATAAACCTGCAGGTTGATCTCCACTTCAGAACTGGAGAACTGAATCTGCGACACATGGTTATGTAGGGGAATGTCCTTGTCTGGGGATATACACGCTGAATTGTTTCCGGGTTAGATGTCATGAAGTTTGCAACTTATTTTCAAACTGTTCTGAAAAAAAAAAAAAAACGGTTTGTGTGTGTGTGTGTGTGTGTGTGTGTGTGTGTAAACATAGTAAATGTGGCAAAATAGTCAATATTAACAATTGGTGAATCTAGGTGAAGTGTGTACCTGTGTTTATACTTGTTTCAACTTTTCTGTAGGTTTGAAATTTTCCAAAATAAAAGATTAAGGGGTAAAACACACACACAGAGGCAATATAAGAGATGTAAAAGGAGCCTGCAGAAGTATTGGAACAGAAGAGAGCAGGGTGTTGTAAGATCCAAGGTACTAGAGTTTCAAAATTAAGGTAGTGTTCAACATTCTCAAATGGCTACAAAATGGTCAAGCAAGTCTAGGACTGAAAAGCGTCCCCCAGATTTAGCATCTAGAAGGTCCCTGATAATCTTGGGGACAGAAGTGTCAGTGGAGAAAATATTATAGGCACCCTGCCACCTAGCATCTTGCTCCTTGTCTACAGATTGTCATTTAGCGGAAGAATCATATTTTCCATTCTACTGGGTTTCTGGGACTTCAAAAAAATTGAATATTATGTTCAAAGTTCTGGAATGGTCCCTATAAGGAAAACGTAGAGCCATGCAGCAACTCACAGTTTATTGGAGAGGCATGTAAACTCAAATACTAAATGCACTGTGATAGGTGCAAGAAGAGGGGAACACAGGAGGGAGAGGAGGGGAAGGGAGGAACACTCCAGAAGCTTTCAGAAGAAAAAAGCACAAAAGGATAAACAGACTGAGTAGGTGAGCCACTGCAACCTGGCTACCCATAGGCTGAATCTGGCTTAACCGTGGGATTAGTTTGGCTTGCAAAGTAAAACTTTAAAAATGTATTTCCAATAGTTAAAAATATTGATCGAGCTATTGATCACAAAATCTCGGTGTCCCGCATCTGATTAAGATCTGGCAACACTTGGCTGGAGCGAGGAGAAGACTGGGGCAGGCAACAGTTCTCCATACACAGACTGCTTCGCTGAGTTAAGGACTTTCCGCAGGCAACTGAGTCCTTTCTTCCTTTGACAGGTCCCAGAAGTTGGTGAAGGGCACATCGGCAAACTCTTGCCCACAAGCATGCCACCCGTTTTTTGTAAATAAAGTTTTATTGAAACCAGGGCTGTGATTAGAAAGAAGTGAGTGAGGCCGGAATTCGGGGGCAGTGGTTGGATTTTTAAAAAATTGTATTAAAATATTATTGATCTTGATTACGTTTTCTGCTGCCCCCGTAAATTTTGCCCGGAGGTCAATGCCGCGCTGGCCACACCCTGCACCCCGCCCTATTGTGAAGGGTTTTCAATGGCATGCTTAACAGCTTGGACCTGATTTAATCTATACAATGGTAAACAGCTTTTTTTTTTTTTAGCAGAGACAAGCAGAGGATTAGATCCAAGTCTGGGAGAGTCCTGAAGTTTCCACGCCCCAAATCCCACCCCTGCACTCACAGCCTCTCAGGTTCCCACTCTTCTCTAACACCCGCATTTCAGTTTCATATCCCGGTTCGCTCTTCGGCCCCTGAACCACTGACGTTCCCTCCTCCTTCATCTCCGAGCGAGCACCCCGGGAAGGCCCCAAGCACCTGCCTCCTTGGGCGCATCCTCCACCGGCGCTCTGAGCTGCCATTTCCTGCATCCTTCCAGGCCCGAGAGTCGATACCGGGACCATCGCTCTGCTCCAACGGGGCGGAGCTTCCTCATCGGCGCGCTCCGCACTCGGCTAGTGCTGCCTCCCCCCGGCGACCATCCAGCGGGAGGCGGAGCGAGTCCAAAATGGCGGCTCTCAGGCTGGCGCGCTCCGTGCTGCTGAGGCTTTGAGGTGGTCGCCGGCGGTCGGGGGGGACGATTTCCCCGCCGCGGGGGCCCTAGAGGATGAATCAGGGGCTCTTCTAAGGTTAGGCGGCGGGGGTGGAGAGAAGTGGCAGCAAGGACTGCGGTGGAGTCCACGGAGCGGGATGTGCGAGAGTTACTCCAGGTCGTTGTTGAGGGTCTCGGTGGCGCAGATCTGCCAGGCGCTGGGCTGGGACTCGGTGCAACTGAGCGCCTGCCACCTCCTCACGGACGTGCTGCAGCGCTACCTGCAGCAGCTGGGACGGGGCTGCCACCGGTACTCTGAGCTGTGTGAGTACCGGGCTGGGTGCGGGAGGGCTGCCTCTGGCCAGTCACGGGTGACACCTCCGCGTTCCCCTTCGCTCTCCCGGCGTCCAGGAGGTGTTGGTCCTTCACCCCCACCCCGCGATTGGGTGTCTTCTCGGCCCCTGACGCCCCTCCGCTTCCACTGTCCCTGGAAACTCGAGTCATCCCTTTGGTCCCTCTTCGTGAGCCGCTAACTTATCCCGCCCGTAGCCCGAGCCCTGTCCCCGCTCCCAGCTCCACAGCCTCTGCCCTCCTCTGTGATCTCATCATCGTTCTTAATCATCGTCTACTTGGGCTGCGTGTAGAACCACCTCCAGAATGTCTTACAGCCTCTGTTACTTTGGTCCTTTTCCTCCCTTGCCCGCAAACTACTACAACTAGTTGTCACAGGCGCTCCGTCTACCGGCCGTTTCTTACAAGCCTGGCCATTCTTCAGCTCCTGACAACACATACTCGTTGACAGCTCTGCTCCGTTAGGGACACTGCCTCTTCTTTATGTGCTCGTTTCATAGACAGCATCTCTGCTTACTCCTTCCCAAGGCCGACTTGGTCGGTTTCACTTAGATTAACTGTGGCTTACGTCTCAGCCACCCATTGATTTCCTCCTCTTCTATATTTTTGTGTCAGTGGTTATCAAAGTGTGTTAGAGGGATCTTCGGCAATTTACAAGGCTCCCCAGGTAATCTGGGCTACAGTACATGGTTTTTAAGCGAATGTCTGGTAGTATCTATAGCTGGTGGCATTTACTAAGTAGAAGCAACACATCATCTCATTGATGGAAAGTCTGTGTGTGTGGAGGGGGAACTACCCCTCATTTAAGTTTCGGGGCATTATTTTTCAGGTGTTAAGCTGGAAAACTGGGTGAAGTGTTTCATAGGATATTTTTTGTTAAAGAGGTTGCTCCACTGAAAAGTTGAGACCCATGAATACACTTTACTTCTTAGGCCCTAAATTCCATTCCAGCGCCATAGCGCTGCCAGAATAATCTGTTAATCTCTCCATCATGCAAATCTGGTTGTGTCATTCTTAAAAATATTTCAGTTGGTTACAGGCTGAAAAATCTAAGCTCTCAAGCAGCACACACTTCCCTTTGTGAGCTAGCATTTTTCTTATCTTCTGCCATTCTGTCATCCTAAATCTGCAGCCATGCTGAGCTACCTGCCTTTTCCGAAACACTTTAAGCCATCCGTTCCTGCATGCATGCTGTTTCCTAGCGTGTCCTTCGCCCCCTGGTCCACCAGTAGTACGACTTCTAGTTTGAGATTCACTTATCACTTGCTTTAGCAAACTCGTGATACCTGTTCTCATAATTCTGTGCATATTTCTGCTATGTTATTGAACACCTTGTTTTGTAATCATCTGTGTATATCTCTCACCCTCCCCTCTCCCCTCCCCAGGAGACAAATTTATTATATTTGTATTCTGTAACCTAGTACAGTGCCATAATAGAATAGGCACCCAGGAAGTATTTGTTGAATAAATAAGGGAACTGATAATCCACCACCACAATAACTATTTAGTCATTGCACCTTTTGAGTTTTAAAAATGTGTATTTTTAGACAGCTTGATTTCATGGATACTTCTAATCTGAACTTGGAACTGCTGAGTAGCTCTCATTCATCTTGATCTTAAAAGTACACCACCAGCACACCACTCTCTGCTTTTGCTTCTCTTCCCTCCCTCCTCCCTTCTGGTGCTTGAGTATACTGTTACAGCATGCGCAGTCCAGGTTATATTTTTGCTACCAAGTTCCCTAAATGAGGACAGATGTTCTGTACCTTTAGGTAATCAGAATAACCCTGAATACATAGTTACCGTTCCTGCCTTATACATGGAACCAAACAGGTGCTGGCACTCCAAGCAACCAGGTATTCTAGAGTCTTCGGGTGATCCCTGTTTTGTGTTAATGTGAACCTCGATAATTACCCAATTTCTGTAATGATTTTCTTGCTTTTAGTGAGAATACGATGATCGGGTTCATTATTCTCCATTGTGGTTTGGTGACTTTTTGAAAATGCTAATTCCTGGTATACTTATTAGTCATAGACTTTTTTTTTTTTTAACATCTTTATTGGAACACAATTGCTCCACAGTGGTGTGCTAGCTTCTGCTTCACAACAAAGTGAATCAGTTATACACATACACATGCTCCCATATCTCCTGCCTCCCGCATCTCCCTCCCTCCCTCCCTCCCACCCTCGCCATCCCACCCCTCCAGGTGGTCACAAAACACAGAGCTGATCTCCCTGTGCTATGCGGTTGCCTCCCACCAGCTATCCATTTTACGTTTGGCAGTGTATATATGTCCATGCCACTCTCTCACTTTGTCACATCTCACCCTTCCCCCTCCCCATATCCTCAAGTCTATTCTCCAGTAGGTCTGCGTCTTTACTCCCATCCCACCACTAGGTTCTTCATGACCTTTTTTTTTTTTCCTTTTTAGTCATAGACTTTTAAATATTCTTTTCTCTACACTATTCTTATTTTAAACCAGAATTCTGTAACATCAGGTCACCACTATGCAATCTTGTATTCTGTTTCTTTATTTCCTTTGTCTTTCTGACACATGTTTATTGAGCACCACTTATGATCTGAGTTCTGTGCTACGTGTTGGAGAAATAGGGTTACTTAGGCACAGTCCCTGCCCGTAAGGTGTGTAAAAGGGTGTCGAAATGTCAGTAAAAACAAACTGATGGTATTTGTTCCTTTTTGAAAACACGCTCTAAAGTTAAAGCAAGTATCAGAAGTTACTATCAATTCAACAAATAATGCATTTGAAAAATTCCCTAAGGTAACGATTTGCCAAAGCATTCAGGGGCAGAAGTTTCTGTATGCATTGTATTATACATTAAATAATGTGTGTGTACACTGAAAGCAGTGCACGGTATAGGTATAGGCAGTAAATGCAAAAGGAATACAGTGAAGGAGAGACACATGCACACTCTGGGTTCCAGGGCAGGATTCACTGGAAAGATGAGATTTGAGTTGAGCCGTGAAGCAAGGTTGTATAATGTAGGGAGCGTGCCAGGTAGAGAAAAGCATAACCTGAGATAACCAAGTGGGAGTAAGTGAGGCGGCCAGCTTGGCATATGTAACCAGTTCATTTGGAAGGTGCTAGAGGAAAATGTTAAATGGAGCGAAATCAGCTTAGGGAGGGACTTAACAGAGAAATTACAACGTGGTAGGAAACACTGCATACTCTTACGGAGGGGGATTGCGTGATGAAGGTGAGGCTTCAAGACAATTGTGCTGTCGGTTAAGTGCAAGAGAAGCGCAAGTGGGGAGACTTGAAACTAGGCTGAGACAGTGAGAATAGGAAGAGGGAGAAAGGAAAAATTCTGAAAGCCGGGACCCAAAAGGGTGCAGGGGGAGCACCGGAAGGTCTTGGGTTGAAATTGCAAAAATGTGGAAGAATTCAAGAGGACCACATTTTTAAGATTGAGAAAAGAATATTGCTTTTAATAAGAATCAGAGAGTTGAAATGCCTGTCTGTCATTAAGGGAAAGAATGAGTATTCATTTTATTTATCCTCTCTTTTTTCTACGTCAAAGAAGTAACCCATACTTGTATAAAAATTCAGACTACAAAATCTTTGAAGTTAGAAACGAGTCTCCTGCTTCAACTCTGCCCTTCCCCTGTTCTGCAGCTTTCAGCCCCATAAACTGTTACAGTTGGATGTATATCCTTCCAGAAGTTTCCTTGTGTGGGTGTGAGCCAACATGTGTCTGATTTTTATGAACTTTGGATTATTCTTTTCCATTTTACATCATGATTTAATTTCAGACAAACTGAGTTTGGCATGATCATAGGAGATTATAGTTTAAAAAAATAAGCTATTTATTGGAAATCTGGAACTGGAATTTTCATAGAAGTTTTAAAAGATGTAGAGACCTTAAGTTCTGCTAAGGGCAGGCAGAGGAGAAACTTCCTTTTGTAAAGAGAATCTCACTATATCTAATGTTTTATCATTTTATCTCTACCCATTTTATACGGTGTCTTCTAAATACATTTAAAATTTATATGTAAATTACCTTTATGGTCTAAGCTCTTTCAGCACATTTTCTTGGATTTAAAAAATTGATTCAGTGGTATAATTCATTCAACAGATGTTTATGGAGTGCCAACTATATGCCAACCACTGTTGTAGTTTCCAGAGTTGTATCACTGAGCAGTAGAGAAAATGGAATGGACATTTACCTAGCTCAGCGTTCTATCAATACTTATTTGATAAAATACAATAATAGTAATATTTATCGGGCATTTACTTTGTGTCAGCCACTGTTCCAGGTGCTGTTGACCATCTATCAGTTACTTTTGACATTAGTTCTGTACTGGCTGATTGTTAGTATGAATTGTCTGTGGTGTTCTGGTTGGTTGTCAGATCATATTTAAAATTGACTTTCAGAGTCATCTTTCTAATATTTAAACAATATGATGTTCTACTGAAAATCTATTCAATTTTTTCCAGTAACTGGGTCTTAAGTGTATAGTATATTTGATTCTGAGCTGCATATTTACCTAATAACTTTTTTCTTCATATTCTAAAAAATATTCATGGAATTTGCTTAAAATAATTTGCTTTGCTTTTGACTTTGTTTCAGATGGCCGGACAGACCCAATTTTGGATGATGTTGGTGAAGCTTTCCAACTCATGGGGGTTAGTCTTCATGAACTAGAAGACTACATCCACAACATTGAACCTGTCACTTTCCCACATCAAATTCCTTCATTTCCTGTTAGCAAGAACAACGTACTTCAGTTTCCTCAACCCGGAAGTAAAGATGCAGAGGAAAGAAAAGAATACATCCCTGATTACATGCCACCCATTGTGTCTTCTCAAGAAGGTTTGTGGGGTTTTTTGTTTGTTTCTCGCTCATATATTTGTAACTATTTTAACGGGTTTTTAATCTTCTTAGATTTCCTAACAGAATTACATAAAAAGTTATGCTAACATATAAATTCTAAAAATGCAGTAAAAATATTGTAATACTACTTACAAATTATTCTAACCTTTAAGCCAACAAACTTGCAGCGGGCCTCACCAGGCAGACCCATGGAATCAAGGGTATGTCTGATGAGGCTTTGATTTCCTTTGTAAATATTAAGTAGGGGAGAGCAGAATGTGACCACAGAGAGAAGTCTGTCAAAGATGTATTATGTGAGAATGGGATATTAAGTAAATGAGAAAGCCTTTGAAACATAAAGAAAATTGGGGTAGCTCTCCCCCTTCCCCCCTTATTATAAATGTGAGTTGGATAATACTGGAAACAGTGAGTGAGTGAACATTCACTAATATTATGCAGATTTATCTATTTATCTGTTTCGTTTTGGTTTGGTTTTTTTTTGGCTGCGCTGTGTGGCTTGTGGGATCTTAGTTCCCCAACCAGGGATTGAACCTGGGCCATCAGCAGTGAGAGTGTGCTATCTGCATTTTTATGATGAGTAGAAATGTTTATGTTTGGTCATATAGAATTTTTACTGTAAAATAATACCTAATCAGGCACAGTAGTCAATCCATGCAGAGTTCCTTTTTTCCTGCATGATTTTACATGTTAATCATTTAGGTTCACTAAGATTCTAAAGAGATACATAGTAATTTGTGGTCTTTAACACAGGTACAGAATATTTTTTCTTGTTAAAAAATGGAAAAGCTGAAATTTCTTTCTTTTTTAAAATTCTAAAGCCATAGATGTGCTTCAGGATAATGCCAATGATGGCAGAAATAACTTTCTAACCTTTTTATTGATGTACAGTTCAGTGGTTTTAAGTACATTCACATTGTTACGCTACCAACACCACTGTTCATCTACAGAACTTTTTAACCTCCAACTCTGTAACCATTAAACAATAACTCCTCATCCCCTTAGCCCCTGGCAGCCACCATTCTATTTTCTGTCTATGAATTTGACGACTCTAAGTACTTCATATAAGTGGAATCTTACTTATCTTGTGTCTGGCTTACTTTACTCAGCATAATGTCTTCAAGATTCATCTATGTTGTAGCAGGTGTCAGAATTTCTCTCCTTTTTAAGGCGGAATGATACCTCATTGTACGTATTAAACCACATTTTGTTTATCTATTCACTTGGTGGTGGATACTTGGGTTGTTTCTATCTTTTGGGTGTTGCAAATAATACTGCTATGAACGTTGCAAATACCTGATTCCCTGCTTTTCAGTTCTTTGGGGTCTATACTCAGAAGAGGAATTGCTGTATCATATGGTAATTCTATATTTAATTGTTTGAGGAACAGCTATACTGTTTCCACAGTGGCTGCACCTTTTTTCCTTCCCACCAGCAATTCCCGAGAGTCCCAGTTTCTTGTGGTTCATTTCTTCTAATCTCCAATTGCACTTTAATAGCATTTTGAAGTGTTACTTACTTGTTTAAGAGACTAGCTTTAGACATGAAATAAGTTGTTTTACAGTCTGTGTGTCAGTGTTTCCTCATCTGAAAAACTGGATGAAAACTGGCCCTAAGTTGTAGAGATTTATCCTGGGTTGGTGCGTGGCCATCAGACACTCTGGGTCTCGGGGCAGCAGGCTCTACTGAACAGTGCTGGTGCTGTAATCAAATGTGCTGAGATGAAGTGCTGTATTCGTGCTTGGTGATAGGCACCATGGGTGTGGAAAGAACTCGCTGTAACCTTTTGGAAAGTTGTCATAGCTTTCTGATTTGAGTCCGTTAGAAAAAGACTCTGCTTGACAGCTTAGCACTTTTCTGCTTAAAGTTCTTAGAGATTTAATCCTGACTGAAGGCAGCAATCAGTTTCACCAGTAAATGTGATACAAAGGGTGCCTTCAGTAAATGTTCTTGAACTCAATTCAAGTAAACGTTGTTTATAGGATCTTGGCTGTAGAGGTTCCTTGTTTCTCCTTTTCTGGCCTAATGGTACATGAACAGCAGGACTTGGAAATCTTCACATGCATCTCGGTCATCCCCAGCTTTCCTTAGTAGCTGCTAAAAATCTGTCTCCTCCTCGGCTTTGAATTTATTTGTATTTGTAGCCTTTATTACCTTGGAGGAAATCTTACTGTTTGTAGCTCCCTATGTAAAGTCATCTCTTTAAACCCCTTATTCCCCAATGTCAGTGTTTTTGATCATAGAAACTTATATTTGTTACAGCATCTCTAAGCATATATTTATTTACTTTAAAAATATAACAAATACGTTTCAATATTAAAATTATCAAAGGTGGGTTTCTTGGGCAGAGGCCTGGTAGTAGCTGTATTGAAAAGAACTCCGTTTTCTCGTATAAACAGGTCATGACTATCAAGTAGGCCTGGAATGTCCTTCTTTGCTGTTGTCATTGGATGTGATTTATTCAGCATCCTGGACCTCTTCATGAAAGTAGTGCTAAGTCAGTCCGTGATGTGTCCTCTTGTACTTTAAGAATAATCTTTGTATGGCTCTGAAATTTTTAGCTGAAAGGCCACTTAGAAGTACACAAAATTTGGAATTGTGCTAAGAAAACATGAATGGTAATCAAATGCTGGGGGGAAACTGAAGGCGTTACATAGGAGGAAACTAAAGGAAAGGCACTGTATATAACTGACACATCAGTGATCTCAGAAGGATATGAGTTTTATGTCAGTGGGTTAGACAGTGGTAATGTGTAACGGCCAAGACTTATGTTCGTTATCAGCTGGCGTGTGATTCAGTCGGAACTACTATCTTCCCCATGTAGAAAGTTTTAGTCCATTTTCTCCATGCGCTTTGGAGCTTTCTAAATCTGTTTTGTAGTTTTCATTTCATTCTGTCTCTTGTTACACCTCCTTTTTAATAGTTATGTTGTTTAATTTTTTTCTAGTCTTTTTGAAAATTTGAATTCATATTTGATTAATCTCAGTTCCTGGGTCACGCACAGGTTCATCTCTGGTCCATGCATGGCCTGCATTTATTCATTTAGAGAGTTATTTAATTATTTTTAATAATGTAATAAGCCCTAATGAGCTCATTACTCAAAACCAAGGCTAGGACTTAGATTATAATCTACGCTTAACCCTGTTGTTTCATTTCTATGGCACAGTGAAATTCTCTCCAGGTGATACGGTTATCATGTTCAAATACTGCCAAGGAAATGTAACAGAGATAGTAGATTTATGCTGGGTAGTGAAGGAAGTATGAAAAACAATTCAGTGATTTTAGCTAGTGACTTCTGTCTGAAATTACAGTAGTATATTTTTCAGTTTCTCTTCTGGATTATTTGAAGCAAAAGAAGAATCTTATTTCAAGTTTTCTTCAATAAAAATTGTAAACATTTTAAGAGGAGAATAATCTAAGCCTTGACCACTTCTCTTTTCAGCTAACACTTAGGGATTTTCTAAGGAGCAGAGGTATTGCTGATTCATACGATATGCTTATGGGTCATAAGGATGTAGTAATGATAGGCAGTACAGTAAGATGCTTATCAAAAACTTTTCCCCTTATTCATGGAAAAGGACATAAAATACAGTCCTGTGGTTACCATTTTTTAATATAGCCACACAAGTCAACGTAATAAGTCATTTACAACCTGATGTCTTTTTTTCCACAGGCACAGCATGTTAGAAAGTATCTAGTATTCCGGTTAGTGGTGCGCAGTGTGGTACAGACGTGAACAGCTTTGATAATAACACCTGTTCACCAAGCTTTTTATTTTGTTTTTATTTTCCTAAGAGCCATGGACATGGTCAGACTTTGGTCATAACATTTTGTTCGCAAAGTACTGTCATGGGACTACCCTCTTATCAATCCTTTGACTTGGTTCTCGTCAAAAAAGCGTGTGAACGTCTTCTCCACACACAGCAGTCTGTCATCTGGTGGGGGTGGAAGCATAGAAGGCCTGAAGGAGCAGCGGGCTGTAGTAGAAGAAGCTTGGGCTTCGTGGAGCTGTTCAGACGTGACTCAACTAGTTACTGAGTTTACAGTCTCACCAAGTCACTTTACTTTTCCAAACGTCATATCCATCATCCATAGGATAGGTATAATAATACCTGCCACGTGAGTGATGGTGAGGACTAAGTGAGAGATTTTGTAAGACATTTATATAGAATAGTACGGTGCTGAACGCATAGGACACATAACAATGAATGTCCCATCTCTCTTCTTTTTTTTTTTTTTTTTTTAAAATAAATTTATTTATTTATTTATTTTGGGCTGTGTTGGGTCTTTGTTGCTGTGCACAGGCTTTCTGTAGTTGCAGTGAGCGGGAGCTACTCTTCGTTGCAGTGCGCGGGCTTCTCATTGCAGTAGCTTCTCGTTGCAGAGCACGGGCTCTAGGCATGTGGGCTTCAGTAGGTAGGTGTGGCATGGGGGCTCAGTAGTGTGGCGCATGGGCTTAGTTGCTCCGCGGCATGTGGGATCTTCCTGAACCAGGGCTCGAACCTGTGTCCCCTGCATTGATAGGCGGATTCTTAACCACTGTGCTGCCAGGGAAGTCCTGCTTCCTCACTCTTGAGGAATTTCCTTTTCACTTGAAAGACAATATACATTTGTGAAGTGACTTGACAATAAGAATAAATCTAAAACAATGTTAATCACATGCTTAGGGCTGAGGGAACACAAACTTAACAGCTGGGCTGGGGTGCATGCTTGATGGAGGAGCTCTCTGATTGTCAGCCCTGTGAAGATGGTGTGGGAGGAGATGAAGTAGAAGGCATTCCTGCCCGTTGTATCTGATTAAATGTTTACAAATGAGACCTGTTTGAAGTATTTTATAAATGCACGTCTTGCGTAGACTATTACAGTTCTGATGGCCGGTACCCAGTGTGTTTTACCAAGAACATTCTCCCGCCAGCCTGCCATATGTATTTTCAGATTCACAACAGTAACAAATTTTTCTTCCCTGTTTTGTTGTGCTGAGGAATGCGTGAAAAATAGCATTCTCTGCCAAAGTCATTGTTTGGTTCTCAGAGTGTGTTCAGTAGTGTTCAGGTGGTCTGTTGATCTGTCCATAATATTTGAGAAAGAAAAAATAAATAGAAACCATTTACTCTGCTTTATTTATTGCAGAAACTTACCAACGTCAACCTAGCAAACTTGGTAAAGATACTGTGATGTTGCTACTTTTAGGGTTTTTATTTCTAAAATATTTTAAATTAACTTTATTTTTTAGAATAGTTTTAGGTTTACAGAAAAATTGAGAATATAGTACAGAGGGTCCCCTTATATCCTGTACCCAGTTTCCCATAGTTTTAGTATGTTATATTTAGTATGGGATGTTTGTTATAGTTAATGAACCAATGTCAATACATTATTATTAACTAAAGCCCATTATTTTTAGTTTTTACCTAATATCCTTTTTCTGTTCCAGGATCCCATCCAGGATACTCATTACTTTAGTTGTCCTGTCTTAGGCTCCTGTTGGCTGTGACAGTTTCTCAGACTTTCCCTGTTTCTGATGACCTTGACAGTTTTGAGAAGTATTGGTCAGATATATTATAGATGCCCTTCTGTTGGAATTTGTCTGAGGCTTTTCTCATGATCGGACTGGAGTTACGAGTTTTGGGGGAGGAAGACCACAGAAGTAAAGTGCCATTTTCATCACATCATATTAGGGGAACATCCTATCAACGTGATTGATCAGTATTGATGTTGACCTTGGTCACCTGGCCGAGGTAGTGTTTCTCAGCTTTCTCTACTGTAAAGATACCCTCTTTCCTGCTTCCCACACTGTCATCTTTGGAAAGAATTCCTTATACCTAGCCCACAGTTAAGGAGCAGGGAGTTACACGCCCCCTCTTTGAAGGTGGAGTATTTCCACCTTCAAATTAAACTCTTCTCCAGAAACTATTTGAAATTCTTCTCAATTTGTCTCTTCTCCCCCAGGGCTTATATTATGAAGCTCTTTTATTTATTTGTTTGTTTGTTTATTTATTTATTTATTAAATATTGTTTTGTGTGTAGTTTTTAAAAAAATATTTATTTTTTTATTATTTATATTTTATTTTATTTCGCTGAGTTGGGTCTTCGTTGCTGCGCACAGGTTTTCTCTAGTTGCAGTGATTGGGGCTACTCTTCGTTGCAGAGCTCCAGGCACGCAGGCTTCAGTAGTTGTGACACGGGGGCTCAGTAGTTGTGGCTCACGGGCCCTAGAGCGCAGGCTCAGTAGCTGTGATGCACGGGCTTAGTTGCTCTGCAGCATGTGGGATCTTCTGGGCCGGGGATCGAACCCGTGTCCCCTGCATTGGCAGGCAGATTTTTAACCACTGCGCCACCAGGGAAGTTCTATTTATTTATTTATTTGACTGCACTGGATCTTACTTGCGGCACGCAGGACTTTTTTGTGGCCGCGTGCGGGATTTTAGTTTCGGCATGCGGTATCTAGTTCCCTGACCAGTGATTGAACCGGGTACCCTGCATTGGGAGCATGGAGTCTTAACCACTGAACCATGAGGGAAGTCACTATGAAGCTCTTTTAAAAGGTAAACATTTACAGGTTCAAAATAATTAACAAAAGTAACACAAGCGTGTTGAAAAAAAAAAAGAAATATTGCCTAAGTATATTCAGTATAAAACGAAAGGTCCTCCTCATTTTCCTCGTACTCCCATTCACCATGAATAACCTTGTTTAAAGTATGAATCCTTCTAGATCTTTTAATAGGAAGTGTTTTGACTCCTTAGACTCAAGGATATGTGTCTATTTCAATCCCTACTATTTATTTCTCAAGCTACTGCCATCTGACTTCTCCCTCCATCCTTTTCTTGAAGCAACTCTCACTGAGATCCCAAGTACTGCCTAATTGGTTGACTTAAAGGAAATTTTTATCCTTACTGATCTGTTTTTTTCTGGGGGTGTGGGTATAGCTTAGTGAATTATTATAAAGAAAATACCTTTTAACCATCTCCCAGTTCAATACATAAAACTTTACCAACCACCCCAGAGCCCTCCACATGACCAGCCCCTCTTCCCTCCCTCCACTGTCCTCACTTTATAGCACATACTGCTTTGCTTTTCTTTATAGTTCTGTCAGTCAAACATGTATCTCTAGATACTTTAATTTCTTTTCATAGCCCCTATTTTTACTTCACATGTCTTTTAAAGTTTCTTTTAATCTACAGATCCTCCCTGTAATTCCCTGCCCCCACCAAATACCTCTTTTTCCTTACAATGTATTCGTTGAGGAACCTGGGTGGTTGGACTTATAGGATTTCCCAGTCTGGATTTTGCTGACTGTGTACTCATGGTGCAGCACAATGTGTTTCTTGGAAATTGGCAGCAAGAATCTGAGGATTGATCAGTACCTCTGGCAAGATAGATGAAGGGTCATGTTCCTTCATCAGGAGGCAAATAATGTCTGGTTTTCACTCTTTTTTTTCTTTGGCTGTGTTGGGTCTTCGTTGCTGCACACAGGCTTTCTCTAGTTGCAGCAAGTGGGGGCTACTCTTTGTTGTGGAGCTCGGGCTTCTCATTGCAGTGGCGTCTCTTGTTGCAGAGCATGGGCTCTAGGCATGTGGGCTTCAGCAGTTGTGGCACGCGGGCTCAGTAGCTGTGGCTCACGGGCTCTAGAGTGCAGGCTCAGTAGTTGTGGCGCAGGGGCTTAGTTGCTCCGTGGCATGTGGGATCTTCCCGGACCAGGGATCCATGTGGGATCTTTCTGGACCAGGGATCGAACCTGTGTGCCCTGCATTGGCAGGTGGATTCTTTTTTTTTTTAGCATCTTTATTGGAGTATAATTGCTTTACAATGTTGTGTTAGTTTCCTCTGTATAACAAAGTGACTCAGCTATACATATACATATATCCCCATATCCCCTCCCTCTTGTGTCTCCCTCCCACCCTCCCTATCCCACCCCTCTAGGTGGTCACCACCTAGAGGGGTGGGATTGGCAGGCAGATTCTTAACCACTGTGCCACCAGGGAAGTCCCTGGTTTTCACTCTTTTTGATACTAGGAGTTTCAGTGCTCAGTGCCTAGATCTGTTCATTCGTTGGGGTCACAAGGTACTGATATTCTATCATTTTGCTTTTATCTCATTCTTTAACTGGAATAATTTTATAAAGAAATCCTTTCCTTCATCCACTGTTTAGTTACTTAGTTCATACAGCAAAAGCAGGATAAATGCTTGGTTCTTTCATTTTATCTCCCTAGTCTTTAAGATAATGAATTGGTTCCTTGTCATTCATAGGTGACTAATTGTTTTTTTTTAAATATATCATTATGAACTCATAGATTTAAAGATATTTGTTAGGTTTCTTTCATTACAATTCTTACCCTTATTGCAAACCAGATCTTCCCATCTTTTGGCCAGTGGAGGCTCCTTCTGTCTGGCTTCCGAATCCTTTTGACATGATGCTAGTGGTCTCTGACGGTGCCCTTGCTACCTGGTGTCTTACAGTGTCCTAGCTCATCGTGTATATTCTTGTGCCACACTCGGAATCAGTCACTTTTCCAAGAAAACCTTGGCTTCTTGGGAAATGGCATTTCCAGTTCACAGTCTGGGCAGTTGGGGTGCTTACTACAACTGGGTTGTCACTGTTCCTAGGCAATAACTAAATAAATATCTATATCATGTATATACATACAGATGTGTGTGAATACATAGACAGTTAGACAGACAGATAATAGATAGGTGACCTCAGGAGTTTATGCAGATATTTCCAATTCAAATTCATGACTCTAGGTGTTTTGCTTTTCATGTTACATCAGTAAATACTTTTGTCTCTAACAAGAATTCTGGTTCTCAGGGATAAAAAGAAGATGATAGAATTAGAACATTCCATAATTACTCATTTGCCATATCCTAGATTACACGTACAGTGTTAAAACCGTCATTTATGATTCATGAAACAGGTAAAATTTTTTTTTTTTGCTTATGCTATCCTATTACTCCTCACCCCCAGTTTTCTATGATTGTACCTTGTCAGACCATATAGCTACTTTCTTGAGTTCTGTTACATCTTTTGAGTTTTCCTAATTTTGATTTATGCTCTTTCATGTCTTCTAGACCATCTTCAAATAGAACATTACAGTTTTCATCTGTTTTTTGAGTATGTGTTTCTCATGTACTTCCATTGTCTGTAGGGGTGTTACTTTGGTATTTCATCTCCTTTTTCTTATAGAAATTGTGCAGGTGAGTGTAGGTTTTCTGAACATCTGGAAGGAAGTTGAGGGTGGTTTTTCTAGCTTTACGTGCTCCCTCTTCTGCTGTTGCTGTGTAATGTGCAGACATAGCTTGCTTTCTGAGATTTTCTGTCTCATTTTCTTCCAGCACTTGTATCTGGATCTTCTCTTTCCTTCTTGCCAGCTTGCTTTTCCTTTTCTGCTCAGCTATGACTCCAGGCCCAGCAAGTTTCTTCTCAGTGGGCTCTGTCCTGGGCAGAGGAGCCAAGGGTCAGGTTTGAAAGCTCAGGGGGCTTGACCCTTCCACCCTCTACATCAATCCCCCCCACCCCCGCTTCCCCTGGCCCCTAGAAGTGGTCAGACCTTCCCAGCCTCAGCCCCTCCTCTCATGTGGCCTGCCTGGCTGGCAGTCAGGACCTGCTGGGGTTTTAAGGCTCTCCTTTTTCACGAGAATCTTCTTTCAGTCTCCCCGTTGCTTCTCACCGTTTGCCCTGGCAGATGGGTAGTACTCAGGGCTCGTGGCTCTTGGTGATTGGTCCTCACCCTCTGTGTTTTGGTGTCGAGGGGTGTACTTTGTCACCTCATTATAGTAGTTGCTCTATTTTTATGTGGCAGTTTGGGAAGATCCCCAAACTGCACTGCTGCTAAAGCCACTTTCTCCTAGGATTCCCTTTATTGGGCCTTCTTGCTGCATTGGTCACTGTTGGGCACCCCTTGAAACTCCTTTTCTTCAGTGACATCGTCCTCTCTTAGTTCTTTTTATGTGACTAGTTCACTCTCTGTGCTTCCCATGGGCTCATCTCCCGTGGCTCTTCTACCTCCAGGATGTTGATGCTCCCAAAATTGTATCCTTGACCTGCTGCTTCCCACACTGTACAGCGTTTCAGTGTGTGATCTTCTCTACTCTCCTGGTCTCACCTGTCATCTGGATACTGATGAGTCCCCAAATTGTCCCCTCATACCACAGCTTTGAGAGTCTATAGCCAGGCGTCAAGCGGCCATTTCCGCTTTTCCCATAGGTGCCTCACATTGGCGCGTCAGGGGCTACACACAGTACCTCACCCTTGATGACCTGTGTTACCTGTTTCTGTTGGCGGCGCCATCTGATACCCAGCCGCTCAAGCTAGACGTGTGAGCGTTGTCTTTGGCCCCTCCGCGCACTCTGCTCCTTCAGTCCCATAACCAATTCTGCTAATTTTCTTTCCTAAAAATTTCTAAAACACTACCCCCAATTCCCTTTGTTTAAACCTTTATCTCTCTCCTGAACTGTCCTTATCTTCCACGATAAGCTGCTAAATAAAAGTTAAGTCTATCCCATAGTGTAAAACACCTCATTGGCTCTCCACTGCTTACAGGTACAGTGCGTGCTCCTTGTTTCTCAAGGAAAACCAAAAATGTCTGTGGAGAGCAAGTTCTTTTTTTCATTCAAGATAAATATAGCTTAAAAAAACTTCTTTTATGTAAATGTAATTTGATTCCCACTTGGGCCTCTTATTTTTAAATTAAAAAAAATTACTGTATTGAATTGAACATTTCCACTTTTTTTTTTAATGATTGCTTTTATTTATTTATTTTTGGCTGTGTTGGGTCTTCGTTGCTGCGCACGGGCTTTCTCTAATTGCGGTGAGCGGGGGCTACTCTTCGTTGCAGTGTGCATGCTTCTCATTGCAGTGGCTTCTCTTGTTGCGGAGTACAGGCTCTAGGCGCGTGGGCTTCAGTAGTTGTGTCTTGCAGGCTCTAGAGCGCAGGCTCAGTAGTTGTGACGCACGGGCTTAGCTGCTCCACGGCATATGGGATCTTCCCGGACCAGGGCTCGAACCCATGTCCCCTGCATTAGCAGGCGGATTCTTAACCACTGCGTCACCAGGGAAGTCCCTAATTTAAAAAAAAAATTTTTTTTTGTTTTAAATTTTGGCTGCACTGGGTCAAGATAAATGTAGCTTTAATCATTCTAAAGAAAAGACGTTTATTCTTCCAACTTAGATTACTTACTGACTGAATAGAAGAGCACTAATGAGGAAATTTGCACTGCTTTTAAGTCACTAAAATATCAATATTTGTTTATTTGAAAGTAGAGATATAGAAGCTTGGCATCACATGGCAAATTTATAAATATTATTTCATTTAATCTTGAAACAACCCTAAGGGCAGATGCTATTATCACTTCCACTTTACAGAAGGAGAAATGAAAGTTCAAAAAAAAATGTTTCAGTTACCTTGCCTTGCGTTACATGGTGCATTGGGAGCAGGGCTGGATTCGGGTTTTGGTGATTCCGTTCAGTGCCGCGTGCATGGATGCCCAGTGTCGAGTCCTACACGGGGAAGTGGGATTGACAGTAGAGAGGAGAATGAGGCATCCCCTCTCCCCACTCTCGGCCTTTCCTTCTGTGGTTGTTGGAAGTCTCAGCCTGGGCAGGCCTTCCTGAGTGGAGCAGTACCGTCATCAAGCCCATCTTCTCAGCGGACAGGCTTGCGGAAGGCGTCCTGGCCCCGAGTCCAGCCCAGTGGCCAACCCTTCCCTGGACCCTCTCAGGGTCTTCCCTCCTGACGTCCCAGGGCTGGGGCGCGAAGGTCTGGACAAAGTTTATTCTGTGTATCCTAGGTGGTTACCTGGAGGCATCGTGTTGTTTTTCTTAATCCTACAGCATCTGAGCCTAAAGGTTACATCTGAAGTGATAGGAAGGGTTGATATGTGGTGACTTGTCTACGATGTTAAGGACAAATTTCTGAGCGTGAACCTATAGGGCCCTCATGATGAGACTTCTGTTTGCGTTTTCATATTAGTTTCCTGCCCCTCATTGCTTCAGGCCTTAGTCTCCAGAATCATTAACTTGCTTACATTTCCCCAAATGAACCATGCACCTCCATGTCTTTGCTCAGGTTCATCTGGAGACCCCTCCTCAGCCGGGCTCCTTTAGGCGCCATGTAATGTGCGTCTCCATCATCACCCTCAGTATGTCTTGTTCTAATGATTGGTTTTGTCTCCAGAACTTACACTGGTCTTGCTTCCTTTGCACTCTCTCTCCACTCCTCCTTTTGTGCAAAACCTAAAGCCCTTTTACTCTACCTGAGCGGTCAGTTCGAGACACAGAGAAAGGTACTGACCGCTGTCCTTAGGGCAGTTTGTTCAGAACGCTGGGGAAGCTGTCTCAGGAAGTAGCTTGTCCAGAGTGATACAGCTGCTGAGTGACAGAGCTGGCCCTCGAGGCCCAGAATTGGTCTTAGCCCAGTGTCCTTTGCATCGCTCATCACCCTGCTGTTATTCTCCAAGTCCAGGTGTGAAACAGAGCAGGGTTTATCCTTGGGCTCTTCCAGTGTTCTTCTTTTCCTTTCAGATTGACTCCTTCAGTGCAGTTACTTAAAAAAAAGAAAAAAGAAATCACGTTTGGTAACATCTTATTTGATTCTTTCACTTGTGTGAGTTTCTGCTTATTATTATTGTCCTTTGAAATGGATTTTTACCTACAGCATAAGTTTTTAAATTAGGTTTTTAAAAAATATGTGTATCTCTTGCTTTGCATTCACACTAGCAGAATCAGCCCTTAAGTAGAGGTGTATACATTTCACAATGGACAGTAAAAGTACCAGCACATGCTGATATGATAGACCACAGTTTATAGTGGACCAGGCCAAAATTCTCTTCCTTGTTGAAATTTTTTCCCTTTAATTTGTCTGGATTTATAAAAATAAGAGCACACTTCCAGTGTTATAATAAAATAGTTTGTATGTTTCTAAATCAACAAAGTAATATCAAATGCCTTAGAAAAGTTAAGCATTTTGATATTTTACGTACTACAACCACCAAATTTGTCTGTTTCTCCCTTCCAGGCATCCATGACAGAAAAAAATATTTTGTCAGTTTTTTATCGAATTTTAAAAATTTCAGAAGTTTAACATTTCTAATATCCACAGTTAGATTTCTTGGATTAAATTTCCTGTGTGTGTGTGTGTGTGTGTGTGTGTGTGTGTGTGTAGGGAGGGAGGTTGAGGGGAGTAGGGAGATAGTTGTTACACAGCTGACTTGGGTTAAGACCCCAACGTTAGTGTTTTTGTCGTAGTTAGGATTTATTCTATCTTGCTTTGCTGAATTTGAATCTTATCTGGGACAGTGCAGTAATTGCATTTTATTTAATTATCTGCTATGGTTACATAGAGCTTTTCTGTTTCAGAGAGAATAATATCAAGTTATTTGCTTCAATTTAAAGCGGCTATATATTTATCCTGTACCATTGGTGCTAAAGGCAAATTCAGAATCATTTTTTCATTATTTATCAAATAGCTATGGAGAGCCTACTGTCAGCCAGGCATGCTGCTTATTTATGGAGATACAGGGGTGAACGAAAAAGAAAGCGCCGACTTTGCCTTCCTAGAGCTTCTAATCTATAGGAAAGAAGAAAGATTAGACTAATACTTATAGATGATTTCAAATTATTATTTGAGATATTTACCTAGTGTGCTGTAAGGATGAGGGACTGATGGCTGTTAAGTGGCCGGGATAAGCTGATTCCATGAGTAAATTCTCATGGTGAGGAGGAGGATGGCCTCGAGAGAGAAGACCTTGCAAAGAGCCTGGGTGGAGCTTAGTGTGGTCATGCAAGGGGGAGGTGATGGGGCCTGAATTCTGACTGTGGTGAAGCGATCAGAGGAAGGGCCAGATTGGAGAGGTGCTGAGTGGACAGGATTGGGCGGTGGATAAATTATAGAGAGTGTGTTAGAGAGAGGAGCGGGGCTTCATGCTGGGGAGGCTGGGTGGTCATCTCAACATGTAGGTGTCCTGATCTTAAACAGATTGGCCTGATCTGGAGATTAACCTTAGAATGGACTTTCTATCCCTCAGGCAATGCTCTAGCATAACCTTGTATTTATTTTTTAAAAAGAGGAATCAGGTAGAGTTCAAGATTAAATAATCCGTCATGAACTTGGGACTCGAGCAGACTATGTTGCTTGTTAAGGGCAACAGATGCACTTGCTTTAAAAAAAAAAGTCCGGGTTTGTGTATTGTTATCATTGTCATTTTTACTAGTTTAATTTTAGGGCACCTGCTTTGTGCCAGGCCCTGTGCTCCATGTTGGGGGTGCAAAGGCTCTCCTTTCATTGACCTCATGGTGTAGTGAGGATTTTTGAAGATGGCCCTGTTGGTCATTGTAGGATACTGAATTAATATTCTTTGAGATTTTAGAACAGAAACTGTTCAAAAACACCTCATGTTAGTTTTGTTACAAAAGATTAAACATTAACCTTCAGTTTATTAGTTTAGGGCTTAAAGTTATAGGTAACGCTTGTGCTGTGATGCCTAATGGTTGCTGTAGTCATGTGGTGTTTGACTGCCAAAACTTGTAGATTGGTATTTCATTGGGGTTTGATGATTTAAAGCCTTTCTTTTTTTTTTTTGCTTTCTCCCCAATATTGTTATGTCTACTCTTTCCTCTCCTAAGCTCGTTTCCACATTTGTAGAATGGAAATAGTAGCCTCCATAGGGTTGTTATTATAAGTGAATGAAGGAATTCCCCGGTGGTCCAGTGGTCAGGACTCTATGCTTTCACTGCCATGGGCCCGGATTCAATCCCTGGTCGGGGAACTAAAATCCCACAAGCCACGTGGCGTGGCTGGAGAAAAAAAAAAGTGAATGAGATTAATATCCTCTATTATTGTAAGTCTTCAACTTGGTCTTTGAGAGCAGGACTACATTTACAATTTGTTCCTGAAAATCTCAGCACCAAGTATGATGGTTGTCATACCATTATATCCTGAAGAAACACTTACAGTACCATAAATGTACACGTTGGTAATAACACCCAGGCTAATTCTTTCTGATGTGAAAATTCTGACGGTGTGTGAAGTGCTCGGCCCAGAGTAGGTTCTCATCTGCTGGGGTATTTTACTGCCTTCTGGTTGACGGACTGTCCTGCCTTTCCTGTGTGAGCTGCACTGCCAGCCAGCTCAGGTCCACAGACTCACACCTGAAGACCATAGCGTCACTCAGAATGTTACCTCGCTGGTTGGCTTTGAGAGAAATAAATTGAAGATGTGTATGAATGTGCAAGTTGTTTGGGCCAGATCTTTGCAGCTATCTTTTATATTTCTGCATGTCTCTTTCATTGTTTTTTGGTGATAGACTTTAATTTTACTGATCCACTTTCAATAACTTGTAATCAACTTTTTCTAACCCTTAGACATATTTAAGAATTTTATTTTACATAATACTTAAAGGTAGCTATTTGCATCTAATTTTACCACAGAAAAGAAGCAATACCTTCTCTCTTTCTCTTTTTCTTTGTTGTGAGCCTTGTGATGTTACGTTACAGTGTTGATTAATTGTTGATGTTTTGTGCTAATACACTGCCATGTGCACAATTAACGCATTGATTGATTGTTTTTCCTGCATGTAATCAGACTTGGTTTAAAGTTATTATTCATTTTTATCAGGTATTATGTAGTAAAAATGTAATGTTTAAAATACGCTGCTAGCTCATAATGTTTAATTATCCACTTTACTCTTGCTGGAGACTTCAAATTCTGCAGTCTAAATAGGAATATTGATTTCTTTTTTACCGTGGAAGGGATTACAGTTCAGTAGGTGGCACTCTTTCCTTTTCTGTTAGTGTTAATATCCAATCAAATGCCAAAAAAAGTTTTTAAAGTCTTAAGAACAAGCATACAACTTAACCATAGATGGCTTGTTTTAGAAAGAAAAACAGCAACATTGTTAATAATTTAGTGTCTCTGGAACTTTGCTAGAGCAGTTACATAGGAATATATTTAAAATTTATTTTCCTTAAGGAAACTTTTGCATCTAGACAAGAATTTGCTTTATCATTTAGCAAAGGCCTGTTATCCTTTCTGAAACTCTAGATTTTCTTCTCAAAAATTTGAAATTATTATCCATGAGTATCTACTTTTCCCTCCATGTTTTGGTTTTTAAACATTATCTTCAAAGTCCCATTAGAAAATACTTTAAAAATGAACACATTTTCCCCACTCTAACATAACTGTCTTCCTTATTTTTCAGTGTGCCCATCCCTTTTTCATTTATGAAGAGAATTTTTGGTTAATTGACATAGTTAATACAGTTTTTAAACCCTTTTTAATTTAACAGTATTTATATTCTGCTTTTTTAAAAATAAATTTACTTATTTATTCATTTATTTAATTTTTGTCTGCGTTGGGTCTTCACCACTGCACGCGGGCTTTCTCTAGTTGCAGCGAGCGGGGGCTACTCTTCGCTGCGGTGCGCGGGCTTCTCATTGCCATGGCTTCTCTTGTTGTGGAGCACGGGCTCTAGGCGCGCGGGCTTCAGTAGTTGTGGCACACAGGCTTCAGTAGTTATGGCTCGCGGGCTCTAGAGCAGAAGCTCAGTAGTTGTGGCGCATGGGCTTGGTTGCATGTGGGATCTCCCCGGACCAGGGCTCGAACCCATGTCCCGTGCATTGGCAGGCGGATTCTTAACCACTGCGCCACCAGGGAAGCCCCTATATTCTGCTTTTTTAACTTAACATTTTTGTCATCTCTTTTCCTTGTTCCTGTGTATTTTATATTTACTCTTTTTTTAAAGAATGTACCATAATTTACTTAGCCATTGTCTTATTTTTAGAAACTTTTAATGTTTTTCAGTATTACAATGTTGCATCGAGTATCTTTGTGCACATTTTTCTTTTATATTATTTCTTTATGATAAATTCCCAGGGTAGGAGTTTTTAGGTCAAAGGTATAAACACATGTATGGTTTTTGACATGTATTACACATTGCTTTACAAAAGAATTGTATCATTTTGCGATGCCGTAATAAATTTGTGATTATACCAATATCCTAGAAGTCTCACTGGAATTGAATTTCAAAGTATATATTTACAAACTTAGATTAAATACATTTGAGGGGGCATTTTGTTTTAAATTTTTTAGGTAAAAATTGGGAACTAAAAACAAAAATCTCCCACTGGAACATAAGCACTATTATTACAGTGATGTAGTCCTCAAAGTAAGTGTGTGTGTGCGCCCTGTTAGTCGTGATAGGGTGTGTGTAAACAGCGATGTGTTTGGAGTAGGGTGGGGGTATGGAGGGGCTGCAAGTGTGTTAAAGATTTTGATTTGCGGTACTTACTTAGTGAATATCTATGAGTATATGCCTCATAGCAGTTAGCTGTTCAGCTACAGAATGATGGTTGAGAGGTCTCATCTGAAATAAAAGATGAAGAATATTATTCCATGTTCCTAGATAGTCTTAAAACCATCATTTTATTTTATTTTATTTTTTGGCCATGCCACTCAGCTTGTGGGATTTTCAGTTCCCGATCAGGGATCAAACCCGGGCCCCGGCAGTGACAGCTCAAAGTCCTAAGCACTGGGCCGCCAGGGAAGTCCCTATAACCATCATTTTAAATGACTGTATGATAGGCCATCCCTTAGTCTTGAAGATTTAGGCCTCTTCTAAGTTCTAACTTATATGAATACCACTGCAATATATGCTTTCATTCATGCAGTTTTCTCAATATTTCAGATTATTTCTTATGATTGAATTTTGAAAGTTTAATTACTGAGTTAAAGACTATGGAAGTTAAAAAAATTTTAATGAAATTTCTCTTAAAATATTATATTAGTTTACAGTACTGCTAGGAATAGAGAATACCCATTTTATTCCATCTTTCATTTAAAACAGTGTTTCTAATTTAATAGATGATTTTATTTACATTTAAAATTTTTTAATTTTTTTAATTTTTCTGGTATTAACATTTAAATAATTTGAGAAAAAGTATTCTTAACCTTCGGTGTATTGTTAGAGTTGATTGGCTCTAATTTTGTTTTTGAGTATTGAGCAGTTCTTACTGTCTGAAAGGATTGGCATTTCATGATTTTTATTCTTTCTTAGATGCTGTCAAAGCACAAAGAGAAAATTTATTTAATTTTTTTAATTGAATAAAACTCATTCTGCCTTGCCATTACCATATGGGTCCATTGCACCCTTTTATAAATCTAAGTTACATTATGGGATCTTATGGATCATATTTTCCTGTATCTTGAAACATCTTGCTATTTTATCATCATAGGTATTATTTTATTATGACTCACCATTACTCATCAGTTATTCCCAAATATGCTTTAAAAAAAAAGACTAATAAAATGGAAGGAGGATGAAATCACCTAGATAAGGATGATCCAATAGTGAAATAAATTGTCACCCTTCATTTTACTAATTTTGGGACTATTTTCTAATTCTATATTCTGTTTCAAGAATGTATGTAAGAAGACGGGAAACATCATTGTTCTAGCCTACTTTAGGGTTAATTGAACATATTTGAAAATGCAGAATTTTTCGTTTTCCCCTTGTAATGGAAAAGAGAAAAAACTGACATTTCATAATTATTAGACAAATCACAAATAAATGCAGAGATAGCAACATTTCTAGCCTTGTTTTCACTATCCTTTTATTCATATTTCTGTAAATTATATATAAAAATAGCTTAAAAATATGAAGGTTCCATTGAGCCCAGATGTCAAATGGTAATAGCTATTTTTCCTGATACACTGAGGGTGAAAGTAAAAATTATTTGTTGGATTTAATGGCACTATTACATTTTAACACTTCCTTTTTAGTGTGTAACCCTAATTATGTCTGACAGACACAATTGGGAATAGTTAGAAGGAAACAGTAGTTCTGGACCAATCAGCAATGGAATGGAAAACTCAGGAAGTCCCAGTGCCATGGTAAAGTAGAAAAACTCACTTTTCATTTCCTTTCATGTATGGTATGTTCAGATTAACTTTAAAGGAGACTGAGGTGTAGGTTGGAAGATTTTGTCTGCAATTTTGTGTTACCTGTGTGTGGAGCCCATCTCAGCAGGCATCTCGTCGTCAACTTACAAACCTTGCCAAGTCCCCTGATAGTGGCTGGGTATCCTATTGCAAGTTAAATATGAAACAGGGATACACTTAGTTTTGCATTTAAAGGGTTTCTTAAAGTTCAACTTCAAGTGAAGCTGGTAGTGCATTCATTTTTATTAAAGCTGGCTTTGTTGGGAAGGAAAGGATTGCCAGAACTGTCCTCTGTAGTATTACCAAAAATGCTTTGGGAAAAATTTTTTAAAATGGCATAGAATTCTGTACCTTTACATATCTGTACAGTAGACATTGTAAGTCTTCTTACAAATACTATGCAATTGTCGAACCTGCCAAAGTGGTATTTAACCCACTGTGGCAGTGGAGCCTATCAGTAAACTCGTGTTTATAGTTTAACAGATATTAAATGTTTCAACAAATGTGTCATGGCAGGGGTTTTTTTTTTTTTTTTGAGACTTTATTTTTTCAACCTTTCTAAACTTTAATAGCAAAAAGGTGTAATGCATGGTGAGTTTATATCACACCTTGAAGGACAAGAGACTAAATGCTGGATTTGATGGAACTTGGTGAAAAACAGCAGCACTTAGATGCCCTGACTTAGGTGCCACACACTCTTCTGAGGGCTTTACACATACTAACTCATTTAGTCCTCACCGTAACCCTATGAATTAAGTGCTGTTATTGTCCTTATTCTGTAGACGAGCAAACTGAGGTGTAGGGATGGTAAACTTTTAAGATTACACACTAGTAATTGGGGGGTCCAGGATTTGAATCCAGACAGTCTGACTCCAGAGGACTAGTTTGTTTTTTTTTAAGTTACTTGAGCTTTTTTTTGCTTAAATTGTATTAATGTGATATTTCCATTTATAAGGTTCAAAGATCCATAATGAAGATTTTTGATACTTTATGCCACTGGTTTCATCCTGTAGATCTTGGACTTCTGGGAAGACTTGAGGTTATTGCCTGGGTCGTGTGAACTTATATTGCGTAAAGCATTGTATGTAGGCTGAGTAAAAGCACTTATGCGAACATACATGTAACTATATTTTAAATGAGTATAACAGTTGTGGTTAATAACATACAGTTTCATTTAGTTCATAGCCGTTTGTTATTATGTATTTCCCTAATTAATGTACACTGAAATTACAGCTATATTGTTGTGGGCGTTCATGATATCTTTTGATGTTAAAAAAAGGGGGCATTATTTAGTAGAAACAATTAGGAACCATCAAGTGAAAGATTTCAGGATCCCCATGTCCTGATGAATCCTCTCTGTCTGGGCCAGGGTGAATTGCTCAGCCAACAACAACAACAAAACCCAGTGTTATTTTCTATTCTCAGTGATGTAACTATAGATTAAATGTTTATGGTGTTTTAGTTAAGAAGCACACTTGACGGTTACTACTCTTTTCATCAATTTCATTCATTTCATTTTGGAATTGTAGGGCAACTCTTGCTGTCAATTTGGGGAAGTCACGTGGGAGGCAAAATCCATACCATACCTAAATTTAAAGTTAAAAATGGATATTATTTAAAATATTGGTCTTGTAATACATATTCATTTATTGAAGTCATTCAGCACATACTTACTGATCTCTGGTTATGTGTGCCAAGCTCTATTATGAACACAGAAAATACTTGTGGGCAGAATGGACAATAGTCTTCGTCCTTGTGGATTTTACACTTTAGTGGTTAGAATAGACAGGAAATAAAAATAACAAAAATAAGTAAATTATATAGTATTCGTGGAAGGGGATAAGTACTATGAGAAAAAATAGAGCATTATGAGGGGTAATGAAAACGCTAGAGTTGGGGAAGAAAGTTGCAATTAAAAATGTGGTAGTCAGGTAGATATCATTGAGAAAGGGACATCTGAGCAAAGACGTAAAGGAAGGGAGGGAGTTAGCCATGCAAGACATCTGGGGAAAGAGCCTTCAGCAGAGAAATCTAGTGCAAATCCCCCAAAAGGTCATGTGTCTGGTGTGTTTGACCTGGGGGTGAGCATGACTGGTACAGAGTGATTATAGAGGGGCAGAGTGCTAAGAAAGGAGGTCGGGGTGGGGAACACCAGAAGGGATCATCCTGGGAGGCCTTGTGGTTGGAGTCTGCCTTTTAGTTTTGGTAAGATGAATAGCTATTGAAGTATTTCAATATTTAAACATTTTTTATTATAGAAAAATTTCAAACACACAAAAGTAAACAGACTCCAATAATTAAATTCCATGTATCCATTACCCAGCTTCAATATCTACTCATGACCTGTCTTATTTTATCTATACTCCGATTCATTTCTCCCCCTTCCATATTATTTTTATTTTTAACATCTTTATTGGAGTGTAATTGCTTTACAGTGTTATGTTAGTTTCTGCTGTATAACAAAGTGAATCAGCTGTATGTATACGTATATCCCCATATCCCCTCCCTCTTGAGCCTCTCTCCCACCCTCCCTATCCACCCCTCTAGGTTGTCACAAAACACCTACCTGATCTCCCTGTGCTATGCAGCTGCTTCCCGCTAGCTGTTTTACATTTGGTAGTGTATATATGTCAATGCTACTCTCTCACTTCGTCCCAGCTTACCCTTCCCTCTCCCCATGTTCTCAAGTCCATTCTCTACGTCTGCGTTTTTATTCCTGTCCTGCCCCTAGATTCATCAGAACCATTTTTCTTTTAGATTCCATATATATGTGTTAGTATACGGTATTTGTTTTTCTCTTTCTGACTTACTTCACTCTGTATGATAGACTCTAGGTCCATCCACCTCACTACAAATAACTCAGTCTTCCATATTAATTTGAAGAATATCCTTGACATCCTATTAATTTGCCCATAAATGTTTCAGGATATATCTCTGAAAGATAAGAACTATTTTAAAGCATAACTACAATAGTATTATCACACCCTCAGAAGTAATAATAATTCTGTAATATCAAATAACCAGTCTTTTTTCAAATGTTTGTCTCATAAATGTCATAAATGTTTATTAGATTATTATTTAATTTTTTTTTTGAATCAGGATCCAAATAACACATTGTCATTTGTTGATGTCTCTCTCTCCCTCCCTTTCTTTTATCTTTCTTTCCCTTTCACACTTGTATATTTGTTGAAGAAACTGGGTTGTTTGTCTTATAGAGTTTTTCAGTCTGAATTTTGCTTATAGCATCCTAATGGTTTTGTTTTACATGGTCCTCTCTATATCATATAAATTGGTAGTTGGATCTAAAAGCTGGATCATTGTCAGGTTTGATTGTTTTGGCAACAGTATTTCATAGTTGGGATGTCTAATTCCATCTGGGGACATGTCATTTGTGTGTGTATGTGTGTTTGTGTGTGTGTGTGTGTGATTTAGCAAATATTGAACCTTTAAATCAATAGAAGTTGCAAAATGGTGACAAATTCTATCCCTCTTTCTTCTTTTGTTAGCTGAAGTACTACTATAAGGAAAACTTCTGTTCATCTGTTATTTGTGTACCTAGTGGTACAGTTTATATAGGATAGGCTAAATAAGTGTTTGATCTCTTTTCTTCATTCATCAGTTTTCAAAATAATGACTTGGTTCCCTGGCTTCTTCCAACGGTCACCAACTAGTTGTGCCTGTGTTTTCCTAAGTTCATTGTGAACTTATTGTGAGCTCATGGGTTTAAACAGATGTGATGGGTGTCAGCCCATGGCAGCTGTCATCCTTACTTGTATTCAGATTGTCC
The DNA here is from genome assembly GCF_949987535.1 of Balaenoptera acutorostrata. NCBI lineage: Eukaryota > Metazoa > Chordata > Mammalia > Artiodactyla > Balaenopteridae > Balaenoptera > Balaenoptera acutorostrata. Next base: position 24,342,214 of record NC_080066.1, on the reverse strand, counting down.
AGTCTTTGGCACATAGGGCCAGTGGTAGGCTGGAGCTGGCTCATACCCACCTGCAAGAGCCGATTGTTAAATATTCAGGAAACTTGTGGGTTGGTTGTTTAACATAGCCTTTATTAAAAATAAAATCCTATACACTTACAATTACCTAAATTTTATTAAATGCAAAGGTACTCAAAATTTACCACATCCTGGTGACTTTACTCTCAAGGTTAAGTTTCTTGTATCTGTAGAGTGGAACACTGTATGATTGTGTGCTACTGTATGCGTCCTCCCAGCTGCACATCCACAAACCTCACATTGGTAGTTTGAAATCAGCCATGGCAAGGGTAGTTACATCAAAGTGGTGGTGAAAAGTGTTGAAAATATAAATTCACTTCAAAATGTATACTGCCTGTAACCGTTCCACTGAATGGTACCAAAAAATGAAAACGTATTCTTCCAGTGTTCTAAAACGAGTCTGTATGAATTACCTAAGAAGTTGCTCACATAGTTGACAAACAAGTGAAGTTCTGACGTAAGCCCCAAGCCCCACTGACATACTTAGAGCTCCCAACTGTCTTTTTAGCTCCACTCTTAAACATGAGCAGATCACCAAGGATTCCCAGACAGTGGAGAAAGCTCCTAATGTGAAAGAGAACAAAACAAACAACAGAGCAACCTGGAGGACACAGAATTATGCAAGAGGAAAAGCTGGAAGTTGTTCTGTACTGATATCTTAAGAGAGTTAAAAGAACCTATTGTAATGGTGAAGCAGGAACAGAATACTTTGAAGGAGGAGATGGAGGAGAAGTAGAAGCAGCAGAAGCAGCATTCATTCTGAGACTGGAAGAGTGCTTGGAAATGTAAAATCATGGTATCAGGGAAAGAAAGAAAAACAAACTCAGTGGAGAATTAGAAGATAAAGGTGAGGTAATCCTATAGAAAGCAGAACAAAAAAAGATTTTAAAAGAGAAAAGTTTTTTTTACAAATTACAGGACCAGTCCAGGAGGTCCAATATCCAAATGACAAAAGTTCCAGAAAAGAGGCCATGAAGCCACAACCAGCCCAGTAGCATTGAGCACCACTAGAGCCAGATTGTTGTCTTGAATTTACTTCTCTCTGAAAGCCAGGGCTCCTCAGAAAAATGGTTGTTTCCCAGTCTGGGGTCTTAGTTGCAGTACGCAGGATGTTCCGTTGCGGCACGCAGGCTTCTCTCTAGTTGTGGGGCTCAGGCTCCAGAGTGCGTGGGCTCAGTAGTTGCGGAGCATGGGCTTATTTGCCCTGCAGCATGTGGGATCTTAGTTCCCAGACCAGGGATCGAACCCACGTCCCCTGCATTGGAAGGCAGATTCTTAACCACTGGACCACCAGGGAAGTCCCAAGCATTTATGACTTTTGTTTTTATATACTTTAATCAATTGCAAGCTTATAGGATCTGATTTTAATTAAATTAATTTAATTTTCTCCCTTTTTGTGATAGATGTGTATATCTGAAAAAAATGATGTCACTCAAATTTTTAAAAATAGAATTTAAAATAAAGCCAAAATGCTCCCTACTTAAAGGATACTTGCCCCTAATCCTTTATAAAGTGATGAATCCTTCTGAAAAGCAAGTAGTGATCTCACTTTCAGATTAGCTCTTTGAGGGACATCTATCTATATATATAATTAAGACCCTAAAAACCCAGAGAACTCTCTTAAACTTTTAGCTCCCTGGAAGGAAGATAGATGGTGCTTTGTCTTTAGAATATTATGATAACGATATTACAGTTCCATCACAAAAGACTATGAGGACTAGAAATCCCCCTGTTAATGTTCTAAAATTTCTTTTGAATTTACTTCTTAATGGAATCGAATCCACTTCTCTTTTTGTTTGAGTAACGATCAGTGCAAGTAAGCACTTTGTTTCTAAGGCGATGTTATTTGGGTGGTCATGCTGGTGCCTAAAATAAATAAATGTGAAAGAAAGTAAGGAAGATAAAGGAAAAAACGAGGGTTAATTAAAATGCAGGATCTTCAGCAAGCCACACGAACTCCTTTCTGATGGTGTCTCTCCTATCACAGGTACATCATTTCATCCCATTAGCAAGTTAGAACTGTTTCTCACCACTGCTCTCATAGGCGATCTGTGTAGGGGAAGGTTCTTTGGAATTGGAGGAGAAGCTGGCAGGATGCCTGTGGAATAGCAATGGGTACTCCCAGAGAGTCAGGGACTTGGTGCCGGAAAGTCTTTGGAACATTAAAGTAGACACTGGATAGTGTATTATTTGGGGGACTGTCACAGGACTCTACTCAGACTTGTTCTAAAGTTTTAAAAGGCATTTTGATTTTATGTTGCTTGAATTCTTCATCCTATTTGTGAGTTATTTCATGAAAGGGTAATTGTATTTTGATTTGAGGGAATAATGACTTTTTTCTTTCACACGGGTATAAATATCATCCAAGGAAAGCTCTTAGCTTTCTCGTAGCTTTTTTACATGATTGTTTACCTCAGCATCTTAAGCGACGTTTTGTTAAGGTTAAGAAAGAAAACGTAGGAGAAAATTAGAGAAGTTATGAAACTACTATTAGCTTTCTAAATTCATTAGGGGAATACTCTGATTTTCCACCATACCACACCCCAGGGTCCTTTTCAACATTTCTGAAACATGTTTTTTTTCCTGCCAACCTTAGGGATTTCTCAGAAACTTTATCTACCTGTCAGCTGAATTATTTGGGGGGAGGTGGGAGTAAGGACGAGTGGAATTTGAGGATTTATGGGGTTGACAGATTACGAATAGGTTTAAATGGCCTCAGTAGCATATTAACTGTTGAGCTCTGTTTTATTACAAATGGGGACGTGAGATCCTATAACTCTCCCTTATAGCCTATCCCCTCGTAGAAGAACTACTCTTTGAAAATAGTAACTGACCTGGCTGTTAAAAACGGTCTTTCCCAAGGAATTTTAATGGTAGAATAGTAAGCTTTTCATCTTTATTCTAAAGCCACTAGTTTAAAAATCATCAAAGAAATGAGTGTTATTACAAGGGGTTTCCAGTAATTTTGTATAATTTGGACTTGGATTCTAGTTCCTTCCCTGAATTTTATATTTAGTTTTTTTCCCTGGCACTTGGTGCTTTAGAACCTCCTATATGATGTAATCATTTATGTCAGTGTCAACTGAAAAAAATACACAACCTGAAAGTTGAGAATTATGTTTTATTCGGCGAATTTTCTGAGGACTTAAGCCCGGAAGACAGCTTCTCAGGTCGCTCTGAGGGACTGCTCCTAAGAGGCCAGGGAGGGGCCAGGATATACAGGCATTTTGGGAAAAAAACCAGGGAGTGGGAACATCAAAAGATTACTATTAATTAAAGAAAACCAGACATCTCAAGGTAAGGAATTTAGCACTTTTCTGTGTATGGGAAGATGCAAGAGCCTGTGTCTGGGCTCATGAAATCGTTCCTTTGATAGGCATCTGAACTGTCTGGGGCCAGTCTCCTGCTTTTCTCCAGCCTGAAGGACCCCCTCAGGGTGCACAGGGTGACCGCAGTGGCTGCTGGCCTGCTGGCTGCGGCTTCCTTTGCTTTACTGATACGGCAGGTGGCGTTTTTCATCCACATCAGCCAAGCTACAATGAATATCATTAACAAAGTTGATTTATTCTTGGATACATACTTAACCGGTTTTTCACGAGTTCTGGTCATTCCTGACTAGTTAGGAAGGCTCCAGGCTTTCTTATTCGAGTGTGGTACAGACTGGAACACAGAACTGGGAGTCAGAAAGCTCTAACATTGACTCCTCAATTCCTAGCTGTGTTACGTTGAACAAGTCTTAGGTTGTTGAGTTCTGTCTTTTTGTTTGTTTTGACCCTCAAAGATATATCTGTTGTTAACTAGAAGTTACTGTAGGGTTGTTGTGAGTTTAATGCATATGACACACTTAGAACAGTGCCTGGAACTAGTCAAGCACCCAGGTCATTAATTGTTTTAATGTCAGTATCATCACCATCATCATCAGATCTGCTGGTATATTACAGGTTTTCTTTTTCACTTCTGTTTGTTTGCTTGTTTAGATCATCCAAGGTACTACCTTACTTCATTACTTGCAGGACAAAAAAGTGAGAAAGTGTGTGCAGAGTTGCGCCCCTGGCTCTGCTGCCTGTCTGGAACCTGTTCTCTTCAGGGTGGAGAGAGGTGGAGAACTGGGTGTCCTCAAATAGGAAGGGCTGAGCCCTAAGCAGCCTCTTCCCCTGACTCCCCAGACAATGAAAACAGGCTGCTGTTACTGACTTTACAGAGAAACATTCTACCCCCTGCCTTCCTTGTGGCTTCTGTTGATAATACTGTCTGACCAAAAATGGCCAAGCCCTTCTAGCCCACTTGTTTCAAGAAATATGACAGCAAAATGCCAGCATTCGCACAAACTTTACTTAGTCGCTTATGGGTTGTTGTAATTAGACTTTGACCTGCTGTGCCTTCAGCCAGCACTTGATCTTGAAGGCTTGGTCTATCAGATTTCAGACCAAGGCAGCATCACCCTGTTGCTGCAGCACTTGTGGCGTCTGCTTTGTCAGTGGAGCCGGAAGTGGAGTTTCTGTGTCGACAGTTAGGAACTAGCCAACTTATTCTGAGCATCCACCGTCTGTGCTCGTTGCCTCAAATACATCATCTATTTAATCCTCGTAGCCACACTGTGAGGTAGGTCTTTAATCCTCATTTTAGATGAAAAACTGAGTCCCAGAGAAGTTACATAATTTCTAAGATGGCAGAGCCAAGTTTGTAGGACTCTCCATGTATCTGTTTTTAATTGTTTCTTAATTAATCTTTTATCAAACAAGTGTGAATGATAATTGGGGATGCATAGGGATTCTGAAAGTTATGTTCTTTCTCTCCTGTTTAACTTCAGTGACCTGAGGCTTGTTGGTGGGGATGACACCAGAGCCTTTGCTGTATGTGTGTATATATATGTTCTGTTTTTGTTTTTGTTTTGTCCGCGCAGTGCAGCATGTGGGATCTTAGTTCTTTAACCAGGGATCGAACCTGCGCCTCCTGCAGTGGAAGCGCGGAGTCTTAACCACTGAACCACCAGGAAACTCCCTGTGTGTGTATATGTGTGTATGTGAGTATATGTTTGTGTGTGTGTATGTGAGTGTGTGTGTATGTGACTGTGTGTCCTACTTTACTCCTCGCATCCTTACCTTCTTCAGGTCTTTAGTCACATGTCATGTTATTCTTGAGACCTTTCTGGAGCACGTTGTTGAAAATTGGAATCCTCTTCTATACGTACACATCCTGTCTTCACATCTTACTGTGTGGTTTCTGGGTTCCAGGAGGGCAGCCGTGATTTCTGAAACACCTGACATGGGCTTTTCGTGCAGCCCATTCCAGATTGGGCTGCGAGAATAATGGGGACCCGTACTCCAGCTTCCCCACTTCCTGACACCATGTCCAGGGAGAGACTGTCTGCTGTTTACTGGCCTGGTCTCACCTCATTCATTCCTTCTCCCATGTCTTTGCCCTTGATAGAGACAAGAATTTGAGACCATCCTCAGCTGAGAATGAAGTAAGGAAACAGAAAGGGAGTCACTTGTGTTTTGCTCCATTTTTTTTTTCCTGTGGTGCATTATGGCTGCACTTTACATATTTTACCCATTTAGTTTGTCTGTCTGCCTCTACTAGAATGTAATCCGTAAGAAGGTGTTTTTGTCCCTTGTGTTCACTGTTCCATTCTTAGCGTAGCCCCTGGTTTGTTGAACAAATGGCTGTTTCCTAGAGAATTTATTTCATGACAGTTATTGTATATATTGCCCTAGCATTGTGGTTTTGTGTCTCCCCATCCATCTTATACTAAATATGGTTGATAATGGCAGATACTTAGTCTAAATTCACCCTTTGAAATTTTATTTCAAGAAATGAATTCTTAAGTGTTTGAAGTTTGTTGTTTGAAAAACTGATTTTTAAACATGGTTGGTGCAGTAGGGAGATATGATCCATGATGCAATAAAATACTGCTTTTTAAAAAATTTAATTGATTTATTACCTTTAAAAGTGTATATTAATTCCTATAACTAATTGATAACTAGTAAGAGCAAGTACACAGTGGACTAGTCATACTGTTGGTAGCTCTATGCTCAGGCACCCTGGGTGACACAGTGAGCTCACAGGGGTGTGAGGCGTGCCACAGGGTATTTTAAAGTTTCAAGGGAAAAACAAAGATACTTAATATCTGTGGGACACTTGCAAACTACTAGCTCAAGGTAGTTTATAGTTTTAACGTTAGATGACACTAAATTCTTCTTAATGATGTCATGTATTTACAAAACTAGATTTTTAGTGGTTGCTGTAATTAAAAAGCAAGAACTGTATGAAAACCACTGTAAAGCAGATGAGGGTGGCTGGGTCCAGTCTGCAAGGTTAGAGAAGTTGTACAGGACTGACAGGCACACAACCAGTTAGGAGTGACTGGGTTACTCAAGACTAAAGAGCAAGTTCTAAAAGAATGTATGTTATTTGATTTAAATAGCTACTAGGTTGATAGGATGTAAATACTAACTATTGGTACTTAACAAATGGAATGGTTCTGTACTTCTCTTGGCTCTGGTGGACCGTGAAAAAATTACTGAGACTTGCTAAGGGCACTGTGAACTGAAAAAGTTTGGGTACCTCTGGACTAGTCTGGGAAGAGGTAGTGATGCCATCAGCAGGTTTTTTTTGGTTGTTGCTTTTTGTTTTTGTTTTGTGGGGGAAGCAATGGAGAGATCGTATAAGAAGCTTGAAGAATTTAAACAATGGATTAGATTTAACCAGAGGTCCCTATCAACCTTAGTTTTTGTAATTCTATGAACATTTCATATATACATATAATTTATATATAAATAATATGTTTATATTATATATTATAGTTATTATATTATTGTATTTTAATAATTTGTATTATATATTTTATTTTAAATACATTTAAATATTTACATTATAATATAATATGTGTAATAAATTTATGCATATGAATTTATTAAGCTTTTCTTTAAATCTTAAGTAAATCTTTGGTTTAGTGAACTTGTTCCAAGGAGTTTTACTTTAAAACTGTTCTAGAATCATTTGTAGTTAACAAACATATGGAAGCCATGTAGATCTTTAGGTCACTATTGGATTCCTTCAGCCAGGTTTGTGTTTTTGTCTTTTGGAAAGGTTTTGCTCTGATCAAGCACTCAAATTTCCGTATCCCAGATAAGGCCTTGCTAGTGCTGATGTTTTTAAATGGAAAGCTTCTATCTACCTATTTTGAAAGTAGTCTTAGAGGTTTAGAACTGAGAAATTGAAATGACCTGTTAGGTTATTTTGCCCCATACCAATCACAGCCTCTTTCTCCTTCCAAAGTAATCTCTACATTGATTTTTGATTACACATTGGAATTATTTTATAAGGAGACACTTCCTCTCATACTATTTGGTTACCCAATGGGATGGTATAAAATATAAAATAAAAGTCAGGATAAATGCTTGCTTTTTTTTTTTTTTTTAATATACTCTGTTTTCAAGTTGACAGAGTGATTCATTGTTACCTATGAGGTACCAATTACATTTTATATTATTGTGAGCTCATTGATTTAACCATATATAATGGATTTTAATCCATTCCAGTTCTTATCCTTACTGGAGCCCAGTAGCCCAATCTTTTGCTAGCAGAAGGCTCTTTATATTTGCTACTTATTCCTTCTGACTTATCCTAGTGATTTTTGATAGGTTCCTTGCTGTCTGATATGTTAAAATGTTACAGGCTCTTAGGGTAGGTCTCAATTGACTGCCACTTCTCTTGAGTATGGATCAGATTTTCCTGTTTTTCATACGTCTAATAATTTTTTATTATTTTCTTGACCTTGTTAATGATCCTTTGTAGAGTATGGATTCTGTTATCCTTTGAAGAACGTTGATTTTTTGTTTCAGCAGGAAGTTAACTTGGTTCAACTCAAACTCCAAACTGTGTCTCTCATATGTTGGGCAACAGCTGAAATCTGTTTAGTGTTTGGCTTTTTTTTCCCACTGGATTATTGTCTTAACTTTTTTTCCAGCTTAATTGAGGTATAATTGATGTGCACTAAGCTCCACAAGTTTAAAGTATACATTTTGATAAGTTTTGACCTATGTGTATACTTGTGAAATCACTGTCACAGTCAAAATACTGAACATGTCCATCTCCTCCAAAAGTTGCCTTAAGCGCTTTGTAAACCATCTCTCTTCTGTCCTCCCTAACTCCCTCCCCAGGCAACCAGTGATCTGCTTTCTGTCACTGTAGGGTAACTTTGCATTTTCAAGAATTTTATATAAGTAAAATCATAGTATATACTATTTTTCTGACTTTTTTCACTCAGCATAATTATTTTGAGATTCACCTATTTTTTGGCAAACATTCATAACTTAGTCCTTCTTATTGCTGAGTAGTATTCTATTATGTGGACATATCACAGTTTGTTTACCCATTCACCTATTCATGGACATTTGGGTTGTTTCCTGTTTTGGACTATTTTAAATAAAGTTGCCAGGAGCATTTATGCTTTCGTTTTTCTTGGTTAAATACCAGGAGTGGAATGGCTGTGAGTAATAAACTGTTCTTCATCTCTGAGCCAGGAGTCTGGCGTCATCTACCAAAATCCATGAAACTGTGGCAGACTAACTTTTTAGGCTGAAAGTAGAGTAGCATTTCAGATGCTTTATAGTACTTGAAACTAGATTCTTTACAATTCCATATAAAAGTTAGGAGCAGCCTATAAATTTCTACATGAATGACTGTTGGAATTTATATTGGGACTGCATCCCATCTACAGACCAATTTGGAGAGAATTGAAATCTTAACACTATTGAGTCTTCTGATCAATGGACATGGGATAACTCTCCATTTATTTAGACCTTCTATAATTTTTCTCAGCGATGTTTTATAGTTTTCGGTGTACAGCTCTTACACGTATTTCGTAAACTTGTATTTACAAAAATAAACGAGTATTTCACATATTTGATGCTGTTTTACAATACATGGGATTTAAGAAGAGACTTTATTTTTTAAAATAGTTTTAGGTTCACAGCAAAATTGAGTGGAAAATACAGAGTTCCCAGTTGTTATCTGGGGAAGGCTTGTCTGACATGTGCTGTTCTGCCATTACTGGAAGTTGAACTCCAATCACCAATTTTTCTCTTGGGAAATGGTATTTCAGAACCACAGTCTAAGCTCTGGAATGTTCCTTGCTATTGGGTTAGCCTGTCACTAATGGTCTTTTCCTTTTTAAAATCATTTGTTCTTTTTACTTATATGCTCAAAGGATTTTTTTCTTTTTCCTAAGAAGTCTACAGACTTTATCAAAATATCTTGGCATTGGTTGTTCTGGTTGATGTTCTCAGGTACATTGTGTCCTCTTTCAATATGTAGTTAAAATCTTCAGGAAAATTTTCTTGAAGTATTGCCTTTGTGTTTGCTCTATTCCTTTAGTTTGATTTTCTTTTTCAGGACTTACCGTTAGCTATATGTTGGGGCTTTTTTGCCTTTCACCAATATTTGTCTTTTCTTTTTAATTCTTTCTAATCTTTTAATTTTGATTTATAGAATTTTCCTTTTCACGTTCTGTTTCTCTTCAGGCATTACTGGGTTTATTAGCTCTTTTGCTTTTTCTAGTTCGGTCTTTGTTTCTAAAATGTTTTTTTAAATTTCTAATTTTTTTGCTTCTATCACCTCATTTCTGAATTTTTCTAATTCTCATGTATGCATTTTCCATAGCTTATGTAATTTTCCAAATGTTCCTTAGCTTGTTTTTAAATAGTATGTTTCAGTGCTGAACAATTTATGTTTTTGCCATGTGTTTTTCAGTTTTGCTTTAATTTTTGATGGAGTGTTAATCTGTTTCTCCCTTTTTCACATAGTAACTTAGTTTGGGTTTTGACCTTGATAGTTCTGTGATGCCCTGTTTTTTTTTTGTTAACATCTTCATTGGAGTATAATTGCTTTACAATGGTGTGTTAGTTTCTGCTGTATAACAAAAGTGAATCAGCTATACATATGCACATATACCCATTTTCTCCTCCCTCTTGCTCCCTCCGACCCTCCCTATCCCACCCCTCTAGGTGGACACAGAGCACCGAGCTGATCTCCTTGTGCCATGCGGCTGCTTCCCACTAGCTATCTGTTTTACATTTGATAGTGTATATATGTCCATGCCACTCTCTCACTTCGTCCCAGCTTACCCTTCCCACTCCCCGTGACCTCAAGTCCATTCTCTACATCTGCATCTTTATTCCTGTCCTGCCCCTAGGCTTTTCAGAACCTTTTTTTTTTTTTTTGGATTCCATGTATATGTGTTAGCATACGGTATTTGTTTTTCTCTTTCTGACTTACTTCACTCTGTATGACAGACTCTAGGTCCATCTACCTCACTACAGATAAGTCAGTTTCATTTCTTTTTATGGCTGAGTAATATTCCATGGTATATATGTGCCACATCTTCTTTATCCATTCATCTGTCGATGGACACTTAGGTTGCTTCCATGTCCTGGCTATTGTAAATAGTGCTGCAGTGAACATTGTGGTACATGACTCTTTCTGAATTATGGTTTTCTCAGGGTATATGCCCAGTAGTGGGATTGCTGGGTCATATAGTAGTTCTATTTTTAGGAACCTCCATACTGTTCTCCATAGTGGCTGTATCAATTTACATTCCCACCAACAGTGCAAGAGGGTTCCCTTTTCTCCACACCCTCTCCAGCATTTGTTGTTTGTAGATTTTTTGTTGATGGCCATTCTGACCGGCATGAGGTGATACCTCACTGTAGTTTTGATTTGCATTTCTCTAATGATTAATGATATTGAGCATGTATGTTGGTAATCCATATGTCTTCTTTGGAGAAATGTCTATTTAGATCTTCTGCCCATTTTTGGATTGGGTTGTTTGTTTTTTTGATATTGAGCTGCATGAGCTGCTTGTATGTTTTGGAGATTAATTCTTTGTCAGTTGCTTCGTTTGCAAATATTTTCTCCCATTCTGAGGGTTGTCTTTTCGTCTTGTTTATGGTTTCCTTTGCTGTGCAAAAGCTTTTAAGTTTCATTAGGTCCCATTTGTTTATTTTTGTTTTTATTTCCATTTCTCTAGGAGGTGGGTCAAAAAGGATCTTGCTGTGATTTATGTCAGAGAGTGTTCTGCTGATGTTTTCCTCTAAGAGTTTTATACTGTCTGGCCTTACATTTAGGTCTTTAATCCATTCTGAGTTTATTTTTGTGTATGGTGTTTCGGGAGTGTTCTAATTTCATTCTTTTGCATGTAGCTGTCCAGTTTTCCCAGCACCACTTATTAAAGAGGCTGTCTTTTCTCTATTGTATATTCTTGCCTCCTTTGTCAAAGATAAGGTGACCATACGTGCATAGGTTTATCTCTGGGCTTTCTATCCTGTTCCACTGATCTATATTTCTGTTTTTGTGCTAGTACCATACTGTCTTGATTACTGTAGCTTTGTAGTATAGTCCGAAGTCCGGGAGCCTGATTCCTCCAGCTGTGTTTTTCTTTCTCGAGATTGCTTTGGCTATTCGGGGTCTTCTGTGTTTCCATACAAATTGTGAAATTTTTTGTTCTAGTTCTGTGAAAAATGCCATTGGTAGTTTGATAGGGATTGCATTGAATCTGTAGATTGTTTTGGGTAGTATAGTCACTTTCACAATGTTGACTCTTCCAGTCCAAGAACATGGTATATCTCTCCATCTGTTTGTATCATCTTTAATTTCTTTCATCAGTGTCTTATAGTTTTCTGCATAGAGGTCTTTTGTCTCCTTAGGTAGGTTTATTCCTAGGTATTTTATTCTTTTTGTTCCAATGGTAAATGCGAGTGTTTCCTTAATTTCTCTTTCAGATTTTTCGTCGTTAGTGTATAGGAATGCAAGAGATTTCTGTGCATTAATTTTGTATCCTGCTACTTTACCAAATTCATTGATTAGCTCTAGTAGTTTTCTGGTAGCATCTTTAGGATTCTCTATGTATACTATCATGTGTTCTGCAAACAGTGACAGTTTTACTTCTTCTTTTCCCATTTGGATTCCTTTTATTTCTTTTTCTTCTCTGATTGCTGTGGCTAAAACTTCCAAAACTATGTTGAATAATAGTGGTGAGAGTGGGCAGCCTTGTCTTGTTCCTGATCTTAGAGGAAATGGTTTCAGGTTTTCACCATTGAGAACGATGTTGGCTGTGGGTTTGTCATATATGGCCTTTATTATGTTGAGGTAAGTTCCCTCTATGCCTACTTTCTGGAGGGTTTTTATCATAAATGGGTGTTGAATTTTGTCAAAAGCATTTTCTGCATCTGTTAAGATTATCATATGGTTTTTCTCCTTCAATTTGTTAATATGGTTTATCACATTGATCGATTTGCGTATATTGAAGAATCCTTGCATTCCTGGGATAAACCCCACTTGATCATGCTGTATGATCCTTTTAATGTGCTGTTGGATTCTGTTTGCTAGTATTTTGTTGAGGATATTTGCATCTATGTTCATCAGTGATATTGGCCTGGAGTGTTCTTTTTTTGTGATATCTTTGTCTGGTTTTGGTATCAGCATGATGGTGGCCTCGTAGAATGAGTTTGGGAGTGTTCCTCCCTCTGCTATATTTTGGAGGAGTTTGAGAAGGCTAGGTGTTAGCTCTTCTCTAAATGTTTGATAGAATTTGCCTGTTAAACCATCTGGTCCTGGGCTTTTGTTTGTTGGAAGATTTTTAATCACAGTTTCAATTTCAGTGCTTATGATTGGTCTGTTCATATTTTCTGTTTCTTCCTGCTTCAGTCTCGGAAGGTTGTGCTTTTCTAACAATTTGTGCATTTCTTCCAGGTTGTCCATTTTATTGACATACAGTTGCTTGTAGTAATCTCTCATGATCCTTTGTATTTCTGCAGTGCCAGTTGTTATTTCTTTTTCATTTCTAATTCTGTTGATTTGAGTCTTTTCCCTGTTTTTCTTGATGAGTCTGGCTAATGGTTTATCAACTCAAAGAACCAGCTTTTAGTTTTATTGATCTTTGCTATTGTTTCCTTCATTTCTTTTTCATTTATTTCTGATCTGATCTTTATGATTTCTTTCCTTCTGCTAACTTTGGCGTTTTTTTGTTCTTTCTCTAATTGCTTTAGGTGTAAGGTTAGGTTGTTTATTTGCGACGTTTCTTGTTTCTTGAGGTAGGATTGTATTGCTGTAAACTTCCCTCTTAGAACTGCTTTTCTGTTGCTCATTTTCGTTGAGGTTAGTTTTCTGGAACTTTTAGGAGAGGGCTTGGTTCAGATAGCTTTTGTATCTTCCCAGAGCTCCCTCTTTTGGTCTCTGCATGTAGTGTTAAAATATACTGCAGCTTGATTTCTGAGGTCATCTGCCTGCTTCTCCTCGTGCACTTTGTATGACTTCATCCTTCTTTCATCCCTGTTGTCCCTGTTCTGTTCCAGTTCTGGTACCTGTCCCAGGGGTTTCTCCTGGTTATGGGGCCCTGTTGTGGGAGGGTGCCCTGGCCTTCATCAGCCCCTTCTGACTTCACCCAGGGACTCGTCTGGTTTGGAGCAGCCAGAACCTCTGCAGTTTTAGCCACTGTTCTCAAAGTGGCCCCTGCACTTTCCTGTGAATGTCTGTTGGTTATTATTAAGGTTCTTCTGTTCTCAGGTTAAGTCCATGGCTCTGTTGCTTTCTTCTACTTTTTTCGTAATATCCTGATGATAGACAGGTCTTGTGTCTCTTGTTTTTTTTGTCCACATCTGCTTGTATATTGGACTTGTTGGGGATACCTTATCCCTTAGTTTTGTTGTAAATATTATCCATAGGTTTCTGATTTTGTATCTCATTGTTCTGCTGTTATCATATGGAGATTCAGAGAGATCCAAAAATTATGCTGCTACTGCTTACCACCATTTTCCCAGAATTTTCAAGATAATTTTTAAAAAATGTGAATCATCGCAGTAAGTTTCTTGTGCCCCTTTGTAATCAATTTCCTCCCGTCCCTCCACACTCCACCTTTGCACCCCTCCCCCACAATCGCTGCTCTGTTTTCTATCCCTGTGATTTTTCCTTTCCTAGAGCATCATAAATGGAATTGTTCACTATGTAACTTTTTGAGTCTTCTGTTACTTAGCATAATGCTGTTGAGATTCACTCATTATATAGTCATTCCTTTTTATTGCTGAGTTGTAGTCCATATTATGAATATGCCACAAGTTTTTTATCCATCACCAGTTGATGGACCCTTTAAAAAAAGTTTTCTGCAATTACGAATAGAGCTGTTACATATGTTAACGTGTAGGTTTTTGTGTAGGCATGTGTGTTCATCTGTCCTGAGTAAGTGTCTAGGAGTAGAATGTCGGGGTCACATGGCTTATTTGTCTTTTTATTATTGAGTTCTTTATATTTTCTGATCACCAGTCCTTTATCATATATGCACTTTTTGTTTGGCAAATATTTTCTCTCAGCCTCTGTTTTGTCTTTTCATTTTATTAACAATGTCAAGGAGCAGACATTTTAAATTTTGATGAAGTCCATTTTTTCTTTTTTTTTTTTTTAATACTTTCTGTACTTTTTGTATCTTGTGAAATCCTTGCCTGTCCCAAGATCACAAAGATTTTCTCGTATGTTTCCTTCTAGAAGTTTTTTAGTTTTAGGTTTTACTTTCAGATTTATGATCTATTTTGAGTTAATTTTTGTGTATAGAGTGAGAATAGGTTTGGGTGGTTTTGATTTTTTTGTTTAGTTTCTTTGTGGGGTTGTTGTTGTGTGTGTGTGTGCGTGTGGGTGTCCTGTTGTTCCTGCACCATTTGTTGAAAAGTAACCCATTCTTTATTGAATTGCCTTGAGTCCTTTGTTGAAAATCAGTTGACCATATGTGTGTGGAGAGATGGTCTTTGATAAGACATTTCTCCACTGTTATGGGAGAATCCTGTAGAAATGCAGAGAGATTCCTAGACTTGGTGAGGGGCTGGGAGGGAGTTCCCAGTTGTTGGCTTCTGAGTGAAGCGTGATTCAGGGTGATGAGTGGAGAGTGGTGAGTCAGGAGTGAGCGTCGGAAGGTTGAGGAGAGTGGAGACGGTAGGAACAGTGGTTCAGAGAGAAGGAAAGCAGGCCGACCAGAAGGGCGCAGTGCGATTGTTGAGCTGGGTTGAGGGCCTGCTTTGAGGCTGGCAGTAGTAACAGGCCTGCCTGTGTTGTTTCACTTTTGCTGTCTAGCAGTTTGGTTGCAGGCCCATGGAAAGTGGCAACTGGGCTCATCTAGACTGAGGGGTTTTCACAGGCAAGAGTGAAAGAGAAATAGAAAGGTTAGTAAAGGTATTTGTCTTGAATAGGTGATACTTTCACTTAGCTCGAAAATCAAAACAACATAAGAAAGTACACACTGAGAAGGTTTCTCCCCTGGCTTTCCCTCTCCATTTCATTCCCTTCTGTTCCCTGTAGAGCACTTTTATGTTTCTCTTTGCAGTGTTTATTTATGCAGATAAAAGCAACCGTGACTCTTGTTTTATCCTCCCCCCATCATTTCCTACACAAAGTGCTGCATTCAGGGTACACCGTCCTGCGCCCTGCTTTGCGCTTTGCTTAACAGTATAGCCTCTTGCTCTTTCCCGACTGGTAGTTAAGAACTCGAGTCATCTTCATGATGGATATGCCAAAATATTAATAGCAGTTTTGTTTGGAATATAAAATAATTTTAAAAATGTTTTTTTTGTATTTTCTAAGTTCCTTCAGTGTGCATATGTCACCTTTATGATTAGTAAACTTGGAAAACTAAATTTAGCTCTGTCGACAGATGTCTCCTTCGTGCCATCACCTTTCTGAGCACTGAGGATGTGGCAGCAAATAGAATAGGCAGAGGGTCCTGCTTCCTGGCGCTTGGGTTCTATCTCGTGTGGCCTAATAGTCACCAAAGAAGAAAAGAGGAAATGATGGCACGTGTTATGTGTGTAGAGATTTAAAAGAAGGGGTGTGACTGTGACCCGCCCTGGGATGTCAGGGAAGGCCTCCTTCAAGAGGGGAGCATTTAGGCTGATGTCTCGGTGACCACAAGGAGGTCGTAATCGGGGAAGAAGAGGGTACGGGGCAAGAGCGAGCCGGTGCCAGAGCGTGAAAGTAAGATTGGGATTGTTTTCCAGACCCAGAAACGAGGCCAGTGCCTCTGAGAGGTAGAGGGGTAGAAGATGCAGCAGGGGTCAGTCCTGACCAGGTACTCAGGGAGAAGAAGCAGGATTTTATTTTAAGTGCAACGGGAAACCCTTGAGGAGTTTTAAGAAAGAAAACAGAGCTATAGAAAAAGCTGCAGTTGACAGATGAGTCAGAGGAGAACCTGGAAAGCCCAGTTGGAAGCAACTTTGAAGAAAACCCTGTGGTGTTCAAGGCATCAGGCGGATGCTGAGGTGGAGGGCTGCAAAGAGTTTATTCATTGTTTTTCTGGTGTGCTCTAAAATGTAATCTACCCAAAATGGTAACTCCAGATCTAAGAGATAAATTCAATTTTAGATCAATATACAGTTTAAATTCCAAAGTGAGGAATGCTGTTTTTAAAGATGTGATTTCAAGTATGCATTTAAAAGCTATTTTATATTTTAGAGTAGGGAACTAGTACGTAGTTACTTACTTCTTTGAGAATTATTATGCTGATACTGAGGGTGAAATGCAGTGTTTAAATTGGAGCTCAAAAACAAATATTTCCTGACTCATTAAAAAAAAAAAATCGCTCTGGCTCCAAATTAGCCAGGAAATTTGTGTTTTACTGTTACTAGAACCACAGTGTACAAGAATATATAGAGAGATTCTGAAGAAGGTACATGCTCATTCCATATGGAGGAGATAGGGTGGCTACTAGAAATTTAAAGGAAAGGGATATAGTCTTGCACTGCTCTGAATAGGAAGGAAGATTGGTGTATTTGTTAGTCAAAATGAAGAGTTAGATTTTTATTATATTGTTTGACAAGTGAAATATTCTAAAATAAAATAATAGAAAATCATGGTCCAATAGTAGTAGGAAGAACAACAGTAGCACAGCTAGAGTGACCACTGAGGGATGGAGGCAGTAACACAGTGGTTAAACCCTAAACTTTGTAGGCACACAAGTCTTGGGTTCAAATTCTGGAGTAGCTCTTCGTAGCTGTTTTATTGGATGAGTTGCTTAAATGTTCCAAGTCTCATTTCCTCAGTTGTGAAATATACATCACAAATATACATACCCTACCTCATGGGGTAATGGAGAAGATGAAATGGTAGTCTCGGTAAAGATCTTAGCACCCTGTCTTCTGGCCCCTAGAAAGTGCTGAGTAATCAACAATAATATAATTAATAATCACTATAATTTTGTTATCTGTTTACTCGTAACCCATAAGGAAAGTATTAATACCCTTATTTTTCTGATGAAAAACCCACTTTGAGAACTTTAAGAAATTTTCCTAAGGTCACACACCTAGGAAATGCAGAGGTAGGATTTAAACTTAAGAAGATCTGACTTCAGAATTCATGCTTTTAATCATAACTCCATATCATCTTCTAAAAAGATCCTTTTAAGATTAGAATTCAGATCATTGGATTCAGAGTTGAGAGTATAAACCAACACATCATAGAATGATTCCCCTATCTTGTTTGTTAATCTGAAGATTTCATACTATATTCTCATGTCCTACTTCTATGTTAAAAATAAAAGCTTTATTATATAAGAAAGATATTAATTAAAAAAATTTTTTAAATCCATATAAGAAAAGGAAGACATCACTTACAATCATACTGCGTAATGGGATCCATCCTGATTTCTCCCCCGGGTGTGTGTATGTAGGTATAGTTCTTATTGGTTCCTTTTTTCCAAAATAAGAATACACCATGCATACTATGTTCTGATTTGGTTTCCTTCCCACTCTCTTATTTTATTATTAATGTCTTTCCATGTCTGTAACCTTATCCTAGTGGCAGCTTACATTATTACATCGTTGCATTATATAGGTGTGCCGGAATTCATTTACCTGACTCCTTGTTGTAATCTTTAGGTTGTTTAGAATTTTTCACCATCTTAACAATGCTTTCATGAACACCTTTGTCCACATATCGATTTGCACTTTCTAATAATTTCCTTAAGAGAAATTCCTAGTAATAGCATCGCTGGATTGATTAAAGGGTTGCCACATTTTTAAAAAATAAATTTATTTATTTTATTTATGTATTTTTGGCTGTGTTGGGTCTTCGTTGCGGTGCGCGGGCTTCTCATTGCGGTGGCTTCTCTTGCTGTGGACCACGGGCTCTAGGCGCGTGGGATCCAGAGCACAGGCTCAGCAGTCGTGGCACACGGGCTTAGTTGCTCTGCGGCATGTAGGATCTTCCCGGACCAGGGCTCCCTGCATTGGTAGGCGGACTCCCAACCACTGCACCACCAGGAAAGCCTGGGTTGCCACATTTTTAAGGATACATGTTCCAAATTGCCCTCCAGAAAGGTCACACCAGTGTGCTCTCCTGTGGCAGCATGAGACTGCTTCTTCCCCGACACTCATCTCTATCCTGGGGCTTATTTTTGATCTTTGCCAGCCTGGTGAAAAAGGGCTATATCTTATGCCTTTGATTACCAGTAGATGTGTTTATGAACTATTTGTTTTCTTTTCATTGTAAATTGCCTCTTTTTATCCTTTGCCCATTTTATCATGCCTGACTTCTGAGTTTTGATTGGTCCAAATAAACAATTTTCAGGAGTTTAAATTTTTGGGTGGACTGTATTTGATTTCACTTTACAAATATTTAAATTTAGGGACTTACAGGTGCACTTCACTTTTTTTTTTTTAAAGATCATGAGGAGAAATGACAGATGGTCTATAGTAAGTAATATATGTATCAGAAAAGGCCAAACAACTTGCTCTAAGGATTTGTCTTCTTCCCTCCTACATCTTAAACAGAGACATAACTCTGAACTCATTCTTATGAGTAGGAACTTTAAAAACTCTGATCCCAAGAATGATTCATTGGATCCTTTCCTTTTTGTAATCCATAACTCCCTCTTTAATTTTGAAGATCTTCCAGTCATCGTTGTACTGTCGTGCTTTAAAGTACATACCAATTCTGACTCTTTCAGAAAAAAATCCTCAGATCCATCAGGGTATACTCACTCCATTTTCACATCTAATGTAATTCTCTGCTGCTTACATAATTATTTCTGTTTCTTCTCTTCCAGGGGTCAGTTTGCATACAGTTTCTTTCCTAATTGAAGATATTTTCTGGTGGTTCACTATAAAAGCAGTGTTCATAATGTAAATTGTATTTTTCTGTTGACATCCATTATAAAATTGAAAATTAACTGCTACTGAGAAATGGGGGTCTTTTGTTGAAGAAGAGTCCAGTGGTAACTGGTTAAACCATCAGCTGAACCCTTCTCACTTGAAAGTTTTAGCCCTTGCCCAGCAGCACAACTGGAGACATTTCTGCCTCTTCCTCTTTTTCTCAAAGTCTGTTCCTTGGACCTCTCAACAACCCTCCCCCTGCCCCCACCAGAGACTTTACCCTCTTGCCTGACAGTTTCCTGCTTGTGGCTTCCTTGTTCTCTATCCCTTCCTCTACCCCGTTCTCCCTCCCACCTGGATTTAAGTTGCTGAAAGACTATATTCTGGGCATCACCTTTCTTGAGTTTCATGTTATATAAAACAAATTGGTTTCCTACACAGTTATGAAGTTCTTGTACTGCTTTTTAAATTACAGTTTCTGTAACTTAGATTGTATATATCTGTGATAGAAATAAACTGTTTATAAGGAAAAACAACAGGAGAGTTTCTTCAGCTCTAGATATAAGGAATAGTTTATTTTTGCTAGATTAAAAATCGTAATACATTGAGGTCAGTTGATGTACTTGTTCTTTTTTTTTTTTTTAAATATCTTATTTTATTATTTATTTATTTATTTAAATTTTATTTATTTATTTATTTATGGCTGTGTTGGGTCTTCGTTTCTGTGTGAGGGCTTTCTCTAGTTGCGGCAAGTGGGGGCCACTCTTCATCGCGGTGCGCAGGCCTCTCACTATCGTGGCCTCTCCCGTTGCGGAGCACAGGCTCCAGACACGCAGGCTCAGCAATTGTGGCTCACGGGCCTAGTCGCTCCGCGGCATGTGGGATCCTCCCAGACCAGGGCTCGAACCCGTGTCCCCTGCATTGGCAGGCAGACTCCCAACCACTGCGCCACCAGGGAAGCCCCGATGTACTTGTTCTTAAGTTCTATTTTTTAAAGTTTTCGATCTTACAGTGTAAGATTCAAAGATTTTAAAGTACATGTAACTTTAAGTCTCATACTGTGATTTCTTGTAAATCAGATTTCATGTGTGGCCAAGTTTTTTACTTCAAATGCAAGAACTATAATAGTAAGGATGGTTGTTTTGTTATTGAGATCCATATGCTAAAAGTAAGCATAGATTGTTAATTGTTGCTGAAACCAAGGGTATTCTTACAGAAACACTTACTAGTTTAAGAAATACTAGCTGGTTAAAAGAAATAAGTACGAGAAATAAATTTTCTCTGAATCTAAGTTGATTACAAATAACTATTGTTATCTTGATATTATGACATTTTATGCATGATGGACAGAATTAGGTAAAAATTCATAGTTTAATGAGTGAAAATTTAGTTTCTTGCACTAAATATGCAAATTTTAGATTAAGAAATATTATTTACAAATTATCTAAATATTTCTAATATTTATTATTAAAAAAAAATTGTCTTTTACCCAGATGGTATGGTTGTAAGCCGTATTTCTTAAATTTAGTTATTTCAAAACTCTAAATTTCATTAAGAAGCTTTTCAAATATAAAGGTAAATATTGATTTGGGTTTAAAGTGACACAAGTTGAATTTGATTATTTATATTAAAAGAAGGCAGCAAAATTTTCAGTAATTAAAGTTCTCTCCGGCTTTAGTTTCTGAGTAAAATGTTTTTCTCTGCAAAGTTTGACACTTACCAGTAGAGGGCACTGTTGTAACACGGTAGATGTGTTTTATTGATTCACTAACTCCCCCATCTGCTTTTGCAGTTTGGAAAGTGTTTTTAAAAGCAGTGTTCTCTGTGTAATTAAAATCAGTTCCCTATATAATTAGCAATGGAGCCTTATTCTTTGTGGCAGAGTTTGTGGATGGTGGTTTTTTTTTTTTAGCCTGTACTCTTCTGTAGCCAATGCCAAAAACTGTCACCTATTAAAATACAGAAAGTTATATTGTGGTTTATCAGCACTATATTGTAGATAGAAATATATAAAATCACAGTATGTTTTATTTAGGTGCTCTGAGCACATTATTTGATAGGAAACGTTTAAAATTCCTGGTTCTATCTTGAGAAATAGCAGAGTTAATGTGCCATAGTAGTAATGTCTTGTGTTCAGGTGCCCTGAATAATAATAGAGGACAAGGAATTCTTGCAGGGTTTTAAAAAATGTATCAGCATTAGTGTGCTGCTGTAAGAAACCACTGATCTACTTAGCAAATTCTCTATGTAATTTCTTTTTCGTGCCTTTTTAAAATCAAACTACTGATGTAGATATTTAGCTACTGAAATAGTGAATATTAAAGCACAATTAAAGTTAAACCTCTCTTTCTGAAAGGAACATAAATGTTACATAAAACGACAGTAAATGTGCATTCACTGCCTGGCTGCCTTGGGAAATGTGGGGGGGGGCGGGGAGCGGCAGGGAGGTTAGAGAAAATCCAAGCCTGAATTTGAAGTTGTCAGGGCTGTGATTCATAAAGTCATAATTTATCCATAAATCCCAAAGTAGCTTAAAACACACAGGAATCTTATTTGAAATCAAATTATAGATTACTAGTGATATAATTTTCAGGAACTTAAAAAATTAAGTAATAATTTAATGTGTTTGAAATTAATTTCATCCTATGCTTTAATATTTGTAAAAGAAAAGTATTTGAGAGTTAAGAATCTTAATGGTTTAGTTTATTTTTAAATCTTTAATTGGCAGCCATGTGAAATTCTGGAATTAACTAGCATTTTCTTCAAGTTTTGGTGTTTTTTTTTAACTTTATGTAATACTCTAGTTAAGGGTCTAATCGACTGTTGAAATTGTGTTTATCTCAAAACAGGCCTTTATTTTAAAAGGTGAAGAAGGACTTGTGTTGGCCTACTTTATGTATCACAGACTTTGAAAAGCTGAATAGATGATTTAATGTTGATTTAGCCATTCACTCTGACAATAAAAATGCGGGGTAAAACTTGAGAGAGGAATAAGATGGTTGAGGGGAGCTACCAATGTAATTATTTTAAAAAAAGCATTTAGAAATATCTTTTATGTATTTTATGGTCACTATATGTATATTTTTAGAATATTTTAGAGGAATTGGAACAAAGCGTGAGCTGAAGATTGGAATGCGCCTTAAGAAAGCTCTGTCATTTCCCCCTAAATTCCCCTGACGTTACAGATGTCGGAAGACCTTCTAGTTTTCTCCCCTTCCTCCCATCAGTCCCACACTCTCTGTGCTTTAGGTGCATCATGAGACAGATGAGACCAGGTGTTTTGAAGAAGCAGCCACATGACAGAGGATATATAGAAACTGTACTAGATTCTTGTTAGGCAACTAAAATATGTTAGGTCGATTAAATAAAGTAACTTAATGCTATTTATCCATAGATATAAAGCTATTGTCTTCTCATTGCTTATGACCACAGTGAGAGTAAAACAAGTTTTCATTTTGTGGAAGCCTTTGTATCGAGTGCTTACTGTTCCTGTATCATCTTGGTAATGATTATTTCTGTGTTTTCCCCCTGGAGAGGCCATCACAGGTTTTAGTTGAGGCTGTTTGTATTCAGCAAGGTCAAGATAAGTTTTATCTCTCCAGATAAGTCAAGTGCATTAGGATCAATAAGTAATTGTAAAATGCACTGAAAATATTATTGCCATGCTCTTAACGAATTTGTAAAGCTGTAAGCTTGTCATATAAAATATACCTCTTACTGTTTTTATTTATTTGTATGGAGCTCATGAGTGCAATTAATTTTACAAGCATTTTAAAGAAGAGAAAAACTGAGGAACAGATTAATGTTTTTAGAAGTCCTTAATTGTACATTTAAACCTGTACTGCCGAAGTTTTAGAGGCTAATTTTTTTAAAGAAATGCAAAAGAATAAATATTACAAGGCGTTTATAAATTACACATATTAATTGAGTTTACTTGTTAAGATAATCATTTTTATGAAGTTACATATATCTTTACCTCTGAACTTTCCTGCAAAAATCAGATTTCTGCTTCCTTGGTTGGGGGATGGTGGTAGGAAAAAAAGACCTTATACTTATCAAGAGATGATGGTGAGTATTGCATTATTTTGGCACTTCTTTTCTAACCCAAAGATATAAATAAGCTCTACACGTTTAAAGACAAAAAGGATTTTTTGTTGTTTTTTGTTTTCTTTCTTACTCAGAGGAATACTTTTATGACATATGTTCATGAATATATTAGAAAACGTAGGCTCTAAAATGTTACGTTTCATCTTAATATTTTTTTCAGTTAATTTTCTGTGGGAAACAGGACTACGGTGTTAGGAGAAGTGTCAATTGAAGTAATTTTCTCTCAAGGTGCAGATTACTTGGAAGAATTTTCCCCAGATTACTTGCTTACAAATATCACATAACTATCGAGAACACGTACACTAAAGAAGTTACATACTGAACTCGAGTTCCTTTTCCTCTTCAGTAGTCTTATTAAAAAGAAAGCCTTTCTGAACTTCGTGGGTTTATAGTTTGGAATCACGCTGCCCCTGCTTGCGTTCATATTTCTTAATTCTCCAAAATGCACTGTTTTTCCTTTAGCACTCAATTAAAGGTACCAGTTTGTAAGTTTTCCTTGTTTTAAATGAAGCTTGCTTATCTGAGCCATTAATTGAAATAAGGACTGAAAGCAGCCTTCATGTTGATTTTAGGTATTATTTATCAGTCGGTATTTATATGGTAGTAAATAAAAAACGCTATTGCTGTCATAATTGTCCCTTCTTACTTTTTCCCCCTCTCTCCATACTTCACACATTGTTTATTTATTTAACCATTTAAATTGAAGGTAATGTAAACATCTGGCACCGTTTCTGGAAATTGTAACCGTTTTCTTTGAAAGTTCCTATAAATGATGGTCTCTGAGCCTCACATTTATTAATCTTTCTAATATGGGCCTACATTTCTACCTACTTAGCCATTTCTCTTTCTGGCTGAAGAATGACACTTTTCCCTCAACGTTAGGTCGATTTGTTTTATTACTGGATTGGCTAGGTTGTGTCATAACAAAGAGAAAATCCAGAGGTGTGGAGGAAGGTATGGCCAACGCCACTGAGAGCAGACAGGCTGTATTGTAGGGTGAGTGGGACCAGGACAGCGGCTGGCCTCAAGGGGAAAAGCAGTTTGAAATAGAAGTTGACTGTTTCTTCAAAAGTTATCTTTGTATGGTGGTCGTAATGCAATATTAAGAAAATTAGAGCCTTAAAAATAGAACAATGGTCCTTTTTAAATATATCTAATTTAGTAAATTTGCCCCCCATCTCTGGTGTCTGATTACTCCAAACAGAAGAGAAAAAGGAGAAATCCTATCTACCGACAGAAAAGTGCGTTGCAAAAAGTGGCACGTTTTTACTTCTTTTCGTGGAGAACATTTTAATTGTACTTTAATCCAGAGGGCAATAATAGCAAACTTGGTTTCAAAAGCAAATAAATTTTTTTGCCCTCAGAGAACTGTTTTACTGACAGAATATAGTCAAACTCCAAAGAAGTGATAGTAATCTCATATTACTCTTAAACTTTAAAATTTATATTTACAAAAAAAAAAGTTTTTTTTTTTCTTCCTTCTTACTTACGGTTTGTCTCTTCTGTATAATGAAGGGAGACACCTAATGACCAAAAGGTAAATGTTACATGTGTATAAATTAGTTGGTGAAGTGATTGGTATTTTTCTTTTCTTTGTTCTTGAATAGTCAAAACAGAGAAAATTTCAACAAGGGAAAGATGAGACTGTTGCTTAGGGTTAATTTCCTAAAATAGTGTAAAGTGCTTTTTTTTCTTTTTTTTTAATTTAAAAAGATTGTTACTGGAAAACAGTGCTTTACCCGCAATGTTCAGGAATCTCCATATTCCTGATTGTGGGCCTTGTCATCTCTAAATTTAATCATGAACAGTCAACAGTATTTTAAAGCAGATTGCTTTCGAAAAGTTTTCCTGTTGGTTGTGTAAGAATTAAGTTTGAAGGAACGACTTATTTATTGTCACAGTAGCTACTGAAATGCTGCTGTCGGAAATGCGTTTATCGTACACGTGGGAGGGAGAAGCCAGTGAGAGCCTCACATGTTCATGAATGTGGGAGCTGTGCACAAGGTCATGGGTATTAATTGTTACGTCACGTTTTGTGCATTTAGTTTTAATTAGCTTATTTGAAAATATAAATGTATTGTCCTAAAAGTCGTAAAAGCTCTTTGGTTACTTTCTTTACCTTTGGAGTATAGCCAAAATCAGTTATTTTACTGAAATCTTTATCTACACTTTAACTTTTCTGCCACCTATTAAAACTATTTTTTCACCTCCCCCAACAGATTGCTTGAACGTTGAAAGTGCATGATTCTTCCTCCAGACTATTTCCTTGTACTGGAAATAGTACGGTGCTAAACCCATCACTTTTACTTTGATTTGCTTCCTTTATCTTTAGCAAATCTAAATAAAACTGTCATCCTGATTTTCAGATCTCTCTTTGAACTTCCTTTACCCAAATTGCTCACTTTCCTATCGGCTCACTACTTTTTTTTAAAAATGGAGATTCCACATCCGATGTTTATTTTTTCCTGTTACTATCCTTTTTTTTTTTTTATTTTTAAAAATACTTTTACTTTATAACTTACTACTTGTTACTCCCTTTTTGTAACTACAAACTTTGTTGAGAATCTTACAGAAAAATGAGAAAATTATCAGCCTCTGAGTCTTTAGGAGTAATTAATACTGACTTTATAAATGTTTTAACGATACCTGAATTTGTAGCCTTAGAACTCATTGGTAGGGACTGAGGAGGTGGTAAGGGTGTGGATACCTAGTAGGGTTTTTTTCCCCCACATTTGAATGTTTTTTACGTGATTAATTTCTTGGTATTTTAAAAACTTTCAGTAAAGTAGGTATCCACACTTATTAGCCCAGAATAGTCAACAAAAGTTTTTTATTTTTAAGTTGGAATTTCTTGCTCAGTTCTTAAGACACACAGAAAAAAATTAAACTACCTGTTTACTTAGTTCCTAAATATTCAGAATATGAATGAGAATATAATGAGAATATAGCATAATATATTATTAGAATTTTCAAATACTCTTTTAATAAAAAGTAGAAATACTTTTCTTTTATCATTATTATCTTACAGTAAGAGAGTCTAAGAATCATAGAACTGGAGAGACGTCTGAGATTACAACCCTTCAAGGTAAAAAATAAGGTGGTTCAGGCTCATAGTGATAAAGTGACCTGACTAAAGTCTTAAAAGCTAGTTAGTGACAGATGGAGATAGAATGAGGTTTCTTGGTTCTTACTCCACTTTGTAAAACTGCATGATAAATTCAGCGTCCCTCTTTCCCCTTCAAATGCCCCTTATACACCACGTATGTTGTTTTGAGAAGGGCCTGGCTAGAGAGGTAGTTCCCATAGTGTGATGACAATTCAAATGTGAAAAACATTTGAGCTAATGTTTCTGTCGTCTTACCTGTCACGGTTTCCTTTCGATGACTTTTACTGTACTTTCCAATTTGGCATTTATTCAGTAGACATTTATGAGTACATACCATATGCCACTTTACTGCAAAACGATAGGTCACAGATAGTGTGCCTCTGACCTTCCCAGGCTATTCGTTGTTCTAAAACATGCCTTTAAAAAGAATACAAGACTGTCCTATGGATATACCCAGGAGCAGATCTTGGTTTTGTGAGACTTAAAGCTTATACAACTCTGGGAGCCTTCTTTAAGAAAGTAATATAAAATAACAAATACAAAAAAGCAGATTCAAATTCCTATTGATGGTGGAATATATATATATACACACACACACACACACACATATATACAGTGTGGAATATTATATGACAATGAAAAATGATCTCCAACTACAGAAAATATAGAAAAATCTCTCAAACATAGAGTCAGTGAAAGAAGCCAGACCAAACACAGCACTGCTTCTGCTCTTAAAAGAGCATGTGGTGGTGACCTTGTGGAGGGTAGGGGCGACTGGAAGCCTAGGCTGCTGGTCATGCCCTTCTCTCGATCTGAGCGAAAGTTCATCAAGCCGTATGCTGTAATATACGTACTTTTCGTATACTTATTATATTTTAATAAGAAATTTTTAAAAATTAGATATACAGCCTTAGGGGAATCCAAAGGCTGTTAGCTTCATGGTAAACCCCCCTCTAGATGCATTGTAATACAGTCAACCAATTTACTATTTTCAGACATTTAGGCTGCTTCCAATACAGATATCCTTGTGAAGTTAAAAGATTAAACATGTATAATTTTATGAAATGTTAAATATGTCCATGTTTGGGTTTTTTGTTTAAGTACTGTTTCCAAATAGCAGAATAACAAGGAACTTTTATTTCCTTTCTCCATTTTCATCCTTTTTATTTTAAGAAGTTATACCTTTGGCATAAAATTACCTTGACCAATTTTAAACATTAAAATGTACAGTAGATAACTACTTGCAAACTTGTCTATGAAAGATTTTTGGAATTATATGCTATTAATGAAATGCAACCTTGCATTTCACTTGGTTACATACTAATACATATTTGATTATATATATTTATCTTGTATAGTTTGGAGTCAGAACTACTTTCAGTTTATATTAAATGAAATGATGATGCTCACCCTCATCTTTGTCACAAGATTAAGATGAACAACAACAAGGAACTGTTTTATTTGGAAAATGGCACAGTTATTATTTTAGATGATATTTAGAAATTTATTGTAGTAACGAGTCACCAAATGGACTCCTAAAAGAAATACAGCATGTAACCACGGGCTTTTAAAAAGTAAGATAATTCAGACAGCATTCGAAATAATGGGAGATGTTTTCAGGATATTTACTTTTCTACCTCTACCTGTTAGGCAACTTGCTTTGTCCATCTAATGGACCATAGTTATTTACCTTTCTGGGTTTATGTGTGGCTTTTCAACTATTGTTTTAATTCTGGTTTTGTTTCTTAGTTTTAGTCTTATCAACGTGTATCATTACAGATAAAAAGGCATGTAAAGAAAAATACATACTTGGATTTTAAAAATTTATTCCTTCTACTTTTGGGGAAAATAAAACCTCAATTTCAGATAGTGCTTTCATTTGAAACATTTTTGCACATCTGAAAACAAAAAATATTTTCTAGTTAGTGTGATCATCTGTATATAAGGTCCAGTGAGGATCTGGAGGGAATTAGTGGATGTGAGAAATCAAAAATATACAGTTATTCCAACCAATACCCCTAGCACTATAAAACAATGCTTAAGAGAACTTAAGTAAACAGTTGAGTAACAGAAGCTATGTGAGAATTTTCCTATATTGCCCCCCCTCTTGGATTGTATGATAGGTATCATCTTGCTGCCATTAGTTTCCTTTGAGAGCAATTTCTTATAAATGCATTCATGTTTCTAGAACAAGCTGTTCTACACAGAACAAATTGTTTCTTCCTGTGCTTTAAGTCCCTCTTCTGTATGCATTTTCTGAATGGTTTCTGTTCCTGCTAGCAAGGTTACCAGAAGCAACTCCTTACTACTCATCACCGAGCTATTTACATTGTAATTTGGCAAACATCATTGTTGATGGTGAGTAATATAGAATGTCTAACGTTTCAACTGTATAACCCATTCATATTAACTTATCTACATTTCTGCAAATCCAGCATATCAGTGTTCAGAGGGACAAAGAGATAAATTAGGGCGAAATTATTCACCTCACCAAAGGATTCCCTTAAAAAGTTAGGTCTTTGAAGACATGATTTTCCCACCATGTATTGCAATACTGTGGCGTACCTTAAAAATCTTCAGTTATATTTTAATACCCTGGGTCCCTAACCTTTAAGAGTTGCCTTTAATTAGTACCTCTGTGTCAGCAGTATATAAAAATTCCAGAATTCCCTTTTAAAGAACCATATGTTTTATAAAACAGGGTGATCTAATAATTAAATTAGGAAGGAGATAAACAAAAGACTCTTGTCTCTGAAACATATAAAAGGGACAAAAAAAAAAAGAATAAAATGGACGGTGGGTTTAATGCAAAATTTAGCAATGAAGCATGAACTTTATAAATAATTTGTTTTTTATATCAAATATGTTTATATATGTTTTACAAATAAAGAGAGCAAGACACGCCATTTCTAGAGAGGTCGTCAAAACATGATAGAGTAACAATTGTGTGTTTAAATGTAATGAAAAAATTATCCTCAAGGAAGCATTCTAGGATCAAGTTGGCAGAGTGATAGGATACAGTAGAAAGAGCTCTGACCAGGAGTGGAGGGGAGTGGGGGGGTGGTTAGGCTTGAGTTCTAGTTCCAGCTTTAAATCTAATTCACTGTGTAACTCTGGATGAGTTACTTACCTCCTCTGCCCTAGTGGACTTTTTTTTTTTTTTAATTACAGAACTGCATTTTGTGATTCTTAAGCAGAGATACTATCACTAGGGACTGTTTATATTAGATGTTGATCGGCTTCCATAGGAGTTGTTCCTGTAACTTCACAGGTGTGTCATAGGATGAATAATGGAAAGAAATAGTAAAGTCAGTTAAACAGCTGTCGATTGGGTACTTACAGTGGGTTCAAAACTATAAATCAAGCAGGTTTGATTTAACCACAAGTCTTCACAAAAACAGCTATTTCCTAAAGTGGTGGGTGCATTATATATTTTACTGGATTGCAGGGAAACAAAAATTTATTCAGATTTTGGAAAATTAGATATAGCGTGTGGCATTGCGCAGAGATCCGCTTACTGGAGAATATCAAAGAAACATTGGTCTTAGCATGTTGGATTTGGAGGTTTGGTGAGTCCAACACGTGCATTCAGATATACCATGTGTCAGCGGCAGGCATACAGATACTCCACAGTCCTTGCCTCTGAGAAATTCACAGTCTTGTGCTAGGATCTGAGAGGCCATCGAGTCCACCTACTTCATTTTATAGTGGAGGAAATAATACTATTAAGAGGCTGAGAAAAGAAATCTTCAAAAGCAAGAAAATGAGAGCAAGAAGTTTGGTCTCAGAAAAAAAAGAACATGTTACCATTAAACCTAAAGTTGGTAGAAAGCCTTTAAAAGGATTTAGGGAAATAAGACTGTAACCACAGGAAAAGGCACGTAGGTTTGATAGGTGAAAAATACACAGGGCATAGATTGAGACTCAGTATAAGGAAGAACTGTCTAACAGTTACAGCTGTCTGAAGATGCAGTGGTTCATATCGGAAGGGGGTCGAAGGAGTGAGCAAGTCACCGGTGGGCTTCAGGAACTGCCCAAGAGAGCACTTGAGGTTCTTGCAAAAATATTAAGCAATAGCTGGTTTAATACACTGGATGGTTTTGTTTTACTTTCTACTTGGAGATAATCTCGGACTTACAGAAAAATTGTAAGACTAGCACAAAGAATCCCCCATATATTCTTTATTTATATTCCCTAAACATTAACATCTTACTTCATTTGCTCTGTCATTCTATTTCTGTATATATATATATATATATATATATATATATATATATATATATACGCGCTTTCTTTTGTCTTTTCCTGAACCGTTTGAAAGTTGCCGACAAGATGCCCTTTTACCCTTAAATATTTCAGTGTGTATTCTCTAAAAACAAGAAATTTCTCATATGTAACCCCAATACAGTCATCAGAATCAGGAAATTAACATTGATATAATGGCATTATCTAATTTACAGACCATATTCAAATTACATCAGTTGTCCCAATAATATCCTCTACAGCAAAAGAAAACAAAAATGTTTCTGGTCCAGCATCCAATTAGGAATCACATGTTGCCTTTAGTTGTCACGTCTCTTTAATTTCTTTAATTTAGAACAGTTACTCAGTCTGTTTTTGCCTTTCAGTGACCTTGCTGTTTTTGAAGAGAATAAGCTGCTTATTTTGTAAAATGTCCCTCGATTTGGGTTTGTCAGATATTTCCTCATGAGATTCAAGTTATGTGATTTTGTCCGGAATCCCACAGAGTAGTGGTGGTGTGTTCTTCTCGTGGGCCGTGTGAAGAGCCCAGTGGTGTTGATTTCACGTTGACTTTCCTTGGTTAAGGCAGTGTCTGCCAGGCTTCTCCACTGTCAGGTTATTATTTTTCTCTTTGTCATGGCTAACTTTCTTGTGGGGAGATGCTTTAAGGTGATGTAAACATTCTGTTTTTCACCCAGTTTTATCCACCACTTTTAGCATCCACTGATGATTTTCACCTGGACCAGTTATTACCATTATAGTTGCTGGATGGTAAATTTCTAATTCTGTCCTTCCTTCTACATTTATTAGTTGGCATTCTACTCTAAGGGAGCTTTTTCCTTCTTTCTCACTTATTTATTCATGTATTTATATCAGTGTACACTTGTGGATTTTTTTTTTACAGCTGTGTTTTATTTAATTAATTAATTAATTAATTAATTATTATTATTTGGCTACATTGGGTCTTTGTTGTGTTGCACGGGCTTCTCATTGCAGTGGCTTCTCTCATTGTGGAGCACAGGCTCTAGGCGTGCGGGCTTTGGTAGTTGCAGCGCGTGGGCTCAGTAGTTGTGGCACATGGGCTCTAGGGCACGCGGGCTTCAGTAGTTGTGGCTTGCGGGCTCTAGAGTGCAGGCTCAGTAGTTGTGGCTCACAGGCTTAGTTGCTCCATGGCATGTGGGATCTTCCCGGACCAGGGATCGAACCCGTGTCCCCTGCATTGGCGGGCGGATTCTTAACCACTGCGCCACCAGGGAAGTCCCCACTTGTGGATTTTTATTTTAGTCAGTGGTTATACTCCATGACTGTCATCATTTATTTTGGTATTTAAATTGTCCCTGATTTGGCCCACGCAAGCCCCTCAAGTTGCCTTGGTGTTCTTTGACATGTTTCCATCGTTCTAGGAGCACTTCGTTACTCTGTGGCCCAACAAGATGATCCATCTCTTCTTGTACTTCCCAGCTCTAGCCCAGGAGCCAGCGATTTCTCCAGCGCCCTGGCTCCTTTTTTGGAAGAATGGAATTTAGAACCCAGGATCTGGGCACTAGGACTGACCACTGCTGCTACCGTGTCCTTGCTATTAGGTGCTCTTAGCAGACAGAGCTAGGAAATACATTCATGTGTGCGCACAGACATCTGTATCTGTTTCCATAATTCTCTCTTCAGAGTAGTAAGAGCAGGAGTTTATACTGCCAGCTCCAAATTGGATCCAAAAGCACAGAGTTTATTCTCTTATTTGCTTAACTCTAGAGTATGCGGAAAGGAGCTTCAGAATTGCTAACCCATAGCAGTGTGGGAAACAATCCTACTAACTAGATTTCAGTTTTTGTTCAGTTATTTTATTTTTTTAATCTTTAGTTTGAAGGTATGTAGTCAAAATTTTGTGTTAAAAGTTACTGGAAGGGCTAGAGAGTTATTGCTTATTTACCAGCTCTAGAGTTTCTGTTTGGGGTGATGGAAAAGTTTTGGAAATTGATAGTGGTAGTGGCTGCACAGCATTGTAAATGTAATTCATGCCACTGAACTGTACACTTAAAAATAGTGCAAGTGGACTTCCTTGCTGACGCAGTGGTTACGAATCCACCTGCCAATGCAGGGGACATGGGTTCGAGCCCTGGTCTGGGAAGATCCCACATGCCACGGAGCAGCTAAGCCCGTGCGCCACAACTACTGAGCCTGCACTCTAGAGCCCGTGAGCCACAACTACTGAGCCCACGTGCCACCACTACTGAAGCCCGTGCGCCTAGAGCCCGTGCTCCACAGCAAGAGAAGCCACCGCAATGAGAAGCCCGCGCACCGCAACAAAGAGTAGCCCCCGCTCGCCGCAACTAGAGAAAAGCCCACGCGCAGCAGCAAAGACCCAACACAGCCAAAAATTAATTAATTAAAAAAATAAAGTACCTCATATAAGTGAAATCATACTTTAAAAAAAAAAATAGTGCAAGTAGCAAATTTTATGTTATATATATTTTACCACACACACACACACACACACACACACACACACACACGTCGCTTGGATTGGTCCCCTTTTCTCCTGTCGACAGTATAGGTATGTGTGTTATTCATTGGAAATAGAGTTAGGTTCATTTGTTTCTATTTATATTCCTTTTTAGGCTTTTCCCCCATTCTTGAGGTTTTTTCCTTATGTAAAATATTAACATGGCTCCAACAAATTGGAAGTGTCCTCAGAGAAGTGTCGCTCCCTCATTTTATCTGCCCCACTGCCCCACCCCCCCATCCTTTCCTCTTGTTGCCACCACCCCGTAGGTGACACTGGTCACTCATCCCATTGGTGACCATTCTCATGAGCTTCTGGCTTACCCTTCATGTCTCCTGTATATTCACTTTCTCCTTTGTGTCTCTTATTTGATTACAAGCGTTTTTAATTCAAATACCTCTGTGCCTTTGCTCTTGTTCCTCTCAGTGCTGTATCCACTCTCCCCCAGATGACCAACCTTTCCTCCCCATGAGGACAAGCGCACCTGTGTTCTCTCCCATCAACAGGCGCCCCACCTTTTCTCCACGGGAGCCTCTTCGAGCTGAGCGCTCTCGTGGGCACTGCCCCAGTGATGATTTCTCATCACCTGTCCTCGGGTTTTGAGTTTGAAGAACCCCATCTAGGCCAGGTCTTCCCTGTGTTGGTGCTTTTGGACGAATCGGCAACATTCAACGTGACCAGCTGCCCCTCCCCTCCTGCCGCTGCCCCCTCCCTCCCCAAGTGCTGGCATCACCTGGAGCTCCAGTCCCTCTTCTGTTTCTCAAGCAGTTTCTTTGCTTTCTCCTGCCTCTTTCCTTTATTACTGTCCTTCCATATAAACCTTTTAATTTTTTTCTCCCAAATATGTAACTATTCCTGTTTTCTTTCCTCACCGTATATAATAACCGAAGAAAAGTGTGGGCTTTGCACTCCTAGACCTGGCCGAGAATTCTGGCCTGGCCCCTCAATAGCTGTATGGTTCTCTGAGCCCCTGTGAACTCAAGCTTCCTTATCAGCAAAATGAGGATAATCATATCTCACAGAGTTGTCGTAAAAGTTAAATGAGATAACGTATACATCATAGCACATAGCAGACATTCAATAAGTGTTCATCTCCTTCCCAGTTCCCCATCTTAACACTAATATTCACTTTACTTGCAGCACTTATAACCTGATCTCTGCTCTCGAGTAACTTCTGTCAGTCTTATTTAGGAAGTGAAACTTGCACTCATGACATGAATAGGAAAATAATATAGACCGGAGTAATCACATACTGAAATTATTCTAAATATGTTCTTTAAGAGTATCTTTAAATTTTGTTTGACATGTTCTCTTTTATGAAAGGGATACAAGCTGGTGGAGGAAATGATTAGGGAAACAGAATCTAAAGCAGTTTCTGGACGGATACCATTGTTAAAGGGTCGCTAAGGAAAGTGAAGTTACACCGGGACTTGCTGTCTTACGTAAAATAGTGTAGCTCTGTGGCTGGCATGAAATGCTGCTTACAAAATTGTTGCGAGTGTGGAGAGAACTTTTTGTGATCGCACAGTCAAGAAAGGCTTTATCTTCACAGTGAAAAGACTCCGTGTGTAGCTCTTCTCTCTTTTCCTCTCTCTCTTTCTCTTCTTTTTTCTTTCCCCACTTCTGTTGCTTATAGGGAGAGGAAGCAGGAGATCAGAGAGCAGAGTAGATGAAAATGCAACATAAGACTTTTCCCGGTGATAACTGTGAACTATTTAGGAAGATGAATTGACTGCCTGGGACTGAAACAGATAAGAACCCCAGGAGTGTTTTGATGCTGAATCATCTGAAGTCTGAGAACAAACCTCAAGAAAGGCTTTTCAATCCACGCTAGAATTGGGGGTGATAAAGACAAAGTTAAGGATTAGAGAGGAAGATACCTGATTGTACCCTTAGGTTATTAAAATTCTTTATAATTTTAATTGGCCATTTAAAACGGAACGCCGGAGGAAATTATAGAGTTGAAAAGTGAAGCATTTAAGTCTTAGATACCAAATCCTCCATGTGAGCTCTTGGTCAGTGGTTCCAGCTCCATTCCACAGGGCAGTAATAGAGTAACTTGGGAGGCCTTTTTATTTTTTATTTTTATTTATTTATTCATTGAATTTTTAATTAATTAATTAAGTAATTATTTTTTGGCTGCATTTGGATCTGCGTTGCTGCGCGCAGGCCTTCTCTAGTTGTGGTGAGCGGGGGCTTCTCTTGTTGCATAGCACGGGCTCTAGGCTTTCGGGCTTCAGTAGTTGTGGTGCACGGGCTTGGTTGCTCTGCGACATGTGGCATCTTCTCGGACCAGGGCTCAAACCCCTGTCCCCTGCATTGGCAGGCGGATTCTTAACCCCTGCACCACCAGGGAAGTCCCTATTCATTAAATTTTAAAATTCAACATCTGTTATGGAAAATTGTTATGAAAAGCTAAATAGACTTAACCACATTTCGAAATCAGATTCATCTCATACATCTCAGTACTAGACAGGCCTGTAAACTTTCAACCTTTAAATTTGTGCTAGTTTGGGGGACTTTTTTAAATAGAGATTTCTAGGCCCTCGAATCCACCTTTTAGAATACCGCTGCCGTTGTGGTGAACTGACTCACCTGGCCAGCGTCCGGTCCATTGCTCTGCATCCTATCACCTCTCGTTTCCAACTCTTTCTCTCCATCCCCCCTTCCCCAGCCTGCAGACACGCTCAGATCTCTCCCATCTTAAGAAAAACGTTTAAAGCCCTTCTTCAGCTGTCTTCCTCTAGGCTGAGAGCCATGCCCCTTCCCTCTGGGTCTCCCCCATGTCCATGCTTGTTCAAGGGCCCCCATCATCCATCTCATTCCCATGGTAGAAGCCCGTGGGGTCCTCTGACATCTTCTCTTTCGCACTCTTCTAATCAGCTCTCTCTCGAATTCTTGTCAATTCTACCTCCTAGACATGAAATCCATATTCTTTTCCGACCCCAAGGGCCCAGTTCTAATTTCACAGCTACCCTTCTCTGTCCACCATACTGGGCTAGAGCAGTATTTCTGAAATAGAGATCTGGTTACTGCTCTACTTGAAGTTCTTCAAATTATTCTGCCTTCCTGATAAAAATCAAAGCCTTGGCCGTGGCAGGTAGGATGAGCCTCACCTTCCATCACCCCCCTTTGCCCTTTACTCACAAGCCTGCAATACACCGCCCGCCTTTGTTTTCTCTGCTTCAGAGACCACTTCTTCTTATCTGCCTGCTGAACTTCTATATCCTTTTTAGGATTTAACCCCTTTCAAGTTCTCTTTGACCTCTCCTTGCTAGCCAGGCCTGGCTGGGTGCTCCAAGCATCCTGTTCCTGTGCCTGTGCTGGTGCCTTATCACTCATGAGTGAGCTCCTGCATCTGTGCTCCAGGTCCCAGCTGAGTCCATAGAAGCTCTTATCAGACCTCAGCTGGTCAGTTCATCACAGAAAAGAAGTTAAAGCGGAGAATTGTTTAAAGAAAAGATTCATACATGAAAACCGTAACACTCGATACTCAGTTGAGACATATAAATGTCCCTCCACCTGGCTCTCTCAATGGGGTCAAGGCTCAGTGAGTGTTGGTTGTCTGGTTGGAATTTAACATGACTTTTCTTGCATCAGACACCCTCTGGTACATCATCTGTGATCTCCAGTTTTACTTTCTTTAAATTGAAGTTAGAACTTTAAAACCTTGCAAAGTAATCAGTGCAGGATCCTTCTAGATTTTAACTTCTAATGCTTCTAGTTTGTTTTTTAAATCCTTGCCCACACTTATATCAACAGACATTTTCCCCCCAGTGATGGGTCTATATTGAGTCTTCCCAAAGCATTCAATTTAGTTTTTGTAAGAAACAAGACACTTTTTGCACTCATATCTCCTTGGTTAATATTCAGTTAAGCAACATAGCTGCAGTAACAAGTACAACTGGCAAGAACTAGTTTGAGAACAGCACAGCTGATTTTTGGTAAACACAGAGCTCAACTAGTGGAGGCCAATATTTATGGGACTGATGGAGAGTTGCTCCAGGCTTTATTAGCTGCCTGCTTTCTGC
Source organism: Balaenoptera acutorostrata (assembly GCF_949987535.1). Taxonomy (NCBI): domain Eukaryota; kingdom Metazoa; phylum Chordata; class Mammalia; order Artiodactyla; family Balaenopteridae; genus Balaenoptera; species Balaenoptera acutorostrata. Next base: position 24,305,044 of record NC_080066.1, on the reverse strand, counting down.
AGACTGGGAGTGTCAGCAGATCAGTTTTAGAGGAAAATATAAGAGCATTAGTTAATCTAGTGAGTCACTTAAATGAAGGTTGCAGGCTTTTGATATAGATGAAGTTACCTTTCTTTGGTTGGTTACTGGTCATAATTTGTTTTTTTAGCTGCTTTTATGGTTTTACCCATTTTGATACGTGGGAGTAATTTTGTGAATGAGCTTTAATCTTTCATCTTTTATTTATTTATTATTTGTACCACTAATTACTTTCAGCAAAGACTTGAAGATGCTTATTGTAAAAGACACAGATACAAATTACATTTTGTACATGCAACTGTTTAAAAAAAAAGCCCAGCAAATTATATCAGTTTCAAAAAACTTAATATAAATTTAGTTATTTCTGATTATTTGTGTGCTAACTGGTAATGCTGTGAACTAACCAGTAATGTATTGAAAGGCATGGTTGATTCTTATGGTGTACTACTTACAGAAGAAGTTACAAAAACATGTTTTTTTCCCTAAAAATATCAGTAAGTTTAAAAAAATATTTTCTTTCCCCTCTTTTTTCTCTTTACCCTCTTCTCTATATTCTTGTTAAAAAGTTTTTCCCTTAAGATATTTGATTATGGTATAAGGCAGCTAATTTAAGCATCTGTTTATCACTGCCTGGCTAGACTGAATGTAAAATTTCAATTGAATTACCTCCCAAGAGGGCTTTGAGCTCTTAGGGTAAAACACATCATTTTCTCTTTTCTCTCCCGGGATTGTCAGCAGAAAGAATTCATCTAAATAGTTTACATGCATTTTGAAAATGTTGTATCTACTGGACTTAGCTCTGTTGTTTGCGGAACATTGCCAACATAAATGGAATAGCTGCTTTGCTTGTTAACTCAAGCACAATGGTGTTATGTGGTCTTACAATATGCGTATAAATTGTAGCAGTGAATGACTTTTGCTGATAGTTAACTTGTAGCCAGTTTTCATATTAACAAAGAAGAGATTTTCCTCTTTTAACAATTTGTTTTCAAAACCGGGATGTTTTGAAACATCAGTCATTCATTCAGTCATTAAATATTTATTGAGCAATTTCCATGTATACAACTTTATATATTACAAAATTCAGATATACATTGTAAATGCTTATTTTGCCACTTTTCTCTGAAAGTTTTGGGTTTTCTGTGCACTTTCATCTGTTTCGTAAGGGCTTGGTTAAGAACTAATTGATTGAACTGAACTAAACATATCAATAAACAAATTCAGTGTGTTCTGTCTGTCAGCAACTATAGCACAGACAGGTATGTCAGCTCCTGAGCTTTCAACTTGGAGGACTCTTCATTCCTTTTTTCATATACTACTTTCATAAGAAAGCACCGTAATTTTCTTCTCTTTATTCTACTTGATTGCAAAAATTTTGCAAATATAAAAAAAGCAGATGAAAACTCGATTGCTCCAGTTTTTCTTCTTTTACAATAAAAATGATTACTTTAAAAAGCAGCACATAATATTCCAAAAATTTAAAAACTGTGTTAAAATATTAAATCTTAACATGGTAAAATAGACTATATTGTCAGATTAGTAAAACAAAAATATTTGTTATCCCTAATCATTAGTTCTGCTATGAAGTTTAGGTTGATTTTTGAAACACATTGGGTTTTGTTTGTTTGTTTGTTTGTTTGTTTTTACAAAATTCCAACAGCATATGTATCTGTTGGTTGATCCTTCAGTTGGTCAGTTATCCATCTTTGAAATGTCAAAGAATCTAAAATGGAAATCAGTCTTTATTATTTCAATATATTAAAATTTATTTTATAAGTAGGCTTTAAAATACACTCTTGAGTATTTGAGATGTATATTGAGAAAGTTGCTAATTATTTTGTGAACTCTCTATCTTTTAAGAGAATAATGTCAAGGCCTAAATTACTGAAAGAAAGCTTTGTTATTTAACAATGAATTAGTATAGGCCTTACGGGAAGGAATGTTTTGTCTTTGGTTTTGAATTTATCATTTGAAATGTATGTGTCCTTTAAGATGAGATAAACATGTAAGAAGTAGGGAGGAGCCATTCAGTGTGTAAGTTTCTGCAAGTTGTCCTGTGAGGTGACCCAGCAGAATCCCTACAGAGCCAGGAGTTCGTTTTACTGGACCAAACTTTCATCTTCTCAGGTGTTTTCCTCTGTGCTCTGTGTATCTCATCTGGCTTTTGTGCCTTAGGTGCTTGTTTCCCTTCATATTGTTGACTGTATTTGTCACTTCTTTTCACTCCTGTAGCCAGATCTTTCCTGGTCGTCTTCTGCTCTGACTGCTTCCCCTTCCTTCTCATTGATCCCCTTGCTCTCAGCACTGTCCTAGCCTATCTGATGTGAGTTTACCACAGTTATCTCCTTCTGCCCGTCCAGCTTCAGCTGCTTACCTCTCTTTTGCCCATATCAACTTTTATCAGATATTCTCAATCCTTATTCGGAGCTTTCTTATATAAATTCACCCTCATAATTAAAATACCACCTCTTTTAATATTTCTGTATACCCCATGTCTATTTAATCATCCTTCTCAAAAGAACTCTTGAAGAAAAACAGAAAGAAACAGGGTCAGTTGTCTTCTATCTTTAACTGAATGTTTTGCCCAGCAGAGTAGGTACAAAGGTCAAAATACATTTCTTCTTTCCTACTGTAATCGTCTGCCCTATATCACCAAAGGAATCGCACATTTTATTTTATTTTTATTAGGGCTAAATCCTTACCCTTTTCCATTTTTATGTTGTCTTGAAGTAAGCTCTCAGTTGACAATTAGCTGTTCTAATGGAAGCAATGGAATGTAATCCAAAGTTGTAGTTACAACTATATTTGCCTTGGGAATGTTGCACATTTTAAAAACTTTCCCTTTCCCTAACCAGTACACACTGTTCAATGTCATAAATACTGTACCTACTGTCAGCAGGGGGTCTTAGCCTTCAAGGTTCATAAGAGCAAATAAGAAGAAAATGACCATATAAGGTAGAAAATAGTAAGAGAGAAAAACAAAAACAACCAGGTAATTGTTGCCGGCCTCATATCTCAATGCTGTCTGGTTTCAAATGTAGGAGAGGGGGTATCTGGTCATCCTGGCAAGTGCGGTGTGGTGTGTGAGTGAGCTCCTTGGTTCCTGTACATTGAACTGTTGAAAGTGGAAACATGATTTTCTGTTGGTCAGTGTTTTAAATTGGAGTTCATTTCCTGGAAACCTCTTTTCTATTCATTTATTCAGTCACTTAATGTTTATTGAGCACTTACTATAAAAATGTCAAAATCATCTATGAACATTTTATATATGTTTATTGAATATATAAAATCAAATATTTAATATGGAACTATTTTAGTGTATTTTTCTCTTAGAGAATTTTTCTTGATGGGCTGGGATATAAGCTAAGACTATTTAAATATGAGCCTGATGATGTTTTGATCAAAAATACCTTCCTCTTTTGCTCTATATAGGAAGCCTTCATTGCTCCAGTAACCTTCAAACTGTATTCAAAGTAAGGTCTTTTGCTCTTGAAACATTTCATATTTTCTTTGATGTACTTTTAAGCTCCTACCTTTCTTCACATGGTAAATCCTAAACAAGGGGCGGCTTCCTTGGTGACTGCTTCAGTGAGCCCTTGCTCCCTGTTCTATCGGCCCATTAGATATCTGCCTAGAATATTTGTGTCTTCCTTTTCAGCTATGTCAGCTGTTTTGGAAAGTTCTTGATATATCTGTAATGGCTTCAGTTTCCCACTAAAGTTAGAGTTTGTGACAATTATTTCTCTCCTGAAGCTAGCAGACAATTCTTACTTGTTTCTTAGACATTTCACAGCTCTGCCTTAAGCATTTTGAAGAGATGCTTAAGACAGATACTTTTCTTAAAATCAGTGCATCACATTTCTTATTGATCATTGACCTGTCAGCAGTCATTACTTTAGGAGTCTTATTTACAATAAAAAGGAAAAGAGGATAAAAGCATAGGGTTCCTGGTTGAGTCTTGGTAAATTGGGCCATGATTCTAATTGGGGAAAAAAAACAAATGGGCTTCGGAGTGAGATTTTCCAGTGCATACATTCTTTCACTAATTGTGTGGCCTGCACATTGTATAGGACCTGTGCTTTCTCATCTACAAGATGAGGATGACAATACCTCCTTCGTAGGGTTGAGGGGAAGATGAAATGAGATGATTCGCACAGGTTTCCTGGCATATGGTGGAGATTCACAGCGTTGGTGCTGCGGTCACAAGACAGGGACCGACAGTGCCTTCAGTGAGTGTGGGGCTGACTGTGTGAAGGTGGGAATATCCAGTTGGGCTAGTGACTGGACTAGTAAAGGAGTCGAGACTTGACTTGGGCGTGGCGGGCATGGAAAGCAGAACAGGAGCGTCGGGGCAAGAAAAGAAGAGGCGTGAGGTTGCTGATGGCAGCTGAAAGCAGGTCCCAACTGTTGCTGCTGCCTGGTCCTCGCGCTCAGTTTACCCACCCCTGGAACCCAATATGGAACCTTGCTCTGTTCCATGATGTTATAGTATAAAGCTGTACAGCTAGGTAAAAAGCAAGTCTGTTTCAACCTTCCGACTCTCTAAGAAAGTAGTAACCCTGCTCTCTATTGTTTCTCCCAGATCTTTTAATGTTGTGCTTTGGTGAATGGGGGTGGGGGTGAAGATCAAAGCCAATTCTTGCTGAACCCAGCCTCATCCTGGGTATGGGGCTAAGCTCTCATGCCATTCTGTGACTGTTCCCAAGGAGGGGCTCCTAATACCAGGGCGCGGGCAAAGAGGGGGCTCATACAACATTGCATCTTAGACAGTTTCTCTTCATTTCTCACAGTTTCTGTAGGTCAGAAGTCAGCTGGGTTTTCTCCTCAAGCTCTTACAAGGCCAAAGTCAAGATGTCAGCCAGCCTGAGCTTGGGGCCCCTTTTCCAGTTTTTCTGCGCTGGCAGATTTCTGTTCCTTGCAGCTGTAGGACTGGGGTCCCAGTTCCTAGCTGGCTGTACTTGAGGCTGCCCACGTTCCTTGTTCCCTCCCCTCCATCCTCCGACCAGCAAGGCCCCATCAGATCCTTCTCATGCTTTGAATCCCTGGCTTTCTTTTCTGCTACCAGCCAGAGAAAACTCTCCTTTTAAAGGATTCGTGTCATTGGATTAGGCCTACCTGGCTCCTCTCAGTTCTGCATAATTGTAAGAGCGGAGATCTCCTCATACTCCCGGTTTCACTCACACTCAAAGGGGAGGGCATTGTACACAAGCGAGAGTCACCTTCAGAATTCCGCTTACCACAGGTCGTTTGGTTGAATAAAAAGTTCTAAACTGGTATTTATTTTCCTATAGAATTTTGGACAAATGACTCCATTATCTTAGCGTTTAAAAATATAGTCGAGAAATCCTGTGCCATTGGGAATCCCAGTCATGCATGTCCTGTCAGCATTCTCTCTCTAGCAAATTTAGATTTTAGAATTTCACTCGCATTTGCCTCCGTGGGGCTCTCTTTTTTTGCTTTCATTGTACTGCTGGGCACTTGGTGGACTCCTTTAACCCCGTTCTCTGATGAGAAACCTCACGTCTTCTGCCAGAGTGAAGAAGGAGTAGGTGCCTGGACGCTTACATTGGGAAGGCCATCTGGGGGCTGACTTGTAACCCATTCAACCAGCCCCCCTCTGGTAGCCCCCTGCCCGTCCTCCAAGGGGCCTGGTGCCTCTGATTCCCCAGCTTTTCCCTGTCTGTCCTGGGAAGCAGTGTGTTTACTCATTTGCATTTGCAAGTACTTGAAATATCAGCTTGTCCTTTCCCTTCACCCAGCCACCCCTTCTCCATTTGCTGAAAACAGCGACATCTCCACCTGTTATTTTCTCTTCTCCTGCTTGCTTTAGCATTGTAGGTTTAACACCGTTTTAAGTTTCTTTAATAACTTTTTTGGGGGGAGGGCAGGAGAATTGGATAAGAACAGAAATGAATCCCTCTTTCATTCTACCATCTTGCTTCAGAAATTCTGCCTTTGATTGTTTAATCATGATTATTTATCTTGCTTTCACTATAAAATTCAGTTTTGTGACACAGAGGACCAGGTTACAACATAGTTCTTTTTAAACTCAACATGTAAATGTATATTCCGTGTGCAACAGTGGACTAATAAATGTTGGGAAACCAGCCAAGAAAGGCAGTCTGTGGTCTCAGGACGCTTCCAGTCCTGTTGATGTTGAAGAACACAAAGGAACACAGAGGAAAAAAAATGGAGGGAAAACCTAAATGCCCAGCAGTGGGAACATGCTCTGGACTATAATGTTAAGTGAAAATGGGATATAAACTGTTTAGTATGATTTCATTTATACAGGAAAAAAATAGAAATGTGTGTAGAAAAAATTAAGATAAAATGAAAACCCTAATTATATTAACAGTGATTTTTATCCTCCTAGATTGTGGGATTTCGGTAATTTTAAAAGAAAAGTACCTATAATTAGGATTCCCTTTTCGCCTTATTTTCTTCAATTGCCATATTAACTAGCATCTACTTATGTTAATGCTTCTTTGTTTGCCTCCCCATTAATTGTCTACTAGAATATTTTGGAGAGGAGTAGGTATTTGTATGATGGTGTAAAACTTAGGCCAGAGTAAAACCACTGACTGGATAACTTGACTAATTATCCCTGCACTCTTGCCTTTACCGAACGGTTTCAACACCAGAAATTTAGCCACTGCTTCCCATTTTCCCCGTTACTTCTTATTGCCAAAGTAAGTCTTCTATTCTTTAAAAAAGCCAAGAAATGATGAAGAGTACAATAGTCTTAAATACATGTTAGAGGCATTTGTCTCAAAATCATGTTAATGGACAAATAACTAGAATACTGTATCATTTCTTGGGATTTTCATTGATTTGGGGAGCTAGAATGTTGCTGGTAAAATGCATGACTATTTTATATGTAACTACTTGGAAGGCTGAGCGGGGAGCCAGTGAGCCAGCTACTATTGTGTAACTCTGCCAGGAACCAGGAAACAAGCACAAACATTGTATAATGCTGGTGTCATTGAAAACCTGTGCCATGTGGACTGTGAGATCCAGTCTCGGAAAATAGAGTAGAAAGTTATGAAATGGTTCAGATTCTTTGAATTACTACAGCAGAAAAACTTTTTATGGAAATTGTCACACATAGGATGTATTTAAGAAGCAATTTTCCCGATTTTCAGAGAGATTTCATAAGGAAGGTGTTACACAAGGGAGGCACACCTACTTATAGGGTCTTGTTTGTTTTTAACTTATTCTGATTTACAGAATTTTTTTCTCTTTAGGATTCATATTAACAAAGATTTTGATTGGGAGCATGTGAATTTTATCCTAAGTTAGCAAGAAATCATAATTTTTAAAATCATAGCAAATTCATCACAAAATAATTCACATTTAGGATGCCATATTAATCTTTAAAATTATTTCTTAAAGTCGTGCTTCATAAAGTAGTAGTGTATATAAATATTTATAATTTCTTTCAGCAGGCTTATGGAAACTTTCCATATGTTCAGTTTCTGTTTTTTTTAAACCCAGACCAATCATCCCAAAACAAATTTTTAGCTTGCACATTTAAAGTTACTAAGATCCATTGCATTTGATTATAATTTACTTAAGAATGCTTCATATTATAAAACCTATTTTCTTTATGAGGATTTACTTAGACGTATAATGTCAATGATATTATTAAAGGTATTTGTAATGGAGTTTAAATACTGTAACACTTAATGTATATCCTTAAGGTAAAGAAAAAAAAATACTAGAAGAAGCAAAATTTTAAAACAAATAAAAACATTCTTGGAGTGTTTCCAAACCTAAGCATAGTCCATGCCACAAAAGTAAGAAGTCTTTTTGAATGAAGTTAATTACCCACAGGGTGCATGTTGGTCACTCTTTAAAATTCTTATAAAAACAAAGAAATTAATTATCCAGTATAAAAACGAGTCATACTCTTTCTGGCAAACATTCAATTAACTTTTTAGTGCTTGCTACTTAATGTTGTTTTTGACCAACCAACCATTGAAAACTACTTTCCTTTGAAATTGGGCTTGAGTGGAAAACAGTGTTGCATGTAGCTGTTTAGATGGCCGGTTCCATTGGATCGTCAGCTTCTTTCCCATGATCTGTGAATTCAGTGGGTCGTTATATTTTAGACTCACTGTGAGGCTTGCATGGAGCCCAGTTATTTTGTGTGTTTAGTGTTTAACAGAGTTAACCTCTATAATCTATTGGGAATAATCAGGAAAATTCCTAAATTAGTATTTCATATTAGAACATTCCAAAAATGTCATAGCATTAAAAAATTTTCCATCTGATCAACTAAAGCTGGTAACAGTTACATTTATTTTTTTTTCCAGATAATAAGTGCTTGCATTGCTTTTCTTTTTGATATTTTGAGTGATAAATACCTTTTGTTTTTAAAAGCTATATTGCAAATTTGATAATTTTAACAATTTGCCACATTGGCTTTTTTCTTTGAACACACAGACAGGTACGTGTGCACACATACACACTCACACACACACACACAGAGCCAGGCTTTATTTTCTGAACCATTTGAGAGTGATTGCAGATATTATGACACTCATCCCCTGTATATTGACACTTCAGCATGTTTTTCCTAAGAACAAAGACATTTCTCCTACATAACCACAAATTAACACACTTAGGAATTTAACATTGATGCAATATTATTGTCCAATATTCTGTTTTCCCAATAATGTTATTTGTAGCTATCTTTTTTACCCCTCAATTCAGGATCCAGTCAGAGATCACACACTGTATTTAAGTTCTATCTTTTTAGTCTCTGACAATCTCTTAGCCTTTTTTCCTCTTAAATCTTTTACTGTAGTGATATTATTGAAGAGTCCAGGCCAATGTGGATTGTTTCCTCATGATTAAATTCAGATGGAAACATTTTGGCAAGGATACTTCATAGATGATGTTGATTCCTTTTCAGTGTGTTACATCAGAAGATGTATAATGTCTGTTTATCCAGTTTGGGGTTTTTTGGTAATGATGCCGGATGCTCTTCATTGTAAAGGTAACTTTCCACTGATGAGTGTTAGGAGGAAGAGTCTAAGACTGTGTGAATATTCTGTTCCTCAGCATTCATTTAGCATTCATTGATGATTATTGCTTAATCAGTTATTATAATAGTGGTTGTAAGGGTTGATTTTCTGTTGTTTTCATTTCTTCTGCATTGGAATTCTGTCCCTCTCGCACTTTTATCTCCCTTTAAGTTATAAGGCAGGACACAGGATTCTTTTTTTATTCGATGTGTAATAATCTGTTCCTGTCATTATAGCTCTATGCAGTCGGTCCTCCGTATCTGCGGGATCCACATGCGGGGATCCAACCAACCAAAGATTGAAAATACTTGGGGAAAATTTTTTCAGAAAGTCCGAAAAAAACAAAATTTGAATTAGCTGTACACTGGCATCTATTTACATAGCATTTACATCGCGCTAGGTAATGTCAGTAATCGGAGATGTTGTAAAGCATAGGAGGAGGCAGGTTATGCGCAAGTACTGTGCCATTTTATATAAGGGACTTGAGCATCTGCAGATTTTGGAGATGGGGGACGGGAGGTGGTTCTGGAACCAGTTCCCCTCAGGTACCAAGAGATGACTGTATATCTTCTTCCCCTGTGAGCGTTAGAGTTTGAGGCCCCTGAGGTAGACAGTCCAGAGCTGACACCTGTCAGGTGAGGTGATAGTCGGGAAGAGGAAACGGTGACAAGTGCGCCCTCAGAGAAGTGGGAGAGTCGAGAGAAGCGTGTGGTTTGGGGGGAGCCAGTGATTTTGGTAGAGTTTTCCCTAATTTTAACTCAAAGCATTGATTATTTTCTCTCTTTTAGACAGAATCTGTTTATCTTCATATACAATGAAAATATAAGTATCCCTTATGGTCCAAATTCATTCACATTTTGAGTTTTGTTAGAAAGAGTTCATATAGCTAGAGATGCTTGTGTTGCAGTCTATTTTTGAATGTTTTTATGAAGTTTACAGCTCAAGGGGTAAAAATATTGCAAGGCAATAACACTACTTTAGAAACTTAAAATTACGCAAAGATTCTGCCTTATAGAGTTTGTACTTTTAAAAATTGTGGTAAATGCTCCAATTTTAGGCAGAAAGTTATATTCCAAAAGTTTTTTGGCAACCGCTAATCAGGCAAAAGGGAATTTAATAGGATGGCGTTTAGTGAACTACATCACAGGTCATTAAAGATGCTCCCAGCATAGGAGCTGATGCTCTGAAGAGACTCTTCTTTGGCCGCTTGCGTGCTTTAGAGTATATACGTTATGCTGCTTCTCTGGTTGTCTAATTCTTTTCCCCCAGCTCTCCTTTAATTTTTCCTGCTGAAGTTATTGTTTCATGGTGTCTTGTCTTTAATTTGAATATCAGATGGTAACATTCCTCTCCATTGCTGGCACATAACCAAGAAGTAGAAAAAAGCAAGATATCTGATAACGCCCGTGTTTAAATAGAGCAGGGTTGGATTCGTCGGTACCCCTTCTGACAGAGCTAGCAGAGACAGGTGGTAACCACAGCTACGCGATTCTTATTCAAAGCAGAAACCTTATGTTTGCCGATTAAGATTACCATTCTGAAGTTCTCTTCTCCTTTCAGAGGTAAACTTTGAAAAAAACCAGTAAAATTTGGAAGGATTTAGGAAGGTGGCTGTTTTGGGAAAACTTAAAGATTTCTGCTGAGTTGCGTTTAATTTGCCCTATGGACCCAGGATGGCACCAACAAAAACATGGTGTTCTTTTGTGGCTTTCTTGTAGCTGTTGACACCCCTAACCTAATAGCATCTTTCGTATCTGACACTGCACACGTGAAGTCTAGCCTTTCTGACACTCTGGACTTTCTCCCGTGCATCTTGGGCTGGAATTTAGGTGACTGTCCTTGGGCAAACAGTGTTCATTGGGCCAACTGGCTTAGCCTCCTGTAGACTCAAATAGCTTGAATAACCGTTAGCAATCTTTGTGCTCTGAACCCCAGGCTCTGGCACACGCAGGGCACCACCAGTGCACACGGAAGCTCTGGGGTTAAAGCCGAGGTACATCCACATCTCCGGTCGGTCGTGGTGGTGTTGCCTTAGCACTCGGAGCATCGGGAGACCCAGCGGTCCTTCAGGAGGTCTGGCACTGAGACCTGACTTAGAGCACAGAATTATCATGCTCGTGAGATGGATCTAAATCCAGCGTTTCCCAAAGTGTGAGGTGCACATCCCTGCTGGCAAACAAGGTGATGTTAGGTGACAAATTAGCGTTTAAGTTTATTTTTTGTATTTTAACGTATACTACAAAAACATAATTAACACAAGGATCTGGTGATTTCACAGGTATTATTGTTTAGAACAAGGGTAAAGTGGGATATAAGTTAAAAATTAGCTGAATTTTAAGAGAAATAAAGGGATAATAATCCACACTTTATGCCAATATTGCAAAAAAAATGGTAAAGGTAATATACAAATGCCAGAAGTTTGGGAAATACTGCCTCTGTTGAACCACAGAAAGAAAAATGAAAAGTGAAATGTCTTTCCCAAAGTTAGGTGGATGATTTGTAGTATAGCCTTGTAGTGTCTTATCTTTTGTATTGCCTTTTATTTGCTAATTATACCTCAGGAGAAAATATACAGTACGTTACTAGTACTGCCTGTTTTTTCAGAGTGCTGCTGTTTCAGACAGCCTGTCAGGTTTCTGTCTGTCTCTCTTCATAAAGGGAATACTAGTTTTCTGTTCCCCACACTTTATACATGTTGTTGTGTTCTGCTTGCTGTACTGTTTAAATTAGAAAATGGATTGCAATCAGCCTGACCCCTGGTTGAATATCTTCTTAATACCAACTCCTTTTCTTTTTCCAGAATATTCAGCATGTTAATTATTTTTTGTTAGTTTGGGTATATGGGTGGTTGTTTTAGTTTTTTGTTACTTTGGGGAGAATAGGATTTTCTTAGAACTTAGTACGTTTAGTTTATCACTGGCTTGCTTTCTAAAAGGGTTATAAGTCTACATTAGAAAAAAAATAAAACACAAATCAAACTGTATTAATTAAAGATAAGGTTAAGCTGCAGTCATAAAAAGGCCAAATAAACAGTGGCTTCAATAAGACAGGAGTTCAGTCCTGCAGCTACCAATGTGGCTGGTCTAGGCTTGCAAGACAGCTGTCTTCCCCGAAGTCCTTCAGGGACTTGGGTTTTGCCATCGCGTTGCTGAGCTGTCCCCTAGGAGAATTGTCCCAGTCTACCTGGGGGAAGCAGAGTTACTGCCAGCTGGGTGCCCCCGAATCCAGCGAGGCTGTTCTGACTTGGAGATGACCCACAGTAACATGCTGCCATTCATACCCACTCGGCTCTCCTCTGGCACACGCCATACCTGGGTTCGAGGGAGGCTGCGAAATGGCATCTCTAGCTGGACCACCCGGGAAGAAGGGGAGAACTAAATTGTAAGGGACAGTTAGAGCAGTTTCCATGTTCATCTTTTTAATACATTTATCTCCCAGGTAAGCTTTTTCATTAAAGAGGAGGTTCTGTGTCTTAGTTTGAAAGCTGCTATTATAATAATGTGGAACCGTGAAAGGTTTTTGGCAAGAAGGCAGAATGATTAGATTTGTATTTTAGAAAGAACATTCTTAAGGCAGTGTGGAGGTTGGACTGAAGCTGGAAAAGACTGCAGGGAGGGAACTAGTGCAGTGAGTTCTGCAATAATCAGCAAAAGTAGGTGGAGACTTAAACTAAGTCAGTGGCAACAGGAATAGACAGAAGGCGATCGGTTCAAGAGATGCTTAGGAGTTAGAAATACTAATGATGCACAGTCATCTCTAGGGTTTGCCCTGTGCCCACACGTGTTGATGATTCCCCTTCAAAGCCTTTATTCCCGTTTCCAACCTGGCTTTAATTCCATTGTTCCCTTTCTTCCCCGTCCCCATCCCCTCTGTATATAAATAGACATATACTTTTTTTTTTTTTTTTCAAAGCAGGTGCCACAAATTCATGCCTTCCAGTACCAGGAATTAATGAAAATGATGAAAGAGCCTGGGGGTCGGGGCGGAACCTTTGAACTGGAGGGCACCTTTCCTGTCGCAAGTGGGTGGCCTGGGCGGCTGCTGCTTATTAGCCCAGCTGATTATCCTCAGGCAGGAATGCAAGCTCTACGTTACCAGGTTTTTCAGTTTTAAAAGCAGAAACCTGAAATGTCCTGATTTTTAGATGTTGGTAACTTTAAATACTCTAAATTCTAACAATAGCTATTTCATGGGGTGGCCACAAAGATGAAATGGGTTCATAAATAAAAAGATCTTAGAATAGCACCTAACACCTTGTAAGTGTCACCTGGACATCATCACTGTCTGCATCCCCATCTTCACGTCCCCCTTCTCTCCTACTTCTGCGGTACTGAGAGCTGCTAAAAAAAAGTAACAGTAAAGCATCCAGGCTACTCCATGCTTCCAGAGTCACAGAGCACATAATGAGACAGAAGGGACTATCAGACATTTTTCAAGCCACGGAACCCTTTCTTCGACAAATGCTTACATGGAAACCTGGTATGTAAGAAGGATTAATTTGGATGTGCTCTGTTTGAAGTGTTTATGGGGAACTGAATAGAGCAGTGGTTCTTCAACTTTAGTTTAGGTCAGAATCACTTAGAAGGCTTATTATAGCACAGATTTCTGGGCCCTAACCCCAGAGTTTCTGAGCCGGCGGGTCTGGGATGGGCCCAAGAATGTTCTCTTCTAACAAGTTCCCAAGAGACGGTGCTGTTGCTCGTGGTGTTGGAGGGGGACCACACTGAGAAGTACGCTTAGAGGGTGCGTGCGGTACCTCAGGAGACTTGCTTTGAAAGGAAAAGAATCTGAGGAGGCGTGTTACTTCTCAGCCAGGGCTGCGGCCGTCCCCTCTTCCTTGGATGCCTGTTGTCCAGAATGTGTTCAGTGGTCTTGACAAAGCCTGGTCCACTGGCCAGCAGCATCAGCATCACCTGGAGCTTTTTAGAAATTCAAGTTCAAGGGCACCATTCCAGACCTGCTGAACCAGAATCTCTTGGGAGCCCAGGGTCTGTGTTTTTTAAAAGCTTTCTGGTTGATTCTTTTACATGCCGAAGTTTGAGAACTGCTGGCCCTACTCAGGAGTGGGGAACAGCTTATAAAACGCCCGTGGGTAGAACTCTGTTCACCACTTCCACGACTTGGCCTCCACCACGGTCTACCCCTCAGAGCAGCGCTTGTGTTAAATGAACGGCCCTGACTCCCCCGGGAGCTTCCGTGGCCTTCACTGTTCTGGTGTCATTGGCTAAACTGCTGCATCGGCTCACAACTTAATTTCAAAAAATGACTCAAATTGTAGGAAATGAGATGGGATGACAAGCCAGTTATGTAGAAAGGGTGATGAATTAAATTTTAGAAATATTATTTGTGGTTGATGGCTGCAAATTTAGGGCAAAAGGAAACTAACATCGTTTATTAGTCTAACATATGCCAGATGCTTTACTAGCCCCATTTAATTCTCATTAACAGCGAAGAAAATTAACCACTGCAAAGCAGGTAAGGGTATCTTCATTTGCAAGAAGAGGAATCAACTAGGAATTGGCAGAGGCAGGATTTGAACCCAGGTATTTATGGCACTAAAACCTATGCTCTCGGCACTCTGAGCTCCCAGAGCCCTTAATCTCCTCCTTATGCTGAGCACTTACAGTTTGTAACCACAGAATTTTTCCTGCTTTATTTGGCAGGACCTATCTAATAAAAATCTAATGTATAGTACGATGTGTTGCAAATAGGCAGCACTAACTACTGCCGCAAAAACATTCCTAAATATCAGGCCTTTTGAAATTACTTCTATATTTTATAAATTTTAAACATGTTTCTGAGTATAATAATTCAGTTAAAATTACTTTTCAGGAACATTAACCTAACTGCCAACCAAAAGCTAGGAATAATTTGGTGGATTCTGACCTGAATTTAAATATCTGTTTGTATATGGACTCCTGAGCCGGGCCAGAATTTTAAAAATATATAGCAATAAGTTCAAACCAGGAATAATGCATATTTTCTTATGTGGGACATAATTTTCATTCATCCTGCAGATATGTGTTGTTGGACTTACACAGTGTACTTAAAATCTTTCCTTTTGTTGCCAACATTTTTAATTTGGATAAGTTTTCCACACCAAATAACTGGTTTTTAGATCTTTCCTTAAAATTTGGAAGATTTGGGAACACTGAGCTTCCGTCCCTAATGGCCCCAATGACCTGGAGCAGAGACTCCCCTCTCTAGTATGCTCTGCGGCGCCTTCATGTGGTATATCCGGCTTGCTTTACTTGTAGACCACACTTTCCTGGCCCCTCAAACATCTGGCTTTGGGACCCCTACTTTAAACAATGCCTAGGCTATTACAAGGAATCACATTCACTCTAATAATTTTGTCATCCAGAATTCTGAAATCAGAATTATTAGTGATTTACGTATTCTTTTTATGTACATTTGTTTCGGGAGCGCTTCCTTATATGTGATAGGAAAGATATTGTGCTCATTACCTCATCATTCAGGAAACGTGTGTCTTTGAGGAATTGAAATGGAAAAATAAAGAGCCCGTAGATGCAATAAAATTTGAACTTGAGTTTATCTATGAGAACCAAGTACAATTAGGAGAAAAATTCTTAAATGGTAATTTTTATGAGTAAGAAACAACATGGTGTAGTGGAAGAAAGGAACAACAATTTGGGATACTTTTGTTCTGGGACTCATTAGTTTTATAAGTTTAGTAACTTTAGTAGATCCTGATTTCATCTGTAAATTAAGACTGAATGACCTAACCCTTCCACATATGGAAGTTACGGTTTTCTTAAATTTGGAAATACATGGTCATTCTGAGGGAAAAATCTACCTTCGGCTATCTTTGGGTATTAGCAGGTACACCAGTCAGAAACTTGAGCAGACAGTGGAGTTAATACAAGTAGATGAGCTAACATTTTCCCCCCAATCCAAATCCCATCCAGCAGTTACTTGCCAGTGGCTTGATCTGTCAGCCCAGGTCCTCTGACCTGAACAAATACTCATTGGGGAGTGAACTGCATCCAGGTGCTTTTCTGTTTCTTTCTGAATTGGACCTCAGGATGCCCTCTGCTAGTTACTTTCACCTATTGGGTTTTTAGATAGAAATGAAATAAGAGTAAATAAGGGGTTTCTTTTAAATGCGGGTTAAAGGTGAGAATGTCACACAGCACTACTTAAGCTATTTGTCCCTGCTGCTCCAGGCAATACCTGGCATCCTTTTTCTACCTCTTTCTCTCAGAAATAATAGAAAGAGAGAAATCAGAAGCACTTCCCACTTCTAAAAGCTTGCTAACCCAGTTATGCCATAGGTTTTAAGATTAGTGTTTAAAATCCTTTTCAGTGAGGAACTCACCACCCAATTTTCAAACCTATGTGTATAAATGCATCTTCTCCATCTTCATCTTCCAAAGAGTCTTCCTTGCCTCTTACTTTCAATTCCTCAACAACACACGGTTGACCCTATGCCAGGGACACTCTTCCTCCCTCTCTTCAAATCATCCCAGTGACGAATTGTGACAATACTAAAAGTGGGGCAACCAGACTTATGTGCCTCTAGTGTGACGCAACAGGAAGCACACTGCATCACCCATGAAGGGCTCTTGCCAAGCAAATTGAACTTGAATGTAATTAAGACTTTAGATCCAGCTACATGCTTATCGGAAAAACAGAGGGTAGAGGAACAAGTGAAACAGTACCATGAGGAGGGAAGCAGCTGAGCCCAGAGTGGGACATTCTGCCAAACAAGCGACCCAGCAAATGAACAGCATGAAAAGGAGAGGAAGGCGAACTGTTATTGCTCAAAAGAGACTTACGGGTCATAGCAGCTAATTGCAATGCATGGTCCTGTTTTAGATGCTGATCAAAGAAACCAACTACAAAAACACGTTTGCAATTTTTGAGGAAATTTGAATATGAACCATGCATTTAAATTCTTATTAATTTTGCTAGGTGTGATAATGGCAGTGTGGTTATACATACTTTTTAAATGTCTTTTCTATTAGAGATACATATGGAAGTATCAATATTTACTGGTGAAGTAACATAATGTCCGAGATTTTCATTAAAATACACAGGGGAGAAGGGAGGTAAAATACACTGGTCAGTTCCTCGTCCTTTAGGTCTTGGCTTAACGTTACCTCCTTGGGCATCCTTGGCCAGAGCGGGTGTTTGCCCCATCCCATTATTTTTGATCATGTTGTTATTTCACAGCATTTATCATAAGCGGTAATTAAGAGTTTGTGTTTATTTACTTATTGTCCTTCTTGCCCCCAGACTATAGACTCCAGAAGGACAGGGACCATCTCTGGTTCACCACTGTATACCCAGAAACTAGCACACTGTGTGGCACTTGGTAGGCAGTCAGTGAGTATATATCAAAAGAATAAATGAAAGAAAATCTGATTTCATACAATGTTTGCATTTGAGTGTTTCCAAATTTGGACTTGCACTGTAGTTTGTTATAGTCTATTGTAAATGTCTAAAGCCTCTTTGCTTACCTTTTTTTGGTGAGGGTGGGGAGAGACAGTAAGTGCTGCCTAAGCTTTTGTACTTAAGAACTCAAATATGAGATAAATATGGACATTTTAAGTAGAGTCTCTTTAATAGTGGGCACCTTGTCGTTAGCATTGAAGGTGGAGCAAAAACTTTATTGTTAAATCATTGACCCATTAGTCCTTTCCATATATATGATAAACATGTCTTTGCAACACGTACCTATCGTAGCTGTGTATCTCACGCTTTCCCCACTCCTTGGCGCTTTCACGAGAAGAACCCTGTTGCTCTTCCCTTTGCTCTCACTTTCCTACAGGAGGGTGAATTCCTGTTAGAGTTTAGGAAGAGGACTTTTTAGGCTCCTAAAGAACTATGTCATCCTGAGTTTAACACGATGTAGCTTTTAAAGCCCCAGTCTCGTTAAGAGTCTAAAGGGTCTGCTGTATCTGTTGTATCTAAATGAGTGACCGGTTTGTAAATTGTTTCAGTGTAGTTCTTTCACTTAACCCCAAAGTGTTTAGTTTGGATCCTACCCAGTAGTTACTTGTTAAAGTACTACACAGAATAGAAACCTTGTTTTCAGCCAGGTAGCTAGTTTCCTTTGTTAATGGATTATTACATTATGTCTTTGTCTTCAGGTAATTAATGTAGGTATTCCAATTTTGACCGTCTTTTTAAGTTGCATATACACAGAAACTAAGTGTGGAATATCCAAAAAAATTTTAAAGGTTTTTTGTTATGGAAAATTTCAACCGTATACAAAAGTAGAATAGTGTAATTAATTAATTTCATGTAACCATCACTCAGCTTCAACTCCCATCAGCTTCATATGTGGATCTTAGCTATAAAATGTGATAAATATAAGAAGTTAATTAATTTTAAGAATATAAGAACTGGATTAATTCTAAAAATGTCAGTGTATCTGTTGTTAATATCTACATGTATCTCAATTTTAGTAGAGTTTGTTTTAATCACGAACACCACATCTATTATGTAATTTTCTATTTAGCATAACCTCCCAGCTAGCTGAGCTTGTAAAAGGCATGTCTTTCCTATCAGGTGAGATTTTAAAGTATGCAGATTTAATCTGTAAATCCCAGTTTAACTGCAATTAAAGGAATCTTTTAAAAACTCAGTTTTATTTTTGTGTTTATAAATTTGAACTGTCATGTATCTTGTTGCTTTAAACCAACCCAAGAGTGTATATAGTTCTCTTTTTTTCAATACTGGTGCCTTATCTATTTTGTTTACTATTTGAGGTATATCCTTTATCTTAAAGTATAATGAATAATTTTGAAGTAAGTTAATGGACTGACAAAAAGTAACTGAATTGGGCTTATACTTATTTAGCTAATTTTCTTGAGAAATATAGGCAGTATGTTGTATCTTATTAATTTATTTATTTATTTTATTTTTTTTTGGCTGTGTTGGGTCTTCGTTTCTGTGCGAGGGCTGTCTCTAGTTGCGGCGAGCGGGGACCACTCTTCATCGCGGTGCGCGGGCCTCTCACTGTCGCGGCCTCTCTTGTTGCGGAGCACAAGCTCCAGACACGCAGGCTCAGTAGTTGTGGCTCACGGGCCCAGTTGCTCCGCGGCATGTAGGATCTTCCCAGGCCAGGGCTCGAACCCGTGTCCCCTGCATCGGCAGGCAGATTCTCAACCACTGCGCCACCAGGGAAGCCCCAGTATGTTGTATCTTAGAAAGAACTTAGGCTTCAGAATGATAGGGACCTGGTTTTGAAGCCTCTCCGCTACTTACTAGGTTCATTCATTCAACAGATATTCATTGCATACCTCCTATGTGCTCTACACACATAAGCTCATTTTTTGACATGGGAAGTATATACATCAATATATATACATCAGTGCACAAAACAAACAGGGTAAATCCTCTAGTTGTGCCCGCATTTTAGTTGGGGAGACAGACAATATAAAAATAACTGAATAAACATTTGACAAAATTTCAGATAGTAGTAAGTACTGTGAAAAAAATAAAGCAAGGAAGGAAAGAGAGTGAGGATGGGGAATCAGGAGAGGCGGTACTTTGGGTGGAGCAGTCAGGGTGGCATCAGAGCAAACCTGATAAAAAAAAATCTAGGTGGATGTTCCCCCCACCAACCTTGTGTATATTTTAGGTAAAACTATTTCAAGCAGAGGGTGCAGCAAGTACACATGCTCTCACACAGAAGCAGGCTTCACATTTTCTAGGAATAACAAGGTAGTCTGTGGCAGCACAGGGCCTGGAGAAGATGGTAGGAAATGAGCGTGGAGAGGTACGGGGATTTGAGAGGCTGGTAGGCCTTGGTATAGAAGAGTTTGGATTTGTTCTAATCTAAAGGCAGTTTTCATCAAGGGAGGGGCATGATCTAATTTGTGCTTTGACAAGCTCCCTATGGCTGCTCTTTGGAAGACTAGCAGGTAGGGGTCGGGCTAGGAGCCTGTTACCAGGCAGTGGGAGAGTTGGTTTGCGTTACAGAGGTGGCGCTGGCACAGGGACTCGATAATGGATGGGGTGTGGGGTGTGGGGAGAGGAGAAGGCGCAGATGCCAGTGAGGAAAAAGGCAGTTAAGAAGGAAATACTTTTGAGAAGTTACATAAGATGAAAACTGAAAATGGCCCAGTGGATTTGGCAGGATAGAGGCCGCTGTTGGCCTCGACGAGAGCAGTTTCGGGGGAGGGTTGGGGATGAAAGTCTGACTGGAGGGGGTTGCAGAACAGACGAGAGGTGAGCAGTGGAGACAGCGAGCAGGGCAGTGTCAAAGCGTGTAGACAGGACGGAGCAGACACGTGGGAGAGTGGAGGGGCCAAGGAAGGGTCTTGGGTTAGTCTAGTTTTGCTTTTCAGATTGGAGATGGCATGGTGTCTGCTACTAGGAAGGATCCGCTTGAGAGGAGTCAGCTGACGGGTACAAGGGAGCCTCAGTGCAGGAGCGGAGTCCCTGAGTAAACCGGCCGGCAGAGGAGCAGCAGGCAGTGCCGGTTGCTTCCACTGGAGACACAAGCAAAGTAAGAGGCCGTTAAGGGCCGAGAGGGAGAGGGGGAGAAGGGGGACGTTGGCAATTTGATTAGAGAGGAGAAGGCATGAAACAGTCTCCAAGAAAGAGAGGAGAGAGAATTATCTAGAGAAGTGTAGGATTGCCAGGCAGTGCTCTGGGCCCCTTTGAAATGAATGTTTCTGTGTTCAGAGAGTCCAGATTTAGCCAGTTGGGTAGAGACTTAGGGTAAGTGAAGAGCTGGATTTCACCAGGACTGGGATTTGGCCAGGTCTGTACCATGATGGGAGAGAGGGGCAAGATTGCCGAGAGACTGCAGCGTGATTTAGGTTTGGTCTGAGGTGTGCAGCCTGGGAAAAGAGGGGGCTGAGAGCACGGGGGGTGTTGGGTGCCGAATCTGTAGTGGGTCAGGCTCTGTGATTGTCCTCCTGCTACAGACAAGGCTCTGGTGGTCAGGCAACATGCCCGCCAGGAAGGGGTGCACGGAGTTCAGCTCTTGGCTTTCAGCCTTTGAAACCACTACACTGATATTGTTTGGGTCACTTGGGTAGAGGTGGAGAGAACAGGAAACTGGGGACTAGAATCTTCCAAAAACGAAGAGGACTAACTCCTTGGGCCAAAGATGAGCACTACAAGGAGTAAGTGGTAGCGATGGTACCTGATGGTGTGCGCGTCACAGGGAGCGTGGCAGAGGGGGAGGATGGTCGAGAAGCAAAATGAGGAGCAAAAAGGGACTAACGCCACCTCGGGACAGCTTGGCATGTGGTACATGGGAGAGAAAATGGCGCCAGTGGAGGGGCTGTCATGGAAGTAGTATCCTCTGAGGTTTCACAGACGGTGAAAGGAAGCCTTTGCAGAAGACCCTGGACGCACAGGTTGTGAGTTTCGGAGGCAGAGAGTCTGGGCAGATGGGGCTGGAGAGCCACGCGGGAGTGAGGAGCCTGGTGATGGTGGCTGGGCAGCCTGGGGGGCTTAGCTTCTGCGACAAGAGGAGACTGGGGTACTCGGGGATGTCCAGTGAGGTATCAGCCTTGCTTTCCTCTGAGCAGTCATGGCTGCTCTGTGATAGGCCCCTCCTGGGGTTTGCCTTTTCTGCACCTTGCGGCAGCGAGGTAGGCAGTATTGAGCCTGGGAGGGGCGGCCCCACCAAGAACTCAGGGGTCCTTGCTTCCCTCTCGCAGAGTGCGCGGTCCTGCGGTTACTTGGATTAACTGTACGCGTGAGCAAGTCATATGGCCTTCCCAAGCCTCTGTGTTGTCACCTGTAAAACGGAGATATGTCCAGGCTTGCAGGTATTTAAGATTTAGAGATAATGTATATGTAGAACCCCAGTAGGGTCTGGGGATATAGCAGATGCTTCATGACATTTCCCCCCAATATGTACATAGAAAGGTATATATATATAAAATGCTTGGGTCATTTGTTGGGTTTTCTCCCCCACTAGATGAATGCTGTGGGAATTGTGTGATCCCAATCTCTGTTTATAATGTTGAGGTTTTCATGCTGTCCATTTTGTTCTGAGATATAAATGATAAAATGTATTTCTAGCGGTCTTATCCACAGTAAAGTCATATTGATTTTTGTGTAGCATATAATGAAATAGAAAATAATCTCCTGGTGTCTATTCTGTATTATTCATAGAAACAATTTTTAAAGAACAAGTCTGCATTTGTACAATATAAATGCCTTATCTTGTTTACTTGACATAAACTGGCATTTTTGAATTCAGAACAGAGGTAAAAAATCGCAGTTAATTGTTGTCCTTCTTTAACATAATATGGCTCAACCTGAAAAGCTTTTTGATTTGCAGGTAAAACATTTCTGAAATAAAGCTTATATTTTTCCCACTTTAAGGAAACTTGGTAGCACTGAAATAGAGTGAAACTGTTTTTGTCAGTTTAGAAAGTTAATAATTTTGTTAACAGTGATTTATACTGTAGCTAAAAAGCTCTTGGTAGTTTCCCAAATCTTAAAGCTAACTGACCTTGCATTTGAACCCAGCTGTAATGTAAACATTTTCTTGAGATGGTGAGGGCTAGGGCCAGACAATCTGGAGGATATTAGTGGTATTCTGTTTGAGGGAAGTTGGAATCCCCAGATAATTCTCAGGAGCCCTTTTTTAGGTCAGAAGCTGTCTTAGACATTATATATTTCTTAATTCTTTCTTGGTCTTGTTAATAATGCATACTGTTCCTCTTGGAAATCTAATTAGTAAAAGACATACCTTACATTGAAGTAGGACGGTAAATGTAGTTTTATTTGGTAGTTTTTCTATCCTTTCCACATAATTTAGTTGCTAAAAAAATATAGTATTCAGGCTACCGAGCTTGAGGTTACTGCCCTACTACCTTTAAAAATTCTTCTTAGTATTCGGTTACTTATCCAAAATATTTTGTTCAAAACTAAAACCTACATCAACTCCCTTTGACAGCTCCCCCCTTTTATATATAAAAAAAAAGATTTCCAAGATGTACTGAGCAGTGTTTTTCCAACTTCAGGTCATGACTCATTAATGATTGTTAAATCAGGTTAGTGGGCTGAGAACAGCATTAAAGTTTTTTTAAATAGAATTCATCACTCATAGAGAGGTTAGGTATTGTCTCATGACGCTTTTGTTGTACTTACACATAGATGTGTATGTCCGTGTAGAAGTATGAAAATGTAAAGTATTTTTTACTGTGGGCTGCTGTCAAAGTCTGGAAACATACTACAGAGAATATTTCAGGTAAAGGTTTTATAGTCTTTCTATGCAAGTTTACATTTTAAAATCTTGAGTTTTCAGCTAAATGGTCGATACTGTTGTTAGTTGAATATTTTAGAAGTTTAAAAGACAGCAAAGTTTTCTATTTTTTAAAAGTGATTTTTATTTTCTAATTCTGACATTATCATATGATCAGAAGCTGAAATTCCAGAGCTAAGCAAAAACCATGCTTCTCTTAATTCAAGAAACATTTAAGGATCTCATGCCAGGTAATAGACATATTTGAACTATATAAGGTACAGTTTTCCATCTCCAAGAAATCACAATCAACTTTTTGTCAAGCCTATGTTGAAATATATATGTGTTCATATTTGTTTTATTTTTTCTCTTTAAAAATGGTGACCTCTTAATAAATTCAACTCTTCAGCATTCAAACTCAAAGGAATTTTTAAAAGGACTATTTGCCCCTGGAACCTTGTCAGATTTCTCCAGGCTCTAATTGAGTACTTCTTCCTGCTTGAATTTTTTTCTGCTTATTAAATAAACTATCATTGAACTAATGTTAATTGTTAAATGGTTTGGACTAGGTTTGTATTGGGGTCCTAATATGGTGGATATCTTTATTGCTTTTTCTGGAATCAGGGGAGGACCGATTTGTGAGTTTTAAACTTGTGCGATTTTTCCATTGTGATATTTGTACTATCTAATCTCATCCCTTAATTTCTCCAGACGTCTCTTTCCTCTTCAGTAGACTGTAAATGATAATCAAGTTGTACTCCAAATATCAAGCAGATGCCTCAATATCTAATTTAAAATAATCTAATACTCAAATCCCCAAGACATTACAAATGACAGTGTGCTGATTAGTAAGAGGGGGGCTTGGTGTTTTTATGTCAAGTACCTTTTGGATAAAAGTACAACATAACTGAGATAATAACTGAGCCAGGCAATTAAGACTTGATTGTTGACTCAAAACAATTGTACTCTGTCCTCAAATAATCGCTTTTTAAAGCAGATGGCTAGCAATCCCTTGATCATGGTTTATTACTTAGTTATTCATGTTTCAATGTGTATTTTGACTACTTACTGCCAGTTTTATGTACTGGAACTTATAAAAGGTATTCTATTTTAAAGCAGTGTTACAGAATAATAATGCTACTCCTTGAAACATTAAGAAACCACTAGGAGTTCATTTTATCTCAGCCATATATCACTTTAGAGAAAACAAAAGCAGATTACAGTTCATAATTGGAGCACTGTATTGGTCTGCCATAAATAATAGGTTTATTAGAAAACTTGTGTCTCCTAGCTTATACATTTAAACCACTTAGTAACATTAGGTTCTTTTAATATGTATAATCTTCTATATAAGGTTTCTGGTCAGCCTACCAAACAGTTAATTTCCCCATACTATCTTTATTAAAAGTTTTTTCTTTCTATGTGAGTAAACCCAAATCATTAAAATGAGCAGCTATGTTTAAATCCTATTATGATTATGACAGAAATCTCCAATAGCAAAAGAGTTCAAGTCGAAGGCTGACATTTTATATCCGTGATTCATGGTGTGTGAACAAAAATAGAGAGTCACAGGAGCAGAGTATGAGATATAATTGAAAATTGCTTTGTGTCACATCTTAAGTAATAATATATGGTTTATATGTCTGTTTATTAACCTTTTTGTCATGGGTTTTGTGTGTATATGTCATGAAAATGGACCCCTGTGTACTTTGGAGGAGGGCTTTGTTTATTATCTGTAATCTGTAATGTTACTTGCATGAAAACTAATGCTAATTTTAATTTTTCCAGTGTTTACCACATCTTTATGTTGAAAGCAGTCAAAAGGAGTTTAATTATTTTCTTCTGACTTTATTTTTGAAGTTAATAATTACTGTGTTTGCTGTATAGTAAAAACAAGTCTTTTCTTTTTTTCCTTCCACCTCTAGTTGTCACATTAGTCCCCAGTTGTCTTGATGTTCATCCTGAATTAAGTACCGTAGTTGATGCATGATGACACTTTTTTTTTTCTTTTTAGTGAAAGGGCTACTTGATTGATTGATTAACTGATTTTTAATTTATTTATTTATTTTTGGCTGCGTCGTTGCTGTGTGCGGGCTTTCTCTAGTTGCGGCAAGCGGGGGCTACTCTTCGTTGCAGTGCACAGGCTTCTCATTGCAGTGGTTTCTCTTGTTGCGGAGCATGGGTTCTAGGTGTGTGGGCTTAAGCAGTTGTGGCTCACGGGCTCTAGAGCACAGGCTCAATAGTTGTGGCGCACGAACTTAGTTGCTCCGCAGCATGTGGGATCTTCCTGGACCAGGGCTCGAACCCGTGTCCCTTGCACTGGCAGGCGGATTCTTAACCACTGCGCCACCGGGGAAGTCCGATACATATTTTTTAAGGAGTACCTTCCTGCTTTAAATATAAACAAAACATGGACTCTGTTCCCCAGGTTTTGGAGTCACTGTACAAATACTGCTGTAGTTGACAGTCCAATGAATTTGAATAAATGGGAAAAGAATTAAATTTTTGCACACATGATTGACTCTTTATACAAAAACCAAGGTTAGATATCTTGAAGAAGAAATTTATAGAGCTAACATTTGAAGTGAAGTAATAGCGAAACTTTATTTTCATTTTGAAAATAAGGGACCATTCCAAGGTATAAAGTATATTTCATACTTCAATTTTATGAAATTTGATAGAAACATTAAAACTAGGACAGTTGAACTATGCAGTTCACAATATTTAGGCTATAATTTTATTTAAAAAATTCTTTTTGAGCAGCCTCATACCGTTAAAAAGAGAACGTTCAGCCCTTTCCCTGTCAACGTGAGTAAGTATGAGTATCTCACCCTTAGACAGTGTTTATGACTTACTGTTTTGTACCTGCTGCCAGGATGTTTGAGAGGCAAGGAGAAATGGAGAGCCAAAGCTGATTTTTTTTGTACACGAAGTTTGTCTCATTTTGTGCTGACTTGATGAGAAAATATATTGGTATAAAAACATTGAAGACAGTGACAGTTCTCTGCTAGTGTGTTCTGATTTTAAAGTACATCTGAGCAGTCTGAGCGTTTTGTCCTGTCAGGAAGCCGGTGTGACTTAGTGTCTGTGCTTCGTTTATCATTGAGGAGTTTGAAATTTCCTGCCTATCAAACCATAACAAACACAGAAGTCAAGCATGTAGGTCATTCACACGGCTTCATGGGACTGCATCTTCCCTTTTCTCTTTAACCTTTCTCAACACCAAACTTGTTTCTTTTGGTGGAAGTTAAGAGTTCACTCTCTTGGTGGTGACCTTATAAGTGATCAAGTGTTCTTTAAAAATCTATTCAGGTTTTTTTTTTTCTTTTTAAATATGCACGACGTTAAAGAAAAATTGGAAAGTAGAAAAGAAAAACACCCATAACCTCACTACCCCAGTGCACTATCTATGCTTTTGGTGGGGCAAGGGGGGCAGATGAGGGAAATCACTTTTAAAACTGAGGAAAAGTCCGAGTTCTCTAGTTGTCACATTAGTTTCCTTCTATCAAAGGACACAAATATGTCCAAATCTCACTTAAAAGATATGTTACTCAGAAATCATAGGTTGCTAAATAGTCTGCTTTTTGAGTAATCATGTCAGTTTACTTTCCTGATACTTTATCTTACTACTGTTTCACTCAAACTATATAAATAATTTTCTCAAAATTCGTCTGTTTGAATGTGTAGGGCATCCAGTTTTACCCCGAGGAGACCACTGAGGTATTAACTAATACTGGCAAACTAGCAGGCTTCCTGTGAACCTTGGGGTAAAGCACCTCTTATTTTTGATTCATTTTAAACTTCATAAATGTATAATTAATTGCCTAGAATTGTAGTTCTTTATTGATCTTTGGACGAATTGTGTTCCTTATACGTTTGCTCTTATAAGGTTGAACAGGAAGGTCTGTGTTTGCTCACGTGTGTGACCCTGTGGGTTGCAGGCCAGGAGAGCCTCCACATGTGTCCTCGGCTTCTTCACCGTTGTGTCCCCAACACCTAGAACAACAGTGCCCGGTATGCAGGAAGCGCTCAAGTGGTTGTCGAATGAGCTAATTAAAATAGTTACACTACAACAGAATTACCCTTGCCCTACATGTTTAGGTAACTGGGGGAGTTCCATAAATGGATTTTCTATGAAATTTTACCTTTTGAGTCAAAAACACCATTTTAATGCATTATGGACATTTTCAAATTGTATCATCAATTTTATTAATTTCTTAACTGGAGTACTCCAAACATACTTCATCTACTGACATCTACAAGGATGTCATTATGAATAATAATTGCTGTAATTCCTATGTGGGCAAGTGAAGCTTGTGGGACTGCCTTTGTGTTAATAACCGTGAGCTATTGTGCTGGTGATTTAGAACAGATAAAAACTAATATTCTAATGGCTTTTGTAGTCCTGCCTACCTACAGTTATCTAGGTAATAGCCTAAGACTGGCTCCCTTTCTCTTATCAAGAAATGCAAATGATCTTTTTGGCAGATAGTTATTATTTAGTAGCTTTTGTTTTCAGGTTCAGAGAACTGTCTGGAAAATCTAGAATATCAAGGTTTTTTTGATGCCTGACCTCTAGAGAAGTAGGCATGTTATAAACTAGGTTACACCATGTAGTTGAGGGCATGTGCTTATGATAAAATTCTCATCTTCAAAGCAGAATTGTTCTTTAGTGTTTCCCATTTGTTTGCACTGTTTGAAATGGTTAGTTATCATAAACAATCTTTAGTTACCATAAGCAAAATTCTCATAAACTTGAATTTAATGTAATAACAATATTTGTTCTGCAATGCATAGTTGTGTTTTAAGGGAGGTTTTTTGCCTTTCAGATTGTTCTCTTTCTGCATTTTATTCCACTCAGAAGGATTTAATTTCTAAACGTTAGAAAACGTTTTATACAGAGACAGGTCTTCCTATAACTAGAACTACAAGAATCTCTTCATTTTCATTAAGTGAGAGATGTAAATTTTTTCTCTGTTTTTGATAGCAGTCTTCCACAGTCTTTATTACTGTCGTCAATTCAGTGCTTTCCAGTTAAGGACGATTGTGCAGATTCAGATGAGGACGAGGAAGCGGCTCCTCCGGGAGCTGGGTTACGTGTGGCGTCTTGTTTTGCTTTGTTTTGCTGTGATGTTCCACATTGCTTCTCTGTGTTCTCTACTTTTTAAAAATAATAACCCTATATTATTTAAACAGCATTACCAATAAATAAGAAGAGTGTAGAATACTATTTATGTTCATTTAAGAGTTGGGCTTTACTCCAATTTTATAGTGGTTCTGAAGTAGTAAGATGCAAAAACAAAAACAAAAACCAGAAATGACAAGAAAAGGGAAAAATAAGTCAGAGTGATAAACCCAAGTAAGAAATTAAATTTCTGTGTAAATATAAAGGACACAGCTTAAGAGAGATCCTAATAGGCAAGATAGATTTTTAAGTAGGAGGTGGGTAGGTAGAAAAGGAGAAGACAGGCAAATATATACTTATCTGAAGAGATACTTAAGGTAAATATTTTATTATCAAATATATTTTTAATACATTTGCTCTAATTAGACTTCATTGGCGTATTTATAAGCTCACCTCTGGTAGTTCAGGGATTGTTTTCAGCTGAAAATTATAATACTTTTTTTCCCAGCCAGAAACTTTTTTTTTTTTTTTTTTAATTATTTATTTATTTATTTATTTACGGCTGTGTTGGGTCTTCGTTTCTGTGCGAGGGCTTTCTCCAGTTGCGGCAAGTGGGGGCCACTCATCATCGCGGTGCGCAGGCCTCTCACTATCGCGGCCTCTCTTGTTGTGGAGCACAGGCTCCAGACGCGCAGGCTCAGTAATTGTGGCTCACGGGCCCAGTTGCTCCACGGCATGTGGGATCTTCCCAGACCAGGGCTCGAACCCGTGTCCCCTGCATTGGCAGGCAGACTCTCAACCACTGCGCCACCAGGGAAGCCCCAGAAACATTTTTGAATGTACTTATGTATTTGTATGATACTGCTTCATGTCGGCAACAGCACCGTAAGACGTTCTTGTTGATGCGCCTATAAAACCGTAAGCTCTGCCTTTCTTTAGTTAAACCAAGCTCCAGAGAAAGCTTTAGGGAATCTAACCAGATCCTAGGTCATCACCG
Organism: Balaenoptera acutorostrata; assembly: GCF_949987535.1. NCBI lineage: Eukaryota > Metazoa > Chordata > Mammalia > Artiodactyla > Balaenopteridae > Balaenoptera > Balaenoptera acutorostrata. The sequence goes on along the minus strand of NC_080066.1, from coordinate 24,275,687 downwards.
ACTGAGAAGATCCTGGGGTAGGTCTGTTTCAGACTTTGCAGTGAGGGTTGCAGACACAGATCCCGAGAGGAGCTGGGGGACATGGTGACAGTGAAGTGGCCCCCCCTCCTGTGGGCAGCCTCACTCTGCCCCAGTGGGTTATGGCCTCGTGGGAAGGTGGCTGTGGAATTTTACATCTTCTGATGTTTTTTAGTAAAGGCAGAAATTTTAGATTTTTATTTTCTGACATTTCTGGATTCTTAAATCCTGGCAGTTAACTAAAAATGTTGAAAAACATTATGCACCACCTCCTGTCTACTGTGCCCCTCAAAAGACACTTCTAAGCCTTGGATCGCCGGTTGGAATCTTCTGCTCTTAACAGGAATTTGACCACCTCTCATGGTCTCCCCTGCCTGGTCCAGGCCCCAGACACCTCTCCCCTGGGCCACTGCAGTCGCCTCCCATCTTCTCTCTGTGCCCCTGTTTGCTCCCCGAAAGTCTGTTCTCAACCCGGCAGATCTTGGGATTCTGCTGAGATCACATGTAAGTCAGGTCTTATCCTTCCTTTTTGCCTGCACTCAGGCTCTGGGCCACGGCTTTTGCAGGCTCAGATGTCAGGCTCACCTCTTGGTTCTTCTTCTGGATCGCGCTCCTACAGTGCAAGGCTTCCTGGTGGCTCTCTGATGCCTTCAGAGAGATGGAGAGAGCCAGAGAGGCGAGGCGGGAGATGGAGGAGGCAGGGAGCCAGTGCTCAGGTCTTCTCGTCATTGTCTGCACGGGCTCACCTGCAGCAGCCTCCGCAGCCCGTGCCCGAAGCAGGCCTCCTCCCTCGGGTCCAGTTGTGGTCCAAGGTCACTTCCAGAGCCTAGAGACTTCCTAAAGGGGAGAAAAACTGGAAGGAATGTATATAAGAAACATCCAAATAAAATGTTGACTAGACGGAAGGTATGATAATGAAGGTAAAGAAAAGGTGGAGAGAATTCAAATGTCCTCCCTCAAAAAAAAGGAGAGAAAGAAAGACTGAAAAGAGTCCCAGGATGAAAAGCCTTAAATGCGAAAACTGTATTGCCACACACAGAAGCTGCCACTTAATGTCCCTTCTAGAGTGTCTAAATGAACCATCTTGAAGGTATCGCTTACTCAGCAAGTAAGGCCTCCCTGATGACTTAACATTTATTGCCTGCCTAGAAATACAGAAAAGACACTTCCCCGCCTGTGGGCCTGCCATGTGACACAGGCAGCTGGAAGGAGGAGAAGGCAATAAAGTTGGCTGAAAATTGATGGACTACTTTGCTTTCTCCTATTTCTTTCTCTCCCTCTCTCTCCCTCTCTCCTGCTCTCTCTCTCTCTCTCTTTTTTTTCCTCTCTCTCTTTTTCTCTCTTTCTCTCTCTCTCTGTCTCAGCTGAATTCCCTACTCTACTGTTTAGCCACAGCAGTATTCAGAATATAAAATCCATTTGGTAATGATTTTAAAAATATTTATAATCAAAAGTATTTATGATAAAATGACAGGAAGACAGATATTTAAAAACTAATTCTCTTTAGTGCACCACGTTAGGTCTTACAATGAAGGCTAAACTCTAGGAGAATTCTGTTAGCACAGGGTGTCTGGATTCCCATTCTGCATTACTATCTAATTATTAAAACACCTGAATACAGGTGTCCAACACATACACATGGTCTCTGCTGTACGTGGATGAAAACACCCTTGTCACCTCTTCCCCATTTACAGCACCACGCCTCATCACTCTGTCCCTTTATCCTGCCTTTTTAAAAAAATACCATGTATATTTGAGTTTTTTGCTTTCTATCCCAGTGAAGGCAGGAACTCTTTCCCAGTGCCAAGAGGAGTGCCAGGCATACAGTAGGCATTCACATGGTTGTTGAGTAAATGATTGTTGTAATGTAATAATTTTATTGAGAGGTAATTCACACATCAGGCAATTCACCCATTTCAAGTGTACACAATTCACTGGTTTTTAATATACTCATAGAGTTGTGCAACCATCACCACAATCAATTTTAGAACATTTTCACCTTCCCCCCAAATAAACCCCATTCCCATTAACAGCCACTCCCCATTTCCCCCCAGCTCCTGCCAGTCCTAGGCAACTGGTAATCTACTTTCTGTCTCTCTAGATTTGCCTATTCTGGACATTTCATATAAATGGAATCATATAATATGTGATCTTTTGTGACCGTCTTCTTTCGCTTAGCATAATGTTCAAGGTTCATCCATATTGTAGGATATATCAGAACTTCATTCCTTTTTGTTGCTGAATAATATTCCATTGTATGGACATACCACATTTTATTTATCCAAGAATGAATGAATTTTTAGTAGCAGGTAGAGCATTCCAAGTTGATGTCTCCTACTACAGAGCATATATCTGACCAGTGCACCCACCCTCAATTGCCATATAGTGAAATCTCAGCAAAGACAAGTAATTTTCATATTCATCTGGAATAAACATTATTATACTTTGCACATCCTGGAAAAGTGTGATTCATTTTAATTCAACAAAGATTTGTTGAAGCTGATGCCTGTCATGTCTCAGGTACTGCAATCCCATTATGTGGCTCACATTTTATTTCTATTGGATGGTGCTGCTCTTACTATTTGTTTCTGAGAGCCTTAGCACTCTGCCCTTTTTTTTTTTTTTGGCAGTGCCGTGCCCGGCTTGTGGGATATTAGTTCCCTGACCAGGGATCGAACCCAGGCCCCCAGCAATGAAAGTGCAGAGTCTTAACCACTGAACTGCCAGGGAATTCCATCTGCTTATTTTTTATTATTGCAAACTACCTCATTTTTTAAAATAAATTTATTTATTTTTGGCTCCGTTGGGTCTTCGTTGCTGTGCGTGGGCTTTCTCCAGTTGTGGCGAACAGGGGCTACTCTTCATTGCGGTGTGCAGGCTTCTAACTGCCGTAGCTTCTCTTGTTGTGGAGCACGGGCTTTAGGCGTGCGGGCTTCAGTAGTTGTGGCACATGGGCTCAGTAGTTGTGGCTCGCGGGCTCTAGAGCACAGGCTCGGTAGTTGTGGCGCACGAACTTAGTTGCTCCGCAGCATGTGGGATCTTCCTGGACCAGGGCTCGAACCCGTGTCCCCTGCATTGGCAGGTGGATTCTTAACCCCTGCGCCACCAGGGAAGCCCCAAACTACCTCATTTTAAGTGATACATGTGTTTCTCAATTTGTAACTTTCCCATAGGTGAGCATTTTGAGGGTCTTTTACTTATTTGAGTCCTTAGCTCCTGGTGCCCAGCACATAGTAGGTGCACAACAAACACTGTTGAATGGAAGCCCCCCTTTTGTCGACCTTCTCCACATAGCTTCCAAGCCTTACTCTAATCTTCAGTGTCCCTGCCAACACCCTGCTCGCTGCCAGGGGTGTCTGTGAGCCACCAAAATTAGACGCTGCCAGACTCAAGCTTAATATGGCCACGAAGATTAAATACTTCCCAGTTTTCTCTGAGGTCAAAGCTTGCAGATGGTAGGTGCTCAGTAAATATTAAACGCACGATTTGTGTCTCTTGGTTTTTTCTTTCTGGTGCCAGTTAGAGTTCTAGAAGGAGCTAAAGGTAAGCAAAAATTAGCTCTGTGGGTTTTCAGCTTTCTTTCTTTAGGATGCATTCCAAAGCAAGTTCTGGTGAATTTGGAATCACTGTCTCTGTCATTTCCATTTATTAGCAAGGGAAGTCAAGAATTGAGGTAACTGGTTTGCCTTACTTGGAGGATAAGCAATTAAAAAAGAAAACACATTCCCCCTTTGTAGACTGTGTTTGAGCAGCTGACTGTCCTAGGGTCCTTTGTACTTTGAAAATGGGATGGGTTTTCTTGTTTTGTCTGCAACTGATATTAAGGGGAGAACACAAAACTATGAATCCATTCATGAAATGTGCTTTTAAAATTATTCATTCCTTTTTTTTTTTATGTTGGGGGGTGTGTGTGTGTGTGTGTGTGTGTGTGTGTGTGTGAGAGAGAGAGAGAGAGAGAGAGAGAGAGAGAGAGAAGACAGAGAGGTAAAGAGAGAAACTAACTTATTTAGGCATGATTGTTAATTTTCTTTTATTTTCTGTCTACTTATTGCTTTGGATAAACATACTGGAATACTGCCAAAAATTCAGGTGGCTGAATACTAATTTTGCTGAAATTGGCAGGAATCCCCTGCCAATTTTCTGTCTAAATTATTCAGAAATCTGACTCTTGCAAGACGTAAGTCTGGTCAAAAATAGAGTCCTAATTTTCTAGTTAGTAAGACCTTCAACTGACTAATTCTTCTTGTTTCAGCTTTTACTTTTCAGGTAGGAAAAGAAATCCAAGAAAAAATGAAATGCAGTGAAAGTTACTGGCCATTTTTCTCATGTGACCCAAATGTAGATTTACAGTGTTAAAGAACATGACATTCACAACTTGTCGGGTGGAAAGCAGGTGTGAGCCTCAGAAAACAATTAGTGCATCTTTCAGATGTACGGTAGTTATTGAATAATTACTCAAATAATGGTCAGTAATGGAATACAAAGGGTTATCTCTTAGCTAATCCTCAAGTAATGGAATTGGTGTATCTCTGATTTTTCTGTTAGCCTTCCAAGGTTTAGAAGAATGAGACAGAAGTGATTGTGGGAACTAGTGGAGCCACTGGAGGCCAGCAACGAAAAGGAGACCTTATCTTAAGCAATTAATCAAGAAACTCATATTGTGGGACAATTATTCAGAGCTAATTCTAAAAGAGCTTTAGAGCCCCAGGTCTTCAGATATTTTTTCCAGAATTTTGTCAAGGTCATTTCGAGCATGGGGACAATCCTACATTAGAATAAAGGTTTGGTTAAAAGTACGTGTACTCTGTACCTAGAAGTCTGTGCAATGTAAAAATCAATCAACTTAAATGTAGTTGTAGTTTTTTACTTTATTTTTATTTTTGTGGTAGCAAACTGCGCAAAATAGAATAAAGTATTATCCCAAAGACAAATGTCCTATCTTGATCCACTTTAAGTGCGTTGCCCTCTGGCACGTGTCTGCTTCACTGTGTAAAAGTGGGAGAGCAGTGCCAATATGCATGCTCAGTGACTTTTTATATGTGTGTAATTTCATATAATAATTGATTTCCTATTGGTGTGGTTGTGTTAAATGCAGCCAGTCCTTTAATTTCTTTCCCCATGAGTAGACTAAAGAACTGTTATTTTCTGGTTCTTTTGTTCGCCTTTCCTAATAGCTGGTCTTGTTCATCCGTCTGCACAGTGAGCATTTTGAGACCTCTCTGTAGCGATCTTTCCTACCTTCCTCCGTCATTTCCACTCTTCTGATCACTGAGCTTCCCGTTGAGCTCAGACACACTCCTCCACGTGCTTCACCTCCAGCCAGCCTGCCTTTCCTCCTGTTCCCACGGCATGGCCTCGCCCTTGCCCTCTCTTCCCTGAGATGCTTGTTCACAAGATCACCCCATGCCTCTAGCTTTCTCACAAACCTGGTCTCAGCTGAAACATCACTTCCTCAGTGAACGTTCTATCTAAATTAATAGCCCTTTCCCTCCCCAGGCACGCAATCTTGTTTTATTATCTTCCTAGCACTTAATCACTATTAATTATCTTTTGTATATATCTGTTGCCTGTCCGCCCTACCAGCGTGTAAAGTCCATGAGAAGGGAAACCTTGTTTTTTGTTTACTTAATCTGTACGGCCTGTTGTATATAGATCGTAATAAATATTTGGTGGGTGAATGGATGGATGGATGGATGGATGGATGGATGAATGAATGAGGCGGTCTTTACTTCGTGATACTTTCCTTACCCTACCGCCTTCCAGCTTTTGCTTCCACCACTACTAAAGCTGTTTACTCAGCTCACCAATAACCTGACTAGTATTCTTTACACAGCTGCTGGAATAATCTTTTTCAAGACAGATCAAACTATTTTAAAACTATCACTGACGTCCCATCAACCTTTCAGTAAAGCCCTGTCTGCCTCTCCAGCCCATCCCATTCCGTCTTCCCCTCCCTGACTCACTCTCACCACACAGGCTTCCTGCAGAGACCCCAGCACGAAACCACGGCTGCTCCCCGGGCTGTTCCCTGCGCCCAGAGTGCTTTCCCCCGGCCTGCTTCTGACTGGCTGTGCTAACTATTCACACCTCTGTTTAATTAATCAGTGTTTAGATAGTTTCTCCATTCCGTCTAAGGAGGCAGCATTGTACCTTACACTACCTCCCTGGTTGCTATTTTCTATTACTTTATCCTATTTAATTATTTCATAGCTCTTGTCATGGATCATAGTAATACTTTTCTTTTGGCTTATTTGATACTTTTCTGATCTTTGGCACAATTGAATACTCCCTACTCGTTAAAAATTCTTATACTTGCTTATACATTCTCCTCTTCCGACTTATTGGCTAATTCCAGCCCATTCTCCTTCTGCCACTACTTTACATTTTGCTGTGTCTCAGAATGTCAGTTCTCTGCTCTTCTCAGTCTGTGTGTTTCCCTGTCGGCCTTTCTTAAACCCATGGCCTCAGCCACCACTGCAGGCAGGATAGCGTGCTCATTAAGAGCTTTTGCTCAGCAAACATTAAGGGCCTCCTCTGGGTTAGCTGCTGTTTTAGACACTGGGAATATAGTCCAGAAGATACAGTTCCTGCCCTCAGAAAGCTTACATTTTAGTGGGTGAGACAAAAAAATAGCTAAGCAAATAAATAAGACGATGTTAGGTAGGACTGAGTGCAGTGGAGCTAAAGCAGGGCGTGGCAGTGTTGGGGGACAGGCAGGCCGCAGGGGGCTGGGATCAGAGCAGACCTCCCTGCCAAGGGGACATTGGAGGTGTGAGTAAACTGAGAAGAGAAGCAGAGAGAAGACCTGGAGGAGGAACATTCCAGGGGATCAGCTTGGCAAGTTTGAGGAACACTGAAAGACCAGTGTGGTTTGAGAAGAGGAATGGTGAGTGAGGGCAGGGGGAGATGGTGTGAGACCTGATGGGCCACAGCGAGGGTGGGATTTTACTCTAATTGTGATGGGACAGGACACCATCGGAGGCCCTCGAGCAGGGAAGGCTCTGGTTTAGCATTTGGAGTTGGAGAGAGTCAGTTCCAGCCTCACCCGACCCGTGGCCTTGATAGAACAGACAGCTGTCATATTTAGCCTTTTCTTAGTCAAAACTATTTCTTTGCGAAGTCACACAAGTGCAGTATTGTAATGACATTCATCCCTGAGGCGTTGGGACTTCCTGACACGCCTTTTACCAAAGAAAATTTAAATGAAGTTCCAAGTCATTTCAGTGTTAAAAATCAGTACCTTTTGCTTTTGCTTTTTAAGAATTTTTTAATCCGTATCTCACGTGTGTGGTAACTTTCTCTTACTCATAGACTGGTTAACCTCCGTGCTCCTCCCCCTCCTCCCTGTCCATGCCAGGAAAGAGTTGATTGTAATTTCATAGCATTTTCTAGTAATTTTTATGCTGTTGTGAATTGCTTGTTTTGTGGCTTGTATGAGGATGGATTCTTAGGGTGTTTTTTTGTTTATTTTGAGTCACCAAAGTTTGAGAGGCCAGCAGCAGATTTTACAGGCTGTCTTGTAAATACGAGGATCTTTGGAGTTAATAGAGTGAGGCAAGGATAGACACATAAAAATCCGAAGCTTAAATACTGAATTTCTTTCCCCCTATTAAATTTACCATTTGGTACTGAACTAATGTTTCTCTTACCATTTCAAACGAGAGTCATCCGAAATTTGGTCTTCTTTCTAATCTTGCTTTGATAACAGCCATTGTGTAATTATACCGAGCTTTCTTTTGAAATGATTTTGCTAAGATCTCTAGGATTATACGTGCGTAGTTGGGGGAAGCTCACTGCTGGAGCAGCTCCTCTGGGGGACGGGCTCGGCGGCCAGGGTGGGCGGGGCTGCTGGTTGGGTGGAGGACGGTGGCAACGGAGGGTCTCGGCTGCTGCTGCCGCCTCTGACACCAACTTCTGTCTGAACAGTTTTCAAAATGATTTCACGTTGAGCTCGTGCTGACTGCGCACGATAACCCTGGGGAGTAGGTGGGGCTGGCATTATTTTGTGTGTGTGCGGATAAAGAATCTCGTGCGCATCGTCGCAAAGGAACGTGGAACCAGGGTCGTCTCGCAGTCCATTGCTGTTCACGCTGTAATGAAACGCTGCCTCAGTAATAATGTGTGGCTTGGAGTAGAGCCTGCTCCTAAACACTGTCCCCAACGCAGAGGTCACAGGGCAAGTTAGTCTCATAGAAAGGACTGTACGCACGATCTAGTTGATGGGGGGCAGGTCTTATGTAAGTGGGCACAAGAAGGGGAGGAAAATGGAGAGCCCTGGGCGACGGCCAACCTACCACTTACCTGAGCCATTCCCTCTGAGTCGCAGTTTGCAAGTTCTCGTGGGTCTTCGTGGACCCTTGGATTTCAGGTGTGTCCAGTTTAATGTTACTTTAATAACTAAAACAATTTCTCTGTATTATATAGTAAGGAGCATAGTAAACATTTAATAATAATTTGGAACGGCTATCATATTTCACTGGTCTTAAGACACCATCAATCATAAGAAGCACCATTCTTTTATGTACCACTAGGGAAAAAAAAAACATGCTGCCAATTAGTCTTATCATACAGATGTTTCTTTTTTTTTTTCTTTTTTTTTTTTTTATTTTATTTTTGGCTGTGTTGGGTCTTCGGTTCGTGCGAGGGCTTTCTCTAGTTGCGGCAAGTGGGGGCCACTCTTCATCGCGGTGCGGGGACCGCTCTTCATCGCCGTGCGCGGGCCTTTCACTATCGCAGCCCCTCCTGTTGCGGGGCACAGGCTCCAGACGCGCAGGCTCAGTAGTTGTGGCTCACGGGCCCAGCCGCTCCGCGGCATGTGGGATCTTCCCAGACCAGGGCTCAAACCCGTGTCCCCTGCATTAGCAGGCAGATTCTCAACCACTGCGCCACCAGGGAAGCCCACAGATGTTTCTTTTTAACTGCATAGAACTGAAGAAGAATATTTCTTCTTCAATTTTTTAAATTGTTTGTTGAGTGAAACACCGGTGTCCAGTCAGTCATGCTACCAGGAATGACGGTCAGGTTCACCCATGGGCAGGCAGTGACTTCTCCATCACTACTGTCCCTCATCCAATAGAGACAAGAAGATGCTACTGATTATTCTAAAAATAGCAATTCAGAGATATACACTTATTCATATTTTGACAACTTAGAATCAGAAAAAATATGGTAAAATAGTTTTTCTTACTTTTCTAATAGTAATGCTGCTGAAGGAAATATTGATTATTAGCCATGGATGATTGCTTTGCAGCCCAGGGAAAACATGGTTAGTGAAGCTTAGTTGGGGAAATAGATTTTAAAAATGCACTAACAATCAAGCAGTTACAAATTGCAACTCATGTTGGAGATAAGGCGTGACCAGGGGATACTTCTTTGAGAAGTGCTTAAGCTTAAGACTTAAAGGGTGAGAGACCAGCATGGAAGTAACAAAGGGAAGAGTGTTGCTAGTGGAGAGGAGCGGAATATGTGGGTAGAAAGACCCTGAGAAGGGAAGGAACTGGGTATGTTCCAGAAAGTCGAAGAATGATCATGTGGCTTGAGCAGAATGTTCTGCACATAGCTGCTTCTTTGAATTTAAACTAAAATACGTCCCAGTTTGGATTTGGGAAACTGTCTTGCCAGGTATAATCACAGTGTTATAGTTCATAAGGCACTTTTCATCTTCTTATTAAATACCTTCTGAGGACTGGAATTACTTTTCAAGTAAAATCTTTTCTTTTAAATCAGTTGTTCATAAAAATATTTGACGTTGACGGGTTTGTGTCCATTTAATTATATGTAGCCGACCCTCATTATGCGCTGATTCTGTGTTTGTGATTCCGCCTGCTGGCTGGAATGTACTTGTAACCCCCAGATCAGTGCACACACGGTGCTTCCACAGTCATTCACGGACAGGCGCAGGGGGGCAGGAAATTTGAGTTGTGCACATTTCTAGCTGAGTCTAAACAAAGTGACACTCTGCCTTCTTATTTCAGCTCAGACTGTCGACAGGTGTATTTTCAGTCTATTTGTTGCCATGCTTTTTGCATTTTTTGCCTTTTTGGGTGATTCTGCTATCTAAAGTGCCCCCCAAGCGTGACGCTGGCTGGTGTTCCCAGGTGCGAGAGGGCTTGATGTGCCTTAATGGAAAGAATAGAGCAGCTCCGTGCAGTACTGTTGGCCGTGAGTTCACTGTGAATGAATCAACAGTATATATTAAATGAGATGTCTTTAAACAGAAACACACATAAAACAAGATTCTGTATTGATCTGCTGACGAAAATGTTGTGACCAAAGCCTCATAGGAACCTAACCTTGTATTTCCTTTGGGAGCAGCGGTTTTCACTGACTGAGTGTTTGCAGCCCCTTTGTAGAACATAATCACCCCAAATAACATGAATCCACTGTACCTGTACATGTGAACACATGGTTAACATGTTGCTGTGTAGCAAGCCACCCCAAAGATTAGTAGCTTAAAACAGCAACTGTTTACTGGCTCATAATCCTGGGAGTTGGCATTTGGGGTTGGCTCAGCGGTGCAGTCCTTTTGCTGGGTCTGGCTGGGCTCGGTTGGACATTTGCCATCAGCTAGTAATCGATGGCGTCACTCATACGTCTGACGGTCTGACTGGGGCTCTGAGCCACGCATTTCTCATCACCCAGGAGGCTAACCCGGGCACTGGGGTGGTTGCAAGTCTCCCATGAGCAGCAGGAGGGCAAGCCCCAGTCTGCACGTGGTTTTCCATCCTGTGCTTGTGTCGCATTTGCCAACTCTGACCCATCAGCCAAAGCAGGTTACCTGGCCACCCAAATCAAGTAGGCTCCACCTCTTGCCGAGATCTGGTGGAAAGGGCATCGATGCAGGGAGGAAAAGGATTCCTCTTACTGTTACTCAAAAGCCAGAGAGGTAGTACTAGCTGTTAACCCGAATGGGCATAAAAGAAAGGAAAGTTCAGAAAGATTAAGCAACCACACAGCCAGTAATTGGCAAAGGCGGGTCACACATGTCTGCATGATGGCAAAGTTTTTATTCTTTCTCTACTGCTTTGCCTTCTGATAGACGAATGGCTAATTTGCCTAGTTTGTCTAGTTCTGGGGAGGAAAAAACAGCAGTAAGATTAGTCTCATCAATACAAGAGAGAAACAACTGTCATTGTCTGTCTTGGAAAAGAAACCGTATCCTATGTGCAGTCTTACTGCTGTGGTGAGTTTAAGAACATCATGGTGGTAGTGATTTGTGAATGTGTGGGGCTCGATCATGAATCTGATTTGCACAAAGGGCTTACATCCTGGATATGGAATCTTAGCTGTAATAGAATTTATTCTGAAAGACTTAAAGGAAGATGATTAAAATATTAGAGATACTGACATTGTCTGAAGAGATCTCCTTGTATTTATTTCTTTTAAAAAATCCACAATATTACCATAGCCAGACCCTATTATGCTATTGTAATCATAGTTGAACTAAGAAGGGTGATTAACGATAGCAATTTATTGTATCTGAGGAGGAGAGAAAATAGGAGATGTTGTTGTTATCATAAATCATATCGTAAATAACCAAAAAGAAGCACTCAGAATGCTCGTGTAGTGTCAGCAGCCAGCCCTTTCAGGCACGCCAGCCCAGGATGTAGCCATAGAAACCCCAAAGTCATACTGTTATCTTAGCCTTGCTGCAGTTATGTGATACAACAGTATTAACATATAGATTAGGCCATTTATAATACTAGGTGTCATTTCAGGTTGGCTTGCTTATATAGCATTTTAGTTTTTTATTGTGCAGAATGTTAGTGAAATAGTGCTTTTCTGCAGGTCAGTGTATATATAGGTATTTATAACACATCAGCTTCACTCTGCTATTAATTTATTGTGTTATTGATTGGTTGTACTGTATGAATTGTCAGTGCCTAATTGTCTAGTCTTTGCTCGTCATTTCATTTTTTTAAGTAAATAGGTTTGTTTAGAAAATACCTACCCACTTATACATGTTGAGTTGTGTTTCAAGGGTCTAATTTCAGTCCCATTATAGACAGGACAATTTTTAAAATATTTTATGAGGGCATGTAGATGGGATTCGAAAAAAATTTTTGGCCTCATTTGGAACTAAGAGATAAAATGTTGGAATGGGCTGTTTTAATATTGCTGCTCTTCCTGCATTTCCCAGGCATCCAGTGTCTGCCTGTCATGCTCCAGCTGCCCTAGACACGCCCCCCAACAGCAGCAGCCCACCAGAACCTCCCCCTCTTGGCAGCACCCTGGGTTCCAGACCCTCTCCATCCTCAGCATTCTGTCAAGTTACTTCACTGAAGTACCATTTACTCAAAGTCTCCTTCCCTCAAAAAGTAAGATAGAATCATTCATGTGTCAGCTTTACAGTCTTAAAAATATTTTGGCAGCAACATCTTAAAGATACTGCCCTTATCCAAGACATAAATCAAGTGGTCGGAATGCCAAGCACTGTAGCATGTGGTCAGTGAGATATTTAGGGGCAGAAAGAACTCTGTCCTGCCCTTTAGGTCATCGCCCTGCATGTGGAGATGGCCCTAATATTAGAGACCTTCAGTTCTTCGAAGCAGGAGTCAGATGTCAATACTTGTGTGTGTGTGTGTGTTTGTGTGTGTGTGTATTTTTTTTTTACTTTTATTTTTTATATTTTTTATTGGAGTATAGTTGATTTACAATGTTGTGTTAGTTTTAGGTGTACAGCAAAGTGATTCAGTTATACATATACATATATCTACTCATTTTTTTGTTTTTTAGATTCTTTTCCCATATAGGCCATTACAGAGTATTGAGTAGAGTTCCCTGCACTATACAGCAGGGTCTTAGCAGTTATTTATTTTCTATATAGTAGTGTGTATATGTCAGTCCCAATCTCCCAGTTTGTCCTTTCCCACCCTCCCATCCCCCAGTACTTCTATTTTGCAGATGGGAAAACTTAGGTCTGAGAGAGTAAATGGGCCGTGCTAGGTCGAACTGTGGCTCTGGTAACAGACCCCGGATATAGTTTCCATCCTCTTCCTCTCTAGTTGACCTTGGGATTTCTGTCCTCGTATCCCTGGATGTGGCTACGTATGTACTTCGTACCGATCCTTGCCACAGCACCTGAACTGATGGCCACAAACTGTAGTTGATTCTTCAGGATAGGAAGTCATGTCTTATTTGACTGTACGTTCCTAGGATCTAACGTGGTGCTGCCTGCACTGGTGTTCACAAGGCACTCGGTAGGTGAACGAATGCTTGAATGATGAGTAAGGAGTGAATGAATGAATGTAAGTAGTATGGAGTCACTTCAAGCAACTGGTTGTAATAAACATACCTAAATATAGAAAGATGTTTTTTGAAAAATGTGCATTTTAAATGAATCCTTTCATCTCTGTTATAAAAACATCAGTGTGCATAAACTAATAAGACAGTAGGAAAGTTCATGTCATCGTTGCTAGAAATTAATTTCTGCATGTGTATTTCCAAAAAATTACAGGAAATCTAGTTTTAAATACATTTAATTTTTGGTGAAATATATGCAGATAGCATTTTATTGTCCGTACAGAGTTCAGTAGCACAAGTATATTTTCTGCTTAAGATCATGAATCTGTGTAGTTAATGAGATAAAAAGCTTTCATGCCTTTGCAATCTCCTTTTTTTCCTAATGTCCATGAGCTTTTTAGATTATAGTGTTTCTTTAAAGGCATTTATTATTCTAGTTAAAAAGATTTTTTTAAAAGATATTTTATTCTAAGTCAATATTTATAGTAGCTCAGAACTAACCCCTAAAAATCCTTTTGGTGTGTTCAGACCATATTGCCTTGTTTCGGTTTTGTTCGATAAGTTTGGTAAAGAAGTGTGTTTTGCTCATTACTCCTCCGGGAAATGTAGGGAGTGTGGATTATTTATTTGTGTCATTAATGAAGGAAAATTGGAATGGGGTTTGTATTGTCTCCCCCCACTCCTCTCAGTATTTGTGAAGTTTTAAAAAAAGATGGACCTGGGACTTCCCTGGCAGTCCAGTGGTTAAGACTTTGCCTTCCAGTGCAGTGGGGGGAGGTTCAGTCCCTGGTCGGGGAGCTAAGATCCCACATGCCTCGCGGCCAAAACACCAAAACATAAACCAGAAGCAATATTGTAACAAATTCAATAAAAACTTTAAAATTGGTACACATCAAAAAAAAAATCTTAAAAAAAATAAACATATTTAAACAGTAGAAAATAAGTTCTTAGTTCTCTGGAAATAAAAAAAATCTTTAAAATACTCCTCATATCGTAACATCACTCTTTTGACTTTCGAGCACAGCTTTTACTTTTGTGTCTGTATTTGTGTTAAATTAGAAAGAGCTTGTGACTCAAAAAAATTTTTATACTATTTTTTTACACCTTTATATAATAACATGTCAAAAGATCAAGTATCTTGTAATATTAAACTTCTGTTAACCAAATTTTATGCTATTTTATAGTAAAACTGTTTTCATGGATAAGTATAGGAAAATGCTAAAAACCATTTTTAGGATATTTTACAGATATTTGGTGAATCATGCTCATTATACACATACACACAAGGAATACTTCATTGCTGTTCACCTGTAATCAAACTGAGATTAACCTTCAGGTGGGGGTTTGGGTGATGGTAAAGAATAAACCATTCAGTAGCCATCACATATTTATCTTACTCCAAACTCTTAGAACACAGAATTAAAATAACTCATGTAATAGAAAGCCAGACACTCGTTATGCAAAATCACCAATTAAGTCTGTGTTTGAGCAAGCATAAGCTAGATCAGTTGTATTCATTTGTTTGCATTTTGTAATATTTTAAAAATAAAATATATTCACTCAAGTGGAAAACTTTAATACTGCGGAGAATGGATTAATAAGCGTGGTACATTTTTACAACAGGAAATGAATGCACTACAGCTACCTGAATGGACATAGGTGATGCTCAGAAACATAATGTTAGGGGCAAAAAAGCTGAAGAACATTATAGTGTGATACCACGTGTATGAAGTTCAAAAACAAGTCACTACATACAAATGTGGTAAAACTGTACAGGACACAAAGAAAGGACAGATATAAAAAGATGAGTAGTTACCTGGGGTTGGGGGTGGGAGTGGAGAGAGGAGAGGATGAATCAGAAAGGAACCAAGGGGAGGTGTGATGATGATGCTAATGCTGTCTTCCGGAAGTCGACAGCTGTTCTACAGGCATCCATTCATTATTATGCTTTATGCCTTACATGCACATCACTTCTGCGCTCTGCAATGTACCAGATAATTTCTAATTCAGAAAATTGTTTTAAATATTTTCACACTTTAAACATTTCACACCTGTTCTTATTAAAGCTTAAGGCTTTCTCTTCCAGCAAAATTCCCTTTTCATTTTGATTAATTTTGATGCTGCAATTGAAGCTTTCTTATAAAATCTTTAAGCATAAAAAAATTGTAAATTAAAAATAAACATTTGTGTATTTAAGTATTCCTAAAATCAGCTCTTGTAATAGTTTATTTTTATAATTCATTTATATTCCTCTAAACCACATAAAGCTTCTAGAGGCATACAAGTTAACAGCAGGGACTTGAAATAAACAAACAAACAAAAAGAAACCATAAAAATAAAATAACAGAAATGGAGTAATCCCTCCTAGCTTGTGGAGACCGCTTTGAATTAAGCTTTATGTTAAATTTTTCTCACTTAAATGTAAGCAACAACCATTAATTTTTAAAATATTTTTCTGAGGTACTTGAGCTCCAAATTCTAAATGAACCAGTCTGTTTTCTAAAGTATTTGCTGGAAAAACAGTCCAGTTTTCCATAGCCCAGTGTGACACACATCCTGCAGTTCAAATGCCTATGTGGTAGTCATCTTGCCAGTTCCAATTTGATAGAATTACACACTGGCAAAGTAGTACAGTCTTTAACACGATGCGTAGAAACCCAGTGCTGAGTTGAGCTAACAGTAGCGATGGGGAAAACACATGAAAGGAAACAGAATAGAAAACAGTTCACAATTCTGATCTGGAGAAAGAGGGGAAAGTACAATAGCAGCCTGGAGTGATGTTTCTCACTTAGGTGACTGGATGGATGACAGTATTATTCTCGAGTAATGGTAGCAATAATTGTGTCTCCAGTTTGTCTTGTCCTCTGTAGTTTACAAAGCGCTTTCACGAACATTACGTCTTCCCCCCTTAGTGCTCCTGTTGGAGGGACTTAAGCTGTGAGCCTTTGTTCTCGCTGCCCTCATAAGCATTTGACTTTGTTCCTGAGTCCTCCCCTTGAAAACTGTTACCCCCTTGATCTCTTTGACATCTCCTGATTTCTCTAGTGCCTCCTCTTCTCTTTATCCTTAGAATATCTAAACCTGACTACCCTGATTGCTCCCTTGCTGACATTATCCATTATTGTGATTTCATTGAGCACAGCAAAGATTTCTCTAACACCCTGTCCGGTTTTCTGAACTTCAGTGTATCTCAAGGATTGAGCTAATTCATAATCATCTTCCTTCTCTATTTCTTTACTTCCTGTTTATATGAATGACTGCATTTCTCACTCACCAGGGCTCAAAGCCTCAAACCTGTGTTTGAATCCTTCCTCCACTCTTATACCTAATCACTTATCAGATTCTGTTCATTCTGTCTTCAGAATATCATCTGCCTCTTACTTGATACCGCTCTTCTAGTTCAGACCCTTCTTGTCACTTCCCTACATCATTTCATAACCCCTAACCTGTCACCTCTCCATTAGGATCCATTGCCTCCCATCCGTCATGTATGTTCCTGCCAGGGTAATTTTGCTAACATACACTCCAGTCATTTTTGTCCCTTGTCTAAAAATCTTTACAAGGTCTAAACTACCACTAGGATAAAGATCATGTTTGTTTTTCTGGAATTCAAAACTTCTAGGATCTGGATGTAAGCTTGCTAAACTTACTTTCTCCTATTTCCCATCTTGCACCCTACCTTCCAGACAAATTATTCCCTGGTTCTTATACAACTTCTTATGTGCACCCCTCCATCTCTGTGTCACCTGTTCCTACATCCTGTACTTCACCATTATCAATCTCCAAATATCCAAAATGCTACCTGAGTAGTCAAGTCTGTCCCAGATCTTTGACATTGAGGTATTCTGTTTCTCCTTTGAACTGCTATGGCACTTTATCTCTCTTATGGTACTAATCACTTTCTATGTGCTAGACATCTACACGGCGACTCCTGCTGAACTGTAAGCTCTTTTAGGTCGTGGTTTATTTCTGACTTATTCTGTAGCTCTTTCAGCCTTTATCATCGTGCATTACACATGGTAGATGCTTAGTTAATATGTGTGGAGAGAAATAATCTGACCCCACAGCAACTCAGTCAAGTGGGCAGGGCAAGTAACGTTAGCCCCTTTTGAGAGGTCAGAAGACAGCCTCAAGAAGGTTAAGAGATTGCCTTAGGCCTGTTGCTTTGTGATGCCTGAACGCCTGCTGAAACACCGTCTTTCTAATGCCAAGCCAAGCCGATGTGTCCTTCATGTCACCACACTGCTTCTCAAAGTGGCTGTCCTCAAGCCAGCGGAATAGAAGACATAAATAGCGTATGAATTGTGTCCAGGTTGGAGATTTACATTTTCCAAACTCCAAGAATTAAAATATGTTATGAAGGTTCTTTTAAAAAGTATTCTTTTCTGTCATTTCTGAGGAAAGTAGTCATATAATAACCCATCTCTTGATTCTTTAAAATACTTATTTTTTAAATTTATTTATTTATTTTCCTTATTTTTTTGGCTGCGTCAGGTCTTACGGCACACGGGATCTTCGTTGAGGCATGCAGGATCTTTCATTACGGCGTGTGGTCTCTTTGTTGCAGCACACGGGCGTCTCTCTGGTTGTGGTGTGAGGGTTTTCTCTCTCTAGTTGAGGAGTGTGGGCTCCAGCGCGCATGGGCTCTGTAGTTTGCAGCACGTGGGCTCTCTCACTGAGACACGCGAGCTCAGTAATAGTGGCGCGTGGGCTTAGTTGCTGTGCGGCGTGTGGATCTTAGTTCCCTGACCAGGGATCGAACCCGCATCCCCTGCATTGGAAGGTGGATTCTATACCACTAGACCACCGGGGAAGTCCCCCATCTCTTGGTTTTTAGAGGTAGGTGTGGGTGTGTGTGTGTGTACACACGTGTACGTAAGAGGAGGGGGAAAACAGAAAGGCAGTATTTAGTCAAGTTAGGAAAAGAATTAATTAAGGAAGCAGAGGGCAAACAGGAAATCCTTAGCAAACTCCAGATCCTGCATTTAGGGCCACACCACTAGAAAGGAAAACGGTTTGTATATCTCCTGTCACTGGTTGTCACTCTTCAAAGCACGACAACATGCAAGTTTGGAAGGTTCTAGAAAACTTACCACTTTACTCTCTAACAACTGTCAATAATTTCCTTTCTTTCTTAGAAATCATGTTTGAAGCATTGTTTTTATTTCTTAGGTTTTATATATATGTATATTCTAATAACACTTCATTTTTCTGCCTTTACCAGAAGAAGAAGAAGAGCAGGTGCCCACCGATGGGGGCACATCAGCAGAAGCCATGCAGGTTCCCTTGGAAGAAGATGATGAACTGGAAGAGGAGGAAATTATCAATGATGAGAACTTCTTGGGTAAGAGACCGCTGGACAGTCCAGAAGCTGAAGAAATGCCCACGATGAAGCGGCCACGCCTGCTAAGCACTAAAGGGGATGCCCTGGACGTGGTGTTACTGGAGGCTCGAGAGCCACTCAGCTCAATAAACCCACAGAAGATCCCACCAATGCTGTCCCCCGTCCACGTCCAGGACAGCACGGACCTAGCTCCGCCGTCACCAGAGCCGCCAATGTTAGCTCCAGTGGCAAAATCACAGCTGCCAACTGCAAAACCGTTGGAAGCAAGGTCGTTTACACCTAAAACAAAGACTAAAACCAGTTCTCCAGGGCAGAAGACTAAATCACCCAAAATGACTCCGTCACCAGCAATGGTCGGAAGTCCTATTCGGTCTCCAAAAACCATATCCAAAGAAAAGAAGTCTCCTGGACGTTCGAAGAGCCCCAAAAGCCCCAAGAGTCCCAAGGTCATCACTCACATTCCCCAAGTACCCATTAGACCCGACACCCCTAACAGGACTCCTTCAGCTACAATAAGTGAAAAAATTAGTAAAGAGACCATTCAGGTGAAACAAATACAAACAGCCCCCGATGCTGGGAAACTGAACCATGAGAATCAGCCGAAAAAGGCCGTCGTGACTGATAAGACCATCGACGACTCTATTGATGCCGTGATTGCACGGGCTTGTGCCGAACGGGAGCCAGACCCTTTTGAGTTTTCTTCTGGATCCGAGTCAGAAGGAGACATTTTTACCAGTCCTAAGAGGATTTCAGGTTCAGAATGTGCTACCCCAAAAGCTTCCACTTCCTCCAGCAACTTCCCCAAGTCCGGGTCCACCCCTCTCCCTCTTTCAGGCGGAACTTCAAGTTCTGACAATTCCTGGACGATGGATGCATCCATCGACGAGGTGGTCCGGAAAGCCAAGATGGGGACCCCTCCCAGCGTACCCCCCAGCTTCCCTTACATCTCCTCCCCTTCAGTCTCTCCTCCCACCCCTGAGCCGCTGCACAAGGTATATGAGGAGAAACCCAAAGTGCCAGCCTCCACAGACGTCAAAAAGAAGCTGAAAAAGGAAATGAAGACGAAGATGAAAAAGAAAGAGAAGCAGAGAGATAAGGAGAGGGACAGGGACAAAAGCAAGGAGAGAAGCAAAGAGAAGGAGAAAGGGAAGGAGACCAGCAGGGAAGCCAAGTATCCCTGGAAGGACTTTCTCAAAGACGGAGAGGCAGATCCCTACAAGTTTAAGATAAAAGAGTTTGAAGATGTGGATCCAAAAGCAAGATTGAAAGATGGAATGGTGAGAAAGGAAAAGGAGAAGCACAAAGACAAGAAGAAAGATAGAGAAAAAGGCAAAAAGGATAAAGAGAAGCGGGACAAAGAGAAAGCGAAAGAGAAAGGCCGAGAAGAGAAGCTGAAGGCTGCCCCAGCCCCCCTGGTCCTGCCCCCCAAGGACATGGCGCTGCCCCTGTTCAGCCCCGCGGCGGCCATGAGGATCCCAGCCATGCTGCCCTCCTTGACACCCATGCTTCCCGAGAAGCTGTTCGAAGAGAAAGAGAAGCCCAAGGAGAAAGACAGGAAAAAGGACAAAAAGGAGAAGAAGAAAAAGAAAGAGAGAGAGAAGGAGAAGGAGAAGAAGGAGAAGGAGAGGGAGAAGGAGAAGCGAGAGAGAGAGAAGAGGGAGAAAGAGAAGGAGAAACACAAGCATGAGAAAGTAAGCACTTTATCCTTGGGGGCCCTGTCTGATCCAAGTTCTGTTGAAAGTGCAGGTGAACAAAGCCAGCAATTGTCTGTCTTTTTCGGATGTAAATCACCCACAGCTTAACTGGAAACACGTTTGTAATGCGTTTACAAAATTTAATTTTAATTCTCAAACCCATAAACTTGCCATCAACCCCCCAATACACTGGAAAACGTTAAAAATTCATAGGCCAAGAGCAATCTAATCACAGACCATCAACTCTCTGTTAACCACACTAATCTCTGGCAGTTTGAAAAGATCTGTAATCTTCAACTGTGAATAATATTTTTGTAATTATCAAGTCTGCAGCATACTAATTTGTACCCAAATATTAGATACCCGGAAAAGGCAGCACCCAGTTTTCTAAGAGCAGGTAAAACCTTGGCGCTGTCCTAAGAGGACCGCAAGGCCCCTGGAGTCCTTGCTCACTGACTCAGTTTTGTTTGGTGAGCCATTTTTGCAAGTATTTAAGGTTATGCCTGTCTTCTACTTTCTGTTGCATCTCTTATCCTTCTATTTTCTGCTTTATTTTTTTTTTTACAGGATTTTTAAAAATTTATTTATTTATTTATTTATTTTATTTGCGCCTGCACGCGGGCTTTCTCTAGTTGCTGCAAGCGGGGGCTACTCTTCGTTGCAGTGCGCGGGCTTCTCATTGCAGTGGCTTCTCTTGTTGCGGAGCACGGGGTCTAGGCATGCGGACTTCAGTAGTTGTGGAACGCGGGCTCAGGAGTTGTGGCTCACAGGCTCTAGAGCGCAGGCTCAGTAGTTGTGGCACACAGGCTTAGTTGCTCCGCGGCATGTGGGATCTTCCCAGACCAGGGATCGAACCCGTGTCCCCTACGTTGGCAGGCGGATTCTTAACCACTGCACCACCAGGGAAGTCCCTCTTTTCTGCTTTAATAAGATTAGGACATGTCTCTGAGTATCTGGCTCATCTGGCAGCCTAGTTGGTGGGTAGAAACTAATTCGAAGTGTTTTCCCATGTAAGTAAATCCGGCTTCCATAGAATATAGCCAAAGAAACTGATGTGCATCACGCACTTTGTAGCAGCCAAGACTTCGATCCTTTGGGCACAAGATGCGACCTCTGCTGTTATAGCTTTGCTCTCTGTCCACAGTTCTTTGGGTTATAGTGGTTGACTTGTTGATGGAGAAATTTCTTTTAAGCTCTCTTAAGCAGTGTCTAAGTGTCTGGCGCTGTACGTACAGAGCCTCAGGCAGCCTCTCCCTGCCCTCTGGGAGCATTCCTCTTTGAGGGTGGCTACGAGATCATACCTGGTAACTTTTCCACATGATAGAATTTGCTGTATTTGACCTACAGCAGCTCCATTATCCATACTTTTGCAACGTTTTCCATTTCAGACTTAACTGGGAAGATTAGTTTAGCTGACGAGCTAACTACCCTCTCACATTTTTCTGCCTAACTTTTTTCTTTCTCTGTCCCCCTTGGCTATTATTCTAAAATATAAGGCAGTAGAATGGAAATTCTGATATTAATAACTGAACATCAGCAAGTTAACAAGACACAGAAATCCAACTCTTTTTTCCATTTTTGAAATCACTTTATCATTATGTTATTTTTCCGTGGTACCGGGAAGATTTTAAAGCACTTCCACGTACCTTAGTTTCTCCCCCGACACACCCGTCACACAGGTCCAGCAGGTATTATTATCAACCTTTGTGGATGAGAAACAGCCTGAGTGACTTGTCCAAGATCAAGCTCACACAACCAGCAAGAGCCAGGTCATTTACACACAGACTTACTTCCCGTTTTGAAATGTTCATGGCTGGTGATCCTGCCCGGCAGCGATTAGCCGCTTACCCATCGGGTACCTAATAACTTGCCAAATGAGCCCTCAGCACATCAGAGTACTGTTGCTTTCATCACCATCTCACCTCTGGAAAGTCAGTAGAGGTGTTTCAGAGGCCACTGTGAGCTTCAGTAAAGCCCATCAGGTTAGCTGGTAACAGCGGCCCATGCTTTTTCTCGGCACCTACCTGACTTTGGGAAGGACATGTCTCTCAGACCATCTTGGCTAGAGGCAAAGGGTCAGTTATGAGTCACACAGATTTCACCTAACAGAGGAATACAAGTACTTGTATCAGTTTTGATGGTTATGGATCAGTTTTTAAAGATAAAAACTTAACAAAAGTCAGCCATCAGGGCTTTAAAAATAATAAACATAATTGTCTCTGGAGTTAAACCTGAGTTCCCATCCTGACTTTTTCAGCCCTGTGAACTTGGGCAAGTGGCTTAGGTGAGGATTAAATGAGATAACATCTGAGACCTGCTTAGTACCATTTCTGGCACATAAGTAAATGCTGAATAAGTGGAGAAGGCGGTGATGGTGATGGCGAGTGTTACTATTCCATTTTGAATCAACCACTAAAACCCAGAAACCTGAATGGAGGCGGCTGCTTCATTGGACCCTGGTGACTGACCTGTGTGTGACAGGGTGGGTCGGCTGTGGTCCCAGTGTTGAACAATTATGTCTGCCTCCTGGGCATTCTTTTCCATTTGAGCCCTTTGCACAGCTAGGAAAGGGTAAATCTAGTGTAACCCGTGGGATGCCATTGACAAGGAGTAGAAATTGAGATATTAACTTAAACATTAGGACTTCTCTTTTTCCAACCCCACTTAATCCCCCTAAGTATCAAGCCATATGAGTAAATGAAAATAGACCTGAAATTGGGTTGCCTATGATCTAAGAATTTTCTTACATACGCACAGAAGACAACAAGAGTAAATCAAAACAAGGCGTACATAAGCTGCCCCAAGAAAAAGTCCGCAGTCAGAAGGCCGAGGGCCGTAGTTTCCTTCCTCCTGCTCCTCCTCACCAGCTCACAGAAGCAACGGTCATGGACATTGACCTGGATCAGCAAGCAAGGGCATTGTTTTTTTGTTGTTGTTGTTTTTTAATTTATTTTATTTTTGGCTGTGTTGGGTCTTCGTTTCTATGCGAGGGCTTTCTCTAGTTCCGGCACGCGGGGGCCACTCTTCATCGCGGTGCGCGGGCCTTTCAGTATCGCGGCCTCTCTTGTTGCGGAGCACAGGCTCCAGACGTGCAGGCTCAGTAGTTGTGGCTCACGGGCCTAGTTGCTCCACGGCATGTGGGATCTTCCCAGACCAGGGCTCGAACCCGTGTCCCCTGCATTGGCAGGCAGATTCTCAACCACTGCGCCACCAGGGAAGCCCCATTGTTTTTTAATTAAAAGGAAAACCTCCCCATATTTACTTTACCTGCCTATAAAGTTTTTACCAGTCATACCCACTTTTATCAATACAAGAACCAATAAAGATCCCATTAATTAAACGGGAATCTGCATGGTAGATAGAAGGAGCCTTGGACTTTGGAATCAGGCAGATCTGAGGCAGGTGTTTTAGTTCCTTAATCCATAGGCATTTCATCTTTATTTTTCATTTTATTTTATTTTATCTTTTTGGCCGCACCGTGCGGCATGCGCGATGTGCCCCGACCAGGGATCGAACCCGCACCCCCTGCAGAGGAAGCATGGAGTCTTAACCACTGGACCGCCAAGGAATTTCCCGGCATTTTGTCTTTAAAGTGGGATATGATAATAACACTTTTTAAAAAACTGCAGACAGTAATAGTTAACATTTATTGAGTATTTACTGTATGCTAAGCACCATATACAAGTTTAGTTCCTTATCACAACTCTATCAGGTAGATACTGTAATTATTGTCACTTTAAGATAAGAATCTGAGGCTTAGAGAGATGAATAAACTTGCCCAGGATCACACACCCAATAAGTGGTTGAACGGGAACTGTAATTTCAACCCAGGCCATCAGCTGCTATAACTAATGTTCTTAACCACACTCCTTTCCTACAGTTAAATTAAAAATGGATTAAGTGAAATAATTTATGGTACCTGGTTCAGTGATGCACCCTCAGAAGGAAAAATCGTTTTTCTAGTAGTGGTAATAATCCAGAGTATGGCGATTTATGCACAGTCTTCTAAATTCCCCTTTATGGGCAGTAATATGCATCAGTCAGGGTTAGGAGTCTGGTCTTTCATCTGTTTCAAGTAGAACCCAAGTAACTTTTTGTGGAAAACATACGAAGAGCAACGTGCTAAACGGTCACAAACTTGACCATAATAGCTTTAGCTGTGATAAACCTAATAGAAAATTTCAGAGCAGTTTAAATTTTTATTATAATTTTGTGTTTGTGTTTGTGTCAGTGTATGTATTACATGACTTTATTTCAAACCATGGCTCTTTTTACTTGTGGTATTTTCAGTAAAAATATAAGTAAGAAAATGTCTCGTTTATGTTAGTGGAATTGAAGGTTCATATAACCTTGTATAGAAGACAAGCCAAAATCCATCTGTCGAACTTGGAAATATGTCTTTATGCTCTTATTGGAGTATGATCTGAGAAGACCTGGTAGAGTTTCACCCCAAAATGATGACATCACAGACTGTAGATAAAAAGGCCCAATACTGGGCCTTGAAGAGCCTGGGCTTTGGCAGTCAGACTGACCTGGTTTTTGGTCTCAGCTCTGCCACTTCTTAGTTACTCACCAGCCTCTCCTAACCTCTGACCCTCTGCTTCCTTCCCTCTCTACCTCCTCCCATTCGACACCGGGAAGAGACCGCATCATTATAAAGTATGCTTTCCCTGTGTTTAAAAACAATAGTTTTGGGCTTCCCTGGTGGCGCAGTGGTTGAGAATCTGCCTGCTAATGCAGGAGACACGGGTTCGAGCCCTGGTCTGGGAAGATCCCACATGCCACGGAGCGGCTGGGCCCGTGAGCCACAGCTGCTGAGCCTGCGCGTCTGGAGCCTGTGCCCCGCAACGGGAGGGGCCGCGATAGTGAAAGGCCCGCGCACCGCGATGAAGAGCGGTCCCCGCACCGCGATGAAGAGTGGCCCCCACTTGCCGCAACTAGAGAAAGCCCTCGCACGAACCGAAGACCCAGCACAGCCAAAAATAAATAAATAAATAAATAAATAAATAAATAAATAAATAAATAAATAAATAAAATTAAAAAAAAAATCATTAAAAAAAAAAAAAAACAATAGTTTTATACGTGCTCTAAGAATATTTTGGCTTAAAAGGCTTTCTCTTCTGCCTTCTCATAGGAAACACTGAGTGAAGACTAGTTTGTGTCATTTAAGATACATGGACTCGGACAATCCAGTTTCTTTACAATAACCAATAATGCTGATAATCAACCCAGAGATAATTGGGATCTGTTTATAATGGAAAGCTCATACTTCTATAATGGAGCGCCCCACCCCACCCCCGTTTTTCTCCTGTTGGCTGATGAGTTGTTTTATTTGAGCTAACATTGGCGATTGAGTGAACTAACCCAGATGGTAAATGACATCAGCACACACTTGGTATTTAATGAGTGAGTACGCTTGGTCCTTGCCAGGCCTGGCCGACAGCTCTGAGGCGGGGAGACCGTCGCTCCTGTTCCTCAGTTGAGAAAACTGCGCAGGGAGGTACGGTGACTTGTGGACAAGCTATGACATGACCCAGGCCTGTCTGCTTGAAGCCCGTGGGCTTCTCAGGCCCACGATGGAAGCTGGTGAGGGGGATGAGAATGGCTCACAGTCTAGAGTAAAGGGCCATCGTGATTTTTAGAAAACTTTAGTCCCTGATCAGCCCATAGTGAGCTCCCGTTCAGCTGCCATATTTTAAAGGACAGGCAGTGGCGGTCCTCAAAGCTTGAATGATTTCAGTCATCAGAGCAATTAAAATGTCTCGTGTGTCTCCAGTCTATCCCCAAATCCCTTAGCATCTGCCCCGAAGTAATCTTTTATTGAACTTAAACAGTTTGTTTTTTAGAGAATGGGAAGTGGTCTTCCCGGTTTGTGCCTTTGACAGAAGGTCTCCATCGTCTTTCCTTTCTATGTAAAGTACTGTTGACTCGTTTCCAGCCTTTTCTCATCAGCTTTCATGATTAACTAGTGAAATGAAGGGTTTTCAGTAAATAAAATAACCCCAGGAAGAAGGGGGAAATATTCCCTCCTGTTTCTTACAACTATTTGTTCCAAGGGGAAGCCAGTAACTTAATGTTTAAGTGAGTATGTTTGAATTTATCGAAGTTTCCTGAAGTCCATCCCCAAGGCTTCAGAGGAATGAACTGAACACTTACTGAAAGCCCGAGTCCTGTTTCATTGTCCTCGCGGGATCCCACTTGTTTTACTTCACCACAACCGTAGATCTTCTGTCTGTTGAATATTTTAAACAGTCTATCAGTGTTAGACTATGTTTCTGAATGGAAATAATGTACAGACCTTCATCGTTAAGAAAGACAACAGGATGGTTACCATTTGTCATAGTTCAGCATCTAAAATATTCGGTTTTTAAATTCAGCTTTTCACCAGTAGTATTTCTGGGTGTTTTTCTGACATATTAGCATAGATAGACATCTGAACTAGTGCTGGCTGAACTTGCTGCCACCCTACCTAGCACACATACATAGGTTTTTGTTTTTGTTTTTGTTTTTTTAATGAAAGAAGTTTAACATTTAAAAAAATAGAAAGTAAAACTTGGCCAGATTATATTGACAAAGCTGCCCATTACCTTTGCAGAAAGTCCCTGTCAGAAGATAAACTTTAAAGCTGGAATGCATGAAAGAGTTCCAAGATAGAATTTAAATTTAAACTGATTCCTTATAGATAAGCTTTTTAAAAATCCACCTCTTTGCTTCAAGTCAGGATTTTAAAAATAAATTTCCCCTTTAAATCTCTTGAGCGATTTTCATTTTTTGCAAGGCCGCACTGCTGGTGTCCCGGAAAAATGGAGAGTTAGAGCTTTATCAGTTGGTGCCCTGAGGTATGTGGCAAAGAAGCTAAATCCTTGAAGATTAGCAAAAAAAATGCAGCACATGGCAATAAGGGGCTTATATGACTACTAGTATTAGTTCAGGTGAAAGAAGTATTGCTTATACATAAAACTGGACAAATCCACTGACAATGTATTTTTAGTTAGCTACAAAGGAGTCTTATATTACTGGACTTTGCCTCTTTGGTGAATTGGGAAGCTTAGTAATCCACTGTAAATGCTGTTCTGCGTGCCCCAATTCTCAGCATCGCTCTAAAGTACTGTTCTTTTATTTTAACCCTTACAAGCTCGTGTTTCCCCCAGATTTTCGTTTCATGCCATTAAAAGATGGCGGTAAGTAATTGAAGTCATTGTCATCTAGTTTGTTGATTGCTGGGATGGACACATGAGAAATTATTTCGTGATTGTAGGAAACATCCCTGTGTTTTTATTTGGGTGGGCACTCAGATAAAGTTAACAAACAAAAGTCTGGTGAGAAATTTTTATTTAGAAACTGTCCTTTCTGTATCTACATTGTTAGCATCCTTATTAGTCTTTTTCCGTGCTTGCTTGAATTTTATCTTTAAGTTAAATCTGCTTTAACTTCTTTAAGAATGAAATTTAACTATTAAATTTAACTATTAAGTATTTAACTATTTTTAGGTAGGGTTGCAATATGTCCTGGTTTGCCTGGGACAGTCCAGTTTACACCTGTTACATGGTGTAAATAACATAGAGAAAAAAATATATTTTACAGTGTACCCTAGACATCTCACAAGTATATGTCATTCATCATAAAAGACATTGACAAAGAAACTAAATAGCTCCATGCGAGACATCAGCATTACCAGAAAAAAGGACTCAGAAATGTCTGGCAAAGAGTCACGAATAGTATGGTAGAACAGAGGATGAATTTGGTGCCAGGAGAACTGGATTTCAGTCATTTACTTACTAACTTTGTAACTGGCCAAACCACTTAATCTTTCTGAGCCCTTAGTACATGTGAGTAATAATAGCTTCCACACCTACCTTATAGAGTTGTGAAGATCAAATTGGATTATGTATATGGGACACACATTGTGAAGTGCTATACAGGTAAGTTATAGTTATTGTGTAGTGTGGTAATAGCAGTGGACCAAAATACAATGTGAAGCATAATAATAGTGAAGAAGATTTTTTGAAAGGTAGGGCAAACAGCTTTATTTTTTAATAAAGCTTAAGAAAGTGTTATTTAAGTGCTTCAATAATAGTATTGTGGGTTGAAGGAACATGGAATATTACTCCCAATACTCAGGTCAATTAGGAGTGTGTGACCCTAAAATCTTTTAGAATTGAAGAAATACAGGAACTTTATATAATTTTTTATTCTCTGAATAAAAAAAATTGTATTCAGTCCTAGTTTTGCTATTTTTGTGACCTTAAAACAGAAAAGGAAAAAGAAACAGGAAAGAAAGGAAAAATGGTTGCTTCATGTATGATCAGTTTCTCTGTAAAATGGAAACCATACCCCAACCGGTTTGTTAAAGAACCTAAATGAGAACATCTGGAAAATAACCAAACACAATGCCTGGCAAACATTAAGTGTTTTATAAATGTTTGTTTTGTATATATTTGTTTATTTTCCCACAGATAACAGAATGGTGAGAAAAATATAGAAGTCTTAGTAGTTTACAAAATAGGCTAGACCACTGATTTTCAGATTTGTTTAGATATGGAACCCTGTGTTCAAAAAAAAAGATGAGAGGAGAGGACTTTGCTAGGGACAGGGAAGGAGTGTGATGAAGACCTCAGTGAAGAAACAGACGGGGCATTTGGAAAGATTGTCTAGAAGGAGTGGTTTAGTGGTGTGGTTGGGCCAGAAAGTAGAGTGGAGTTGGGTGAGGAATGAAGGAGAAATGGAGAAATGCAGACGATGAAGTGAAGACTAGAAAGTGTGAGAGGTTGTCAGCGAGAGGTTGAAGGGGAGGTAAGTTTTTTAAAGGATAGAGTTGAGCGCATTTGAAAGCTAGATGAAAATAATGAGTGGAACTGAGAAGCTGAAGATGCTACAAATAAGGAGGAAGTCTTTCGAAGACTGGAGGAGATGGACTCTAGTGTAATTGTGAGTGCAGAGAAGTTTGTAGGGAATTGAAGGAATTCTGCTTAGTGGCCTCAGTATTTTTTCCTGTGGGGTTTGAAGGGCAAAAGAGGAAGGAAATCATGGGATGGGTCTTAAAAGCTGTAAATAATCACTTCCGATTAATTTTTAAGATTTCTTTAGTGATTGATTGATTGATTGATTGCTATGTTGGGTCTTCGTTTCTGTGCTAGGGCTTTCTCCAGTTGTGGCAAGTGGGGGCCACTCCTCATCGCGGTGCGCGGGCCTCTCACTATTGTGGCCTCTCTTGTTGCGGAGCACAGGCTCCAGACGCGCAGGCTCAGTAGTTGTGGCTCACGGGCCCAGTTGCTCCACGGCATGTGGGATCTTCCCAGACAAGGGCTCGAACCCGTGTTTCCTGCATTAGCAGGCAGATTCTAAACCACTGCGCCACCAGGGAAGCCCCCGATTAATTTTTAAAATATATCTTAAGCACTTATGTGTCAGACCCTACGATAGGATCTGGGAAATAGCAACAAACAGAACAGGCATGGTCTCTGCTCTTAACTAGTTTAACTGGGAATCCAAATAAGCAGATAGTATTAAAGGCACAGATGAAATTGGAGTTTTGATGGCAGAAGTTTGTACAGTTTTAAATATTTTCTTTGGAATTACTCAGTGCCCTAGAGAATGATTTTAGATTGGTCCTGGATGAATGGTGAAATGACCAAGAGGCAAGGGAGTTGAGGGTGCTTGCAAGATAAGTGGTTCATTCAACAGACATTGGTTGAGTACCTCCTGCGTACCATGCACTGTTCAAGAGAATGATCGAAGTCATAGAGCTTGATGTGACGGGATTAAAAAAAAAAAACAACTCAAGAAGGGGACAGGTAAAAACATGAAAAAAATGATAGATTTGATCAATGTGCAATATATTGATTGTATGATATACTATACTGAGCACTACGTTATAAATTCCTTCCCCTTTAGAACCACTGCACTGTTCTGTTATGATTTAACTCTTGAGCTTGAAATATATAAGTCAGTGGTTTGCACTAGTTGTCACAGTGACTAGCAGTGTCCTACTGGCATGTAGTTGTACCCGAGCCAGGGATGTTAAACATCTGGCCGTGCCTGGGACCACCAAGGAACCGTCCCACCAAAAATGCCGGAATACTCTGATGTAGATAATAATTTGAACTGCACATCTCTTTTTCATTTTGTTCATTCAAAATGTCAATTGTTCTATATAGGATCTTCAAGCCAGAAATTGTGGAGAATCCCTTTAACACCATACTTAATTTGTGTATTCCCTTTCTGATTATTAGCTCAGATATTTGTGAGATCTTCAACTTATTCAGCAGTTATTGCCTTCACCATAAATCCTTTCTAAATATGCTTTGTCTCGTACAGTATTTTAGATCATTTTTCTACTAGCCAAAAAATGGAAGAGTTCAGTGTTGTAGTTACACTTCGTATGTCGGTTTTCTTTAATAACATTGTAAACATAAGATGAGTTTAATGTTTTTCAAGACCCATAAATAGATGCATTTTATCTTGTAGTGAAGCTATCACTGCATTTTTTTCTGTTTTTGTTAAGTCTGGCAGTTACTTAAACGTTCCACTGAATGACCCAGGTAACAGTTTCTGTTTAAAAATTCTAACAATAAAATCCAAGAAATTAGTCAAAACTAAGAAAATGCAGAAATAACTCCCATATTTACTAAAGTGTTTAAAGTTTGTGGAATTTCCCATGTTGCCTGGTAGCCTTCAGTTGGGGAGCGAAAACAAAATAGCCCAGTTTATATTTACATCTAGCATTTTAGACACATTTGAAACTTAAAGGCTTATCAAGTTTGTGGAGATGAGGAAGTAGGAGAAAAGGGAGGAGGTACTTTTGTTGAAAAAAATGTATTTGACTCTAACGTAATATCTTCAACAGATAAAAGTGGAGCCGGTGGTCCCAGCCCCAAGCCCCGTGATCCCCAGATTGACTCTCAGAGTTGGAGCTGGCCAAGACAAAATGTAAGTACAGACATTTCCAGTTAGGGTGCAATAGATGGAACTTAACCTTCACTGCTCCTTCCTAGTGGATTTGATTCTATAGACCTTTTCCCAGTGTGAATATGTAGTAGGGTCAAGCTGTATTTTGAGAAGTCTTCATTTTCAAATTTTTATTGGTTTCTTCCTCAGAGTTAATGCTTATTGCTTTATTCAACATATAGGATCCTTTGATTTTTGGGGGTTTTTTTTCTGGCACTTTTTCTCTTTTATAAAGACTAGCACAGGACATTGTTTCTGCATAGTTTGTAAGGCTCTGGTTATCTGAAAAATAAGAAACTATGTATTGAATGGACTGACTACCATGTTACACACAGGTGGATGTAATGTTAAACCTTTTCAAGTGTGTGTTCTCTGTCACCAGGACAAAGAATGAAGATTCTCTTCTTGCTCAGATGGCACATGGTTTTATTCTGTGCATATAAAACAAGGATACTGCCAAAGGCTTGGTGAAACAGTATATAGTAGTAACAACTGAAGTCTGAATTGTCTGCTCTTTTTTTTTTTTTTTAAAGAGAGAACTGGAAATGTAAACCCCATGTTTGCTGTTTATTTTCTTAATTTTCACGGAATCATCACATCCACCCACCCTGCTTCAAAGTAAATTAGTTGGCTATGTTTCTTTTATTCATTTTGAGGGTATGAATTAAGGTCTACAGTGCTATTGTATGATCCTAATAGGATAATGAAGCATTGATTTTTTTTTTTGTAAATCATGTTGAAAATCATTCTTCTAAAAATCATATTATACATCGTTTAAATGAATTTTACAAGCTCAAAGTACAAGTTTACAACCTTATTTTTTACCAGTAAGCCTGAAAATGGATTAGTTTACCTTGCAAACAAATATTATGTAGAAAATAGGCTTACAAGGCATTTAACTTTCATTCAATTTTTAGCCATAAAAATGAAAGTAGTAGCCATGAACTTATTTATTTAGTAGGTAGAGTAGACAACAGGAAATTTGCTTTGCATTCTCATGGTTCGTTCCATCTTAAAGTTTGTGTGTAGCGTGTATTTTATGCAGCCACTGCTTCTGTTAGTTCTAAGTGTAATACAACGAAAAATCCCAGCATCATTCTCATGAATGGTGGTGTAGGGCAAACGTGGCCTTCTAGGAGAGTGTATATTCTTCTGAAAGAAGAAAATCCGAATAGTTTGTGCTTTTCTTACCTAAATTATCTGTGTAATTTCCACGTTACTCGTTTTGGTTGTGCCAGTAGAGACCTAGACAGTAGGTGGTAGTATTGCTGACAAGCTTAGAAAACGTAACAAAAATACTGTAGATTGAGCTCTTTTTAAACCAAATATTGGTGCTGGTGCCCTCTATCTTACCTACAAAAATTTTAGTAACATCCTTCTCCCTCAACCATCAGAGGACAGAGGGCTAGTTAACAAAGAGACCCAACCAAAATAACTGTACCTACCATCTCCTTGGAAATCCTGTACTTGGGTTCACTACTCTAAAGGGAAGATGTTCTTATTTATCATTGGACAACTACTTTTCTCCTACCCGTTCATATTTATTCCATTTTTCTCATAACTCACCATTACTTCATCTTTCCTTTCACACAGAAGTTTGGCTTGCTTATTCCTTTAGAAAAATAAGGTTTGTAAAAAGGCGCTGATAATAATATTCATCTCATCTACCCTTAAGCGTCTTTCAGTTATTCTGTTGAGTAATTTCTTTTCCTCTCGATAAATCACTCATATACCTAAGATATTGGAAGATGTGAGAAATAGATCCTATGACTCTGGAACAAAATGTTCAGTATTACGGAAATTATAGTACCCAGACATTCTAGATAAATTGTCCTTGAAAGTATAACTTTATGTAACCTGTAAACTTTCTGACATTTAGGTAAATAACTCCCATATCATATGAATAATTAATCACTTGACCAAAGTCAGACACAAGGAAATACTTATAATGAACAAAGGAATAACTTAAGTGAAATATATTACATTTTAAACTTAAAAAGAGAGAGAAGAAGAGGCCCAAGTCACATAGCAATAGGATTTTATATAAAATATAAGTTAATGAGTAAGGGTTTTTTTTTAACTTATTTGTTTTCTGTTTTTTTGTTTTAAATCTAAATCAGGGGTCAGCAAACTATGGCCATGGCCAGTCCATCCCACTCTCTGTTTTTTACGACTCACAAGCCAAGAATGGTTGAAAAAAAATTAAAAGAAGGATAACATTTTATGAACATGAAAATTATATGAAATTAAAAGTAATCTTTTATTGTCATAGCATAAGGATACATGACTTATTCCTTGGCAGTAATAATGGAAAAGAGATGGTAGATACATATAAATGTGCCTTTACTTAGTTTGTATACAGCCAGGGGGTGTAATGATGCTCTTTTGAAGTGGAATTAATGAGCAGACTAGCATTCAAATGGGGGAGTTTGAATAGTCTAGGAGGAGGGGTTGTTTACTGCTAAAGAACAGGCAGAGAATAGAGTCTTTTGAAACTACAGGAAAAAGAAAAAGCTTTACAGGGTTCAAATTATACACTCTCTTTGGAAGATCTTTAAGACAATATTTAGTTTCTAAATCTTATAAAGAAATTATGCCTTTGACCCGTGATCCAGGAAGGTACTTCGAGGTTAGATTATTTCCTCTATTCTCTATTATTGTCCTTTGAAGCCAGACAGAGGGCCCTTGTTTTCCCCTTAATTTAACGTGCCTGGAAACTGGATTCTAAAGGGTCTGTGGTCAGTCCAGTACCTCCTTCTGATAGTGTTAAAATTCAGGGTGACTTTACAAGGACCTCAAATTCCTTTAATAGGTCTCTCAGTAATGGGGACCCAGAGTTCCTGTTAGTCTGTATTGAAGATGAAACTAAAATACTAACCCTGAAGTTACAATCTCAACATCCATAGTTCGTGGGGGTGATATGAATGGGGAGAAACAACACATTCAAATAAATCATTAAGTAACTGAGTCTGGCCCAACAGTCAAGTTTTGCCTTGATGCCGAGAAAGCAGGTGGGTTTCAGCTTGCCCAGGAGCAGCACCTGGAGCCATATTGCTCAGGATTTTGAAGGTCCCGCTGGACTTGGTGACAGAGAGTACAGTGCGTGTGATGCAGCACAGTCGCCATGTCATTTGTTATCCCAGTCTTACCATCCCTTTATTTTGAGCAAGTGTCGGGAAATTGGGCTAACTTTCGGCATTCGTTCATTTATTCATTTCTATGAAGGATATAAATAGAGCAGAGTAACGTGAGGAAGGGAGTACCTTAGGGGTGGGACTGTTTAGATAGGATTGTTGGGAAAGACATGGCAGAACATTAAATGTGTGGTTATATTTATAAAGCTCAAAATTCTGTTAAAGGAGCTTCTCATTAAAAAAGATAACTTTAGGTATTGGTAAAGTATTAAGAAAAAAGGTCAAGGTTTGTAAAGATTTGGGGGTGAATAATGGTGGTGCTTA
This sequence comes from Balaenoptera acutorostrata, assembly GCF_949987535.1. NCBI lineage: Eukaryota > Metazoa > Chordata > Mammalia > Artiodactyla > Balaenopteridae > Balaenoptera > Balaenoptera acutorostrata. Next base: position 24,240,984 of record NC_080066.1, on the reverse strand, counting down.
GGGGGTTAAGCGTTCTTTCCCCCTCACATTTCTCAAATGTATCTTGAATGCTGTCATCTCCCTGGTACTGGGGAGGCAGCTCTGTCCTTTTCTCCGTCTGTTCCTTGGCTCTCCCGAGGGCAGAGTGGCTCTCCCACCAGGGAGCTTTGGTCTGGTCGGTAGGGTTACTGTACTGGAGAAGTTGGGAGCTGGTCCTGCTCTCAGGACATTGCTGCCCGTATTCAATGAGCTCACCAGGGAGGGGGTAATGAATTGGGCCCCACCAAAAATCCAGTAAGGCTCAGTTATTGTTCCAGTTAGATACTGTATTTGATCAAGTGACACAGAATCATTTATGATACCTTTCATGAAAACAATATCATTATCATTAATAATCCTAAATTTTCTTTTGGCTGAGAGGTCACAATAAGTATTCTCTTTCACAAGTTTAATCCTTTTCCCAAAATATGCAAATTACGCTGAGATATTTTTCAATGACCACTTTACTGCTGGAAATTACAGTTTTCTTTCTGCTAACATTTTATCACCACAGCTATGAGTATTATAATACTCACGGTATTATGTATTTCTTATAATTCAGGAAATTCTTTCATTAATCAGACCTCTCTTAGCAGAGGTGCTGAAAATTGGACGCTTTTTTTTTTCATGTAAGTAATTCAGTTTTTTTATTGCACTTTATAGAGTTTAGTTTATGGCTGGGAGGAGGCTTCTTAACACTTGTAATTTCTAAATTATTTATATATGCTGTAAAAATGAGAGCTAAAACTTTGCTCATTAATCTTGAAAAATAATGTTCAACCTTTAAAAATGTAAAATATGTACAGATATTTGTTGTCTTTTTTTTTTTTTTCTTCAATTTATTTTATTTATTTATTTTTGGCCGTGTTGGGTCTTCGTTGTTGCGCACAGGCTTTCTGTAGTTGCGGAGTGGTGGCTTTTCTTGTTGCAGAGCGCGGGCTCTAGGTGCGCGGGCTCAGTAGTTGTGGCTCGTGGGCTCTAGAGCTCAGGCTCAGTAGTTGTGGTGCACGGGCTTAGTTGCTCCACGGTGTGTGGGATCTTCCCAGACCAGGGATGGAACCCGTGTCCCCTGCTTTGGCAGGCCGATTCTCAACCACTGCGCCACCAGGGAAGCCTTGTTGTCTTTTTTGTGGTCCAAACTTTTCTGATTAACTATTTTTGATAGGACAGCCAGCAATAGAGGATAACCATGGGCAATTACAAAAATAACCATTTAAAATATTTTTAAAGAAAGTAAGTGTTTTATATTTTTATGTAGCCAGATTTCACTGAAAGACATATAATAGGTGAAACGTGTATAGTGGTGTTTTAGTGACAAGTTCTTTAGAAAAATAATAGCAATGATTTTTATCTCACTTTCTACATTTTGTCCTACACTTAAAATGTCATTTATTCATATGTAGATTTTTTTCCAGTCTAAAATTTAAGGGTGACTTAAAGAGAGAACATAAAGATACTAGAAAATACTAGGAAACCAAGGCCAAGGAGAGGAAAAAGAAGCAAATGACTGCACATCAAATATGATTATGGCTTCCTAGCAATAAGTACAGAGTGAAATGCAGTTTTAAAAAGGAAGGTACCTCCTGGTTTCTCAGGAGAGACAAAGTTTTTGAAGACACTAAATTTGAAATTTTATTTCCATAAGGAACCAGATGGCAAGAACACCTTTTTTTTATTTGACTGTTTCTTACACCAACCCCTGATCCAAGGATGTAACATAGACACACACTCAGTGAAGGTGCCTCTGTAAGGAGTCTTCCTTTCCCTAGTTGAAACACTCACTTTCTCTATGTATTAGTCAGGACTGTTGGTTGCAAGTAGGAGAAACCCTAATCAAACTAGCTCAAAGAAACTGGCTTTAGGCAAAGTGGTAACAAGGGTTCAAAAACTGTCATTAAGACTCTGTTCACTTTCTTTTTCTCCGTCTAACCTCTGTGTGGTGGCAAAGATGGTGCAAGTTGCTCTTGGCTGGTGTGGTTCTTAGTGCTCACAGGCTGAACTGCCCGCTCCCCCTTTCACAGCATCTGCTGTGGGTTCCCATCCAGCCCCAGTGGGAGGGGGAGAGCCCTGTTAGAAGGGGAAATGTTAGGTTCCAGAAGGAAAGAAGGACTCTCCTACCAGAATAAGGGATGAGGGGCAGGCAAAAACAATTGATATGTTTTTATTTTATTTAGGGAATGGCAATCAGATTCATATTTTTATAAAAGTATACTGAGGAGGCAGAGCAAGGAAGCTTATTGGTTAAAAAAAAAAGATCCTTTAGAAATAAAGTTTAAGAACATTTCAGACCATCATCCTGTCAGATTTGGAAGGTCTTTTGTTCTTCTATTTTTAATTTGTTTCCCTTCTGATGAAACTGTCTGCTTTGATTTAAAAAAAAAAAAAAGAGAGAGAGAGAGAGAGATTGAAAAGTATTGATAGTTTTCTTTGTTTTGCCCTGGTTAACTTTCCACTGATACTGAAACATTTCATAGGTTATTTTGCCTATATTAGAAGCTAACTAACACGAACAGTGACCCACCCCCCCCCCCCAAAAAAAATAAATAAGAATAAAACTCTTGAGTGACTGTATTTAAAATTTATGGCAAATGACTTATTTTTAACGCTAGTGAAAGATGGTAACATTACAAATGAAACTTCCTAGCAGCTGAACAATGAGAACACAAATTGTGGGTGGTATACATTATTCTTGCTACCTTTTATACTTATAAATTCAGCAGACCCAAACCCATATATCTCAGTTATAATTCCAAGAGGAAGCAGGTGGTTAAAATTTTTCTTACTCGGGTCTTCAGCCCTTTTCTGATTTTTCCAGACTAGGATATCTTAACCTCCGTATATCACTCCCTCATTTTTACTGAGCTAAAGTTATGATGGAATCCCCAAGTTTAATTTCTTCCTCTGGCACATGATAGTTTGTTGATTAACACCAAAGATGCAGTGTATTCAAGAGAAGAAAATAGTATGCTGTCAGAAAAACTGGCTTTAGGTTTTGGGAAATGTTTTTACTACCCAGTAAAACAACTGGAAAGATTATAATCAAAGCATTTCCATCTTACTTGTAAACAATTACAGCAGTCCTTACACGGATGCCACATTACAAGACTGGGGAAAATTTACTGGATTCCATTCTAATGCAATTAGAGCTAATTTTGTTCTTTAAATGAATAAAAGGTCAGCTAGTAAATCTAGCTTATCTTGAGTCCAGACTTCAATAAATTGTTTCATTTAATTTGTTGTAAAAGATCTTATCCTTAATGGGTCTAGGTCTTATTAGTTCACTTAGGTTTTAAAATATTTATGACCACCTTTTTAGATATGATTTGAATGATAGTTGGAAAGTTTCTCCCTGCAGTGTTATCAAGGCCCAAGATCACTAATTGAGTGAATATAGGAAGGTACTTAAGATTTGTTATCTAGACAAAGCTGATGCGGACTTCCAGAATTTAAATGTTCTTCAACCTGTGACAGGCAGAGGTAATTTAGCTATATCATGGTAACCTTTTGGATACTATCTGACTATAATTTCCCCTAAAGATCAAACTACTCACACTTCTAGTGTTTAAAGAGAATGTATACCTACTGATGAGAACACTCTTACTATTACTGACAGCAACATAGAAAATTTAAATTCTTTGCATTCTGTTGTTCCCTGTTTTTTTAGGGGCTATGACATTAAAATACTTACATAGAGACTTTAGAGGCGTTGTGTGATGCTTCTTCCTTCCTGTTCCCACTCCAGCCTTCGTAGCTCGTGAGATGGAAATTTGTGTCACTGCCCAGCCTCTGTGATTTAGAACAGGGGTCCCCAATCCCCAGGCCGCGGACCGGTACCAGGCCATGGCCTGTTAGGAAATGGGCCGCACAGCAGGAGGTGAGCGGCAGGCGAGCGAGTGACGCTCCATCTGCCGCCCCCCATCGCTTGAACCAACGCCCCCACCTGCCCCCCAGCCCCCGGTCTGTGGAAAAATTGTGTTCCACGAAACCAGTCCCTGGTGCCAAAAAGGTTGGGAACCGCTCATTTAGAATATTGCAGCCTTTTAAAAATGTGGCTGCCGTAGTCTCAACACATGGGTTGGGTTGAGGGACACGTCACCGTGGGGACTGACTAGACGCGTCACCCCGTTTGGATTTACTCTTCTGGGTTCCAGAACTGCATCTGTCCTCACGGCTTGTCCTCCAGGGTCCAGCAAGGAGCCCAGCATCCCTCCTGATCTTCAGGACCAGCTCCTTCTCCATCTCCGCCTTTCCTGACCCCGCCCTCCCCCCCTCACCCCTGAAGTTCTTTCCCTTCGTTATCTCTTCTCCTCTGTATCTTTCTCTCCTTCCTCTGGTATCTTCCCTTCAGCCTTGGGTTCTACCATCCTAAACCTTCCCACCTTCACCAGCCTCCCCCTCTAGATGAGGGAAAGGCCATGTAACTTCCTCTTCTCATTCTCGCTTCTCAAAGCATATTCCTTGTATGTACTTTCTTCCCATTTTTTTTTTCCAGTTTTATTCCTAAACTCCCTACGCTCTGGTTTCTGCCCTGGAAACTTTTCTGAAGCTTCTCACTAAGATGATTAAATGCGTCCCCGGGCGGTGCTGCAGGCCTGTGACTTCATCCTTCCTGCTTTTCAGATACCGTTGTTCCCACCACGCCCTGTATGAGACTCTCTAGTCCTTGTTTTTCTTGGTACTACGTGCATCTGATTCTCTTTCTCCATCATTGCTTCTATCTTTCTTTGATCACTTTTTCTTTCTCTTCTTGCCCTTGGCCTACTACTCTGTTCTTTCTCCCTAAAGTTTCTTTTTCACTTTTCAAAATTAGGTGATGATGATTCCCAAATCTTTACTTCCAGCTCAGATTTCTCCCCAAAATGCAGACTAGTCTGCCCAGTTACCTGCTAGAAAGTCTGGAAAGACCAGAGGCATCTCAAACATGGCCTTTCCAAATTGAATACACCATTATTTCCCCAACCTTGTACTCCTTATGCTTTTTATTTGTTGATGATGAGATCAGAGCCTCCATTTTCAAGCTGTCTTAGTTTCTAGAGTAACTTGAAATTAGACAAACACACTCTGACTGGGAGAATTGAGAGATTTTATTTATGTCATATCACCAGACGGGACATCTGAAAATTAAGACGTGAATGTCCCCCAGCTCCAAAAGTGTTGTTTTGAACAAAACTTAAGGAAAGAGAAAGACCCTTTCCTGTGAGGTCTCCTTTGAATGTCACCTGAACTCTTGTACCTCCCAGTCACCATCTTCAAATTTGGGTCTTTCCTCCTTGTCTAGACACAAGTAGTCATCAGCACCAGAGGAGGAAAGATGTTGATGCCTATTCACAGGCCTCTGGAACTGCCCCCCACCCTCCAAGCAAAGATGCCTTCGGCTCGGAAACACAAATGCCCTTAGCTACCCTCGGAGCTATTTTGCCTCCTTGAGAGAATAACAGATTTTTCAGTTTTCCACTTTTCAAATCAAGTACCCAGCACTGATCACCCTACACCCATCTGAGCTCTAAGCTCTACCCTCTAACTGTAAAAGCTCCAGCATCACAGAAACCCAAGGCAGGGGGATGCCTCCCTCCCTTACTCCCAACCCCTCACCCACCCGACAACCAACCAGTCCCCAGCCCCTCCCCGCCTGACCGACAATATTTGTCAATTCCTTACCCTCTTCTCCTTTCCTGCTGCCTCTCAGAACTGTTCTCCATACTTAGTCCCTCCAGAGCAGTCTGTCTAGAACGCTTATGCTTTATATGTTGTGGCGCTTCCAAACTGCTTGCGGTTTCCCATGCAGAACAGGATGCTTTGCATCTTTATTCCTTTTCTCAGGTTGTCCCATCTGCCTCAAATGCCTCCACCCCCTTGCCTCTTCATCGGAGTCACTCGTATTCATCTTTTAAAACTGTCACTTTTCATTAGGGAAAGTGATCACAGCCTACCTTCCCACCCCTACCCCAGGCTAGCCATCCTTCTGCCAAGTGCCCAGAATACACTGTTTTCATCCAAATTATTCCACTTCGTATGCTTTATCGATCTACTACCCTTATGTGACTGTCTTCCCCCCCAGCCGTTTCTTGGAAATTGAGGGTGTGCCCCATTCACCTTGAACCCAGCCACCCAAGGGTAGGAGACAGTAGTAGACGGGCGATAAATATTTGTTGAGATGGATTCACGGACTGAAACAGCCTCTCATCTGTTGAACCATAGCACTGATTTTCACTCTGTTTGAACAAGCTTTCATAGATTTGAAGTGGTATCAAAATAAAGTTTAATTGAGTTACTTTTCCAGAATGGCTGTAACATTAGGAGTTGGTTTTATCAAGTAAAAACTCCTTAAGTAAGAGGGCTGAAGGGGATAGAGGAAGCTTACTCTTAGCCCTGGAGTACAATGGGAAGGCTACGTTTGGTCTTGAAATCTTCTGTCAGAGATTGCTTTTCCTTCCTAAACTCTGACTCCTGGTATTCTGCCTAGCTTTAGAGGTCCTTTGAATAATAAGAGGATGCTGAAAATAAGTTGCTTAAAGGAATTGGAAGATCCTACAGGTGGAGTGACTAAGTTTCCAAATGTGTTTTATTAAATAATGTAAAGTCAGTCATTCTGTAGTCTATGTAAAAGGGAAATGTGGATTTTTTTAAAGACTTGCATTATCTATCTAGTAACAGATGCACCTCTCATATACTCTGGATAGATGAAAAATGACACCCCTCAATTTGAATCTGCTTTTTTTTAAATCTGGGAGTAGCTTTTCTCCCAGAGCACACTCACTGATTGCCCGTCTTTGGCTCTCTATGCCGCATGTACTTAGGATTTTAATCAATTACTTCTGCTTCTTTAGTCCACAAAGGTGAAAAAAACATATATGTGTGTGTATACATCTCTATATATATCACATGCTATAAATATATATATATGATATTTTTTCCATGCTATTTACTGAGGAAGATAAAAATTCATGTAAAGTATGGTGATTTTTGGTGAAGACACAGCAGCTATTATCAAATTTTAATATATTTTAAAGTAGTGTTGGGTTTTCCAAGCATGACTTCAGTAATAACTGAATATTATAACACTACAGTGAGATACAAATCTTAATCACAATCCTGTTCATTTTTCAGGTTCACTGAATATCATCTTACTGCTTTTAATGTTTTCAAATAACTGGGATGTTATTTAATCCTAAAATGAATGAATGAATGAGTGAAGGTTTATCTTTTATGGTTAACTTGCAACTTTAGCATATGTTCATGTAAAAGCATCTCATCCTCCTCTGTAGACTCCAGGCTCAGAGAGTATTAAAAGTGAAGTTTCATCAATGTTGAATGTTCAGTGTCATTTGGTTTTGCTTTTTCTTACTAAATGTACCCTTTCTTTGCTGGAGAGAAGCAGAAGCTTTTCTAAAATCACAAAATCTTTTAGAAGTTCTGACTCCAGGGAATTTGGTTTTTGAAAAGAACCCTGACAGTGCCCTAGACAACACCCTCATGGTTTTACATTTTTTACAAATTGTTTTGCATTTGAAAAATACTAATTTTGATTATATACATAGTAAAACTGTGTCGAAGGAGATACACTTGTGCAAATGGTAAATTTGAATCAGATGTTGGTTCTTCTCTCAGGAATGTAGATGTAAACAATCATAATAGAGGTGGAAAGTGTTAAAGTCTATAAGAGATACATCTCAAATGATACAGAAGTTCAAGGTGATTGCTTCCAGCAAGGAAGGATCAGAAAAGACTTGGGTGGAGCAGAATCTGAGGAGGGTCCAAAGTGCTGACCTCCTGAAGTCACCTGAAATAATTCTGTGTGTGTGGTTGTGTCACCAACAAGATACGCATTGAGGTTCATTCCTTTCCGTTTATTTTTGACTTGTAGGCAATTTTATAAATTTAATTTTCTGAATATGTAAGACATTTACTTGCCCCCAAAGTTGAAACTATGTAATATGTTCAGAGATGTCTTGCTTTCCGCCCTTTCCCTCTACCTTTATCCTCCTCGACCTATAGGTTACCATCTTTATTTCTTTTTTTAAATTATCCTTTTGTATATCTGTTTGCAAATATGAGGAAATATGCATTATTTATTATTTATCTAAGTATTCATGCCCTTTTTAGGGTATTTTACAGATTTTGAACATTTGACAATAGAAGTCTAATCATTTGGGTATCTTCTTTGGAAATGAAGATTCTACAGTGGCTATATTTTCCTCTAATTACTTCATGCAATCTGTTTCATTTTTCAAATAGGTCATGCCTGAATTAAAAGACAAAATGTTTGCTACTTGGTATGTACTTGGGCTATGACAAGATAAGATGATGTAAATATTCAAGAGGCAAGCCATGAGCTTGAGGAATTAAATCCATTTACAGTTATGTGCTAATTATATGAATGCTAAAAGTCGAGCTGTGAGGATCAAGAAGAATAAGGATAATGATTGATTTGAAGAATCAACATAGCACTGATTCTCATAATTGTCTTTTGTTATTTGTTCCTTTTGATCACATGTGAAATATGGAAATGACTGTGTTACACTTTGGCATTTTAAGTACCGATGCTCTAAAATATAATTTCTCCTGAATTCTGAATATTCGTTTATGTACCTAAATGCGATAAATTAAATACTTGGTATATTAATTTTCTATTCCCACATATAACAAATGACCCCAAAACTTAGTTAGCAGCTAAAGCAATAAACGTGTTACTCCCTAGTTTCCCGTGGGTCAGGAATTCGGGTGGTTCTGACTGCAGTCTCCGTCAAGCTGTTGCCCAGGGCGTCAGTCACTGGAAGGCCTCACCAGGGATGGAGAATGCACTGCGGGCTCACACAGGCTGTTGGCAGGAGGCCTCAGTTACTGGTCACATGGGCCTCGTCCTAAGGCAGCTTCAGTGTCCTCATGACTTAGCCTCTGGCTTCCGCAGAGCAACTGATCCAAAAGAGAGCAAGGCAGAAGCTGCAGTGTCTCTTATGACCTACCTCGGATGTCACACACAGTTGTTTTCACGATATCCTGTTAGCTGTCCAAGTCAGAGCCCACCCAGGCTGCGAGAACACTCCACCAGGGTGGGAGGGGGCTGCCTGCCACGCTTGGGCTTAGTATTTCTGGGACTTTTACAAGAAAAGTAAGAGAGCAAAACTGTGATGTTTTAGATAACCACAGACACAATGATCTGGTTTTATAGTAATATATAGTGAAATCTTAGTTTACGATGCAACATGGGAATCTGTTTCATGTGTATCTCAAAAGGTGCATGGTATTTCTGAGATTGATCAAAGTTCTAAATCTGAAGAAGAAAATCAAGTTGTGGCTTGAATATGTGTGTGTGTGTGTGTGTGTGTGTGTGTGTGTGTGTGTGTGTATGTATATATTTTTTAATCAAAGTGGGTTTTCTCCCAGACATCAAAGAACTTCCCTGTTGAGAAGTTTATATAACATTCATGGAGGTGCTTATTACAGTAGTCTTTACCTATGGCATCGTTTTGTCACCATTTAAAAATGGCTGTTGGCTTTTGAGGCAAGTAAGTGAGCCATGTGAGGGAACTTTTGAACTTTGTGCAGTTCAGTAGCCAGTCATACGGACTTTGATAACTTTGATGGCCAGCTTCACAGTGTTTGCACACAATCGCTGACTAATGAGGATCATTAAACTCCCCATGTAGACGTATCCAAATGGTGTTTGCCTCTAACCTCCGAGCCTCTGTGTGGCTGGAGAGGTGAGGACAGGCCCTTTGTTGACTTGTCAAGCTGTTGAGTTTGCATTACAGGCCAGGCAGCGCATGACCCACTCTATTTATTTCACTGTTTTGTGCTGGGGAAACAGGTAAAGAAATCCTGCCAAAACTCCTCCTTCTGCATGTTTTTATGAATAACACCAGTGTTTATAGCAGCTAGAGCCCTCTGATCAAATCCTCCAAAAGATGTAATGTTAGCAGCGTGGAGCCATTGTGGGACCTAGCTGTGGGCGGTGTTGGTTACTCTGAAGACATTGCTTATTCAACAGAGAGCTCTGGAGGAGAGCTTACTATGCAGTTAAAGAGGAGGGAAAGTGCCACTAAAGGGAAGAAGTACAGAGAAAGTGCTGTTTAGAAGTAGGAAACAATAAAGATCGGCGGTGGAGGCCAATAGGAATCCAAAATTATTTTTACAGTGATCATGTTAGGTTGAGTAATGATAGTTTATCTCACAAGTGATGAGAAATTATATCATGTGATACTGTTTATGTATTTTTTCTGTAATGTTCTGTAAATTAAAGAGATAATAAAAGAATTGTTCTCAAAACTGTGCCTCCAGTTACCACAAAAGTAACTGAGCAGCTAGAATCAAAAATAACTTTCAAACTCTGTGAATTTTCTGGTGAAATTCAAAAGAGTTGGGAAAGACAAGTCACTTTAGAACCTATATAATACCAGTCTAATCTCTTGGAAGCAGAAAATTAGGACGTGTTTTGTCTCATCAACACTGAGTACCCACTTTTATTTTTTTTCCTTTTGCTACTCAGAAAATTTGAATGGGAAATATAAATATATATATATATTCAACACATACCAAATTTAAAGGGGAAATTTAATTGAACTGGAGGAATATTTGGCATTTTGGAAGGATTATCTTTATTATGAGTTATTTTCATTAAAAGACCATTTCTCTGAATTGAAAAATAAAATTTGTACAAGTAGGTATTTCTGAGATTTCAGGTACTGCCCCATAAATTGATCAACAGTCTGTTTACATCCATTGGCTGCACTGCTATTGCTAAACCATTCTCATGGGCACCATTCACAGGCCTTGTAGGAAAGGGAGAAATCTAAGAAAAATAGAAAGAGATGAAAGGAGATTGAGACAGAGTCAGGCAAGGCAAATCATATTCATTACGGGTTTGGTATAGCTTAAAACAATTTAAAAGCATTTCAGATAAAAGAATGAAACCTTCATGATGTGTTTGTACCTTGCATTGGTGTCGTGATCATTCTTGGTCTAAGAATGAATAGAAAGATGAGGAATTAGAATCCATGTTGGCACATAGAAATCTCAGTGGTCTTGGGACTCATTAAGTAGTGTGGAAGGAAGGTAGGCAGGAAGGAAAGAATAGAGGAAACTGACCTATTTTTAAATATTTTAAACAGGCAAAAAATACTCAAAAGTAAAATAATTATTCTATAGGAGCATTCTCCCTGTAATATTAGGCATTAAACATATTAAAGTTGATGAACATGTATCAAGACACTGTGTTTAATACTGCAGATAATTCAAAGACAAATAAGATAGTACATACCTTACTCCTGAGGAATATACCACTTAATGTGAGTGATAAAGACAGATATGCACACAATTAGGATACAAAGCAGCCATGGATGTTGTTTTTTGTGGTTTTTTTTGTTTGTTTTTATTTATTTTTGGCTGTGTTGGGTCTTCGTTTCTGTGCGAGGGCTTTCTGTAGTTGCGGCAAGCGGGGGCCACTCTTCATCGCGGTGCGCGAGCCTCTCACTATCGCAGCCTCTCTTGTTGTGGAGCACAGGCTCCAGACGCGCGTGCTCAGTAGTTGTGGCTCACGGGCCACGGAGCTCCGCGGCATGTGGGATCTTCCCAAACCAGGGCTCGAACCCGTGTTCCCTACACTGGCAGGCAGATTCTCAACCACTGCGCCACCAGGGAATCCCGGATGTTGTATTTTTTTTGAGAAGGCCCAAGACTGTTATTTCAAAGAAAATACCTGAGAGCATTTGTTATAGATAATAAAATTAAAGCTTTTATGTGAAAGTTAGAATTTTGGAAGACATATCATTACAAATTGACAGCTCCTCAACAATTTAAGAAATTTTTGATGAGATGGATGGCAACACCAACAAATATGATTTTTTAAAATATTATATAATGTATAAATATTTGAAAGATCTGCATAATTCAGTGAACCAATATTCCAGATCACCAGTGCATGATGTTATAAAATCATGCATTGGTAAAATATCTATTCAAAGTGCCAGACAGGTCAATGGACTTTAATATAACAGAATATGAAAAGCTTATTGATATGGTTTTAGATTGCACATTGCAACTAACTTGTAGGAAACTGCCCCTTGCTTTTCATTAAAAAAATGCTACCTGTTAACGTGTAATGGGTTTGTTATTGTTATCTTTAAACGAACTCTCTAATTATTTTTAAATTTCTCAGTTTCAATTTTTAATATGGTACGTATTGGCAGATATAATGCACATAAACAAAAGTTCTTTATGTTTCTCACTAATTTTAAGATTGTAAAGGGATCCTAGGACCAAAAAATTTGGGAATTGCTACTTTAGAATTTCTTTTAGTAAGGGTCCACTGGTGGCAAATTCTCAGATTTTGCTTGCCAGAAAATGTCTTTATTTCATCCTATTCTTGAAAGGTGTTTTTGAAGACAAAATTTATTTGCCTTTAGCATATTGAAGATGTTACTCCACTGTCTTCTAGATTTTAGCATTGCTGTTGAGAAGTCAGCTGTCACCTGTTTTTTCTTTGAAAGTAATTGTCCTTTTTTCCTTTGGGCTCTTTTTAGACTTTTTTCCTTGCCTGTGATATTTTATCTTTTCACTCTGATGTGTGTATGTATAGATTTCTTTTTATTTATCTTGCCTGGGATTTGTTGGGCTTCTTACGTCTGTGGATTAGTATCTTTCATCAGTTCTGTAAAAGTCAGATATTCTTTGTTAACATTTTACCTCTGTTTCATTCTCTTTCTAGAATTTAGATTAAACAGTACTAATTAGACCTTTTTATTGTATTTTCTTTGCCTCTCCAGGCTACATTCTACATAATTTCTTCTGTTCTATTCAGTTTAGTTCTCCCATCCAGTGAGTTTTAAATTTCAGTTACTGTACTTTCCATTTCCATAAGGTCTGTTTGGATCTTTTCAAATCTGCTAGATAACTCTGTGTAACCGCCTATTACCCGCAGATAATTTCCAGTTTTGCCTTTTATTTTTTTAAACACTGTAAGCAGAGTTGTATTGTAGTTGATAATTGCAGTGTCTGTGGTCTTTATGGGTCTCTTTATACTGTCTGTTATTTCTTCTGGTTCTCCCTGTTGCAGCCTTGCTTCCTTATATGTTTATCTTTGATTCTGTGCTGCTTTTTTTCTTAAATAATTGTCTGTATTAATAATATGAAGCCTAGATTTTAAGTTACTTCCTTTCAAGATGATTCGTGCTGGGTACCTAGGTGCATTACAAGTGCAAATTACTTTAAATGTGTTGTCCTGGACCACCAGAGTTGAGAATTCATGAGATCTGATTCATTCTTACCTAATTGGTATAGCCTGTTGGGAGTCGTTAATGTGGGGAGGGAGTTCTATTAGACTTTCCACTTTGACAGGCCCTGGGCTTTGAAACCCGTCCTCTGTATCAAAACCAAAGATCAGATTCACCTTATACACAAATGTCCTCAGAGTGAAGCATCTGTGTTCTACTTACCTCTCTGGGTTCCTGCTTTTCCTTTAGTTTTGGTTCCAGCACCCTTATTTTATTTTATTTTTAATATCTTTATTGGAGTATAATTGCTTTACAATGTTATGTTAGTTTCTGTTGTACAACAAAGTGAATCAGCTATCAGTATACATATATCCCCATATCCACTCCCTCTTGAGCTTCCCACCCTCCCTCCCTATCCCACCCCTCCAGATCATCACAAAGCATCGAGCTGATCTCCCTGTGCTATGCAGCAGCTTCCCACTAGCCATCCATTTTACATTTGGTAGTGTATATATGTCCATGCTGCTCTCTCACTTCGTCCCAGCTTCCCCTTCCCTGCCTGTGTCCTCAAGTCCATTCTATACATCTGCATCTTTATTCCTTCCCTGCCACTAGGTTCATCAGTACCATTTTTTCAGATTCCATATATGTGCATTAGCATACGCCAGCACCCATATTTTAAACCATTATGGGAAACTGCCTCCCAGAACAGTGTTTTTAAATTTTAGTCTAACCATAAGAATAAGGAGTGCTTGCCCTATGGATATAAATTCCATAGTAATAACTTGGACCTCTCATCTTACATGTAAGGCAAACCTCACTCAGTAAGCACTGAGAGACAGCAGAGTGTAGTTGTTAAGATCGCGGGTTCTGAAATCAGGCTGCCTGGGTTTAAATCCTGGCTCTGCCACATAGTAGTCTGTGAACTTGCGTAAGGTACTTAATCTCTGTGCCTTGGTTTCTTCCTCTACAAAAGGAGGATAATATCAGCACTTGTTACCTCATTTGGTTGTTATGAGGGTTGAGATAGGCAAGTAAACATTCAGCAGGTGCCGGCATGCACTTGGCTTTCCAGCACTCACAACAGCTGGGAACTTGGTTAGTGCTGGATAAATATTCACTATGAATTACATTAAGCAGCTATTGAGTGTCTCCTGGACAAACAGCCCATGTTAAATTCTCTTGGTCTTTGGCTGCATTCGAGTTAGGAGGGTGATCACACTCACATGAAACAAGTGGAGAGCAAGTAACAGCACTGTTTATTTGCTTGTATAATGATGGAATTTTTGAAATACTGTTTTATAGTCTTCTGACCAGAATAGCAAAGAATCAGTGCTTTGTAGGGGAGGTGTTTTTCCAAACAAGGACTTTGAGAAAGAGGCCCTGTGTGGATTGGTCATGACAATGCTGGGGATGACATGAGCAATGCCCATGACACTTCACATTTGTACATAGTTCTTGACGGGTTCCTCCCTATTCAGGTTCTCACCATAGCCCTCACAGACAGCTATCTTTATTTATACTTTGTTGATTAGAAAAGCAAGGTCTGGGAAGGTCAGTGCGGGATCGTAGGAAGAGGTAGGTCAGTGCAGCCTATTTTAGAGAGCAGCTCCGGATTCCTAATAAAGATGAAACTTTATGTCTAGGAATATAGCCCAGGGAGATTCATCACCATATTTACAAGTTAACATGTAACATTTACAAGGTAATACGTTGTACAGTCAGTAGGACAATGGGCAAAAACCCTTTGACTTATTCATACTATGGAATACTATATAGCAATTAAAATAAGTAATATATATCGATAAATCAAGAGCATAAAACTAAGCGGGCAACTAGTAAACAAATAAGTTCTAAGGATCTGATACACAGCATGGAGATTATAGTCAACAATACTGTATTACAAATGTCAAGGTTGCAAGAGACTAGATCCGAACACTTCCCTTCAAAAAAAAGAAATGATAATTACGTGGTGTGATAAAGGTATTAGCTAATAAGGCCACTGCAGTAATCATTTTGCAGTTTACAAATGTGTCAAGCTGACACACTGTGCAAACTTACACAATGTTGACTATATCTCAGTTACAAAAAAAAACTAGGTGAGGAAAGCTAGTTGCAAACGATAAATATAGTGTGAATTGTTTATATACTTGAAACACATAAAACAGTGGTATGGTATGCATTGTTTATGGGTATCTGCAAAGGCAGAAAAAGTTCAAAGAACAAAAATTTAGAAACACACCTCCTGGCTGGAGGACAGTGGTTCCTTCTGGAGGAGGGAGGGAGGGACACCAGAAGCAAATATGTTTTCTCTAAACTTGAGATGATATACTTATTTCCCCTCAAATAAAGGCACTTTGTAAAAAGAAAAGAAGAGTTTTAGAATCAAATAGACCTCTGTTCTAAGCTTGCCACCCATTAACCCAAATTCCTTTCTCTCTCTAATCCTGTTTCCTCGTCTATAAAGCGGTGTCACTATAACTTCTTTGAAGTTGTTGTGAGGGTTAGATGAGGTGATGCGTGGGAAGCCCCTAGTACAGCACCAGCTGCTTAGAGACGCACAGGAACTAGTACTTCTACTGTTGTGTTTTTTATTTTTGTTAACAACTTTATTGGAGTATAATTGCTTTACAATGGTGTGTTAGTTTCTGCTGTATAACAAAGTGAATCAGCTATACATATACATATATCCCCATATCTCTTCCCTCTTGCGTCTTTCTGCCTCCCACCCTCCCTGTCCCATCCCTCTAGGTGGTCACAAAGCACTGAGCTGATCTCCCTGTGCTATGCGGCTGCTTCCCACCAGCTATCTGTTTTACATTTGGTAGTGTATATATGTCCATGCCACTCTCTCACTTTGTCCCAGCTTACCCTTCCCCCTCCCCGTATCCTCAAGTCCATTCTCTAGTAGGCCTGTGTCTTTATTTCCATTTTGCCCCTAGGTTCTTCATGACCTTTTTTTTTTTTTTTTTAGATTCTGTATATATGTGTTAGCATACGGTATTTGTTTTTCTCTTTCTGACTTACTTCACTCTGTATGACAGACTCTAGGTCCATCCACCTCACTACAAATAACTCAATTTCGTTTCTTTTTATGGCTGAGTAATATTCCATTGTATATATGAGCCACATCTTCTTTATCCATTCATCTGTTGATGGGCACTTAGGTTGCTTCCATGTCCTGGCTATTGTAAATAGAGCTGCAGTGAACATTGTGGTACATGACTCTTTTTGAATTATGGTTTTCTCAGGGTATATGTCCAGTAGTGGGATCACTGGGTCGTATGGTAGTTCTATTTTTAGTTTTTTAAGGAACCTCCATACTGTTCTCCATAGTGGCTGTATCAATTTACATTCCCACCAACAGTGCAAGAGGGTTCCCTTTTCTCCACACCCTCTCCAGCATTTATTGTTTGTAGATTTTTTTGATGATGGCCATTCTGACTGGTGTGAGATGATATCTCAATGTAGTTTTGATTTGCATTTCTCTAATGATTAATGATGTTGAGCAATCTTTCATGTGTTTGTTGGCAATCTGTATATCTTCTTTGGAGAAATGTCTGTTTAGGTCTTCTGCCCATTTTTGGATTGGGTTGTTTGTTTTTTTGATATTTGAGCTGCATGAGCTGCTTGTAAATTTTGGAGATTAATCCTTTGTCAGTTGTTTCATTTGCAAATATTTTCTCCCATTCTGAGGGTTGTCTTTTCATCTTGTTTATGGTTTCCTTTGCTGTGCAAAAGCTTTTAAGTTTAATTAGGTCCCGTTTGTTTATTTTTGTTTTTATTTCCATTTCTCTAGGAGGTGGGTAAAAAAGGATCTTGCTGTGATTTATGTCAGAGAGTGTCCTGCCTATGTTTTCCTCTAAGAGTGTGATAGTGTCTGGCCTTACATTTAGGTCTTTAATCCATTTGGAGTTTATTTTTGTGTATGGTGTTAGGGAGTGCTCTAATTTCATTCTTTTACATGTAGCTGTCCAGTTTTCCCAGCACCACTTATTGAAGAGGCTGTCTTTTCTCCATTGTATATTCTTGCCTCCTTTAACTTTTACTTTTAAACGACTTACCCCAGGTCACGTGCCAGCCTGTGGAAGATGTAGGGTTTGAACTCAGATATCCTGGCTCTGAGCCTAGTTCTTCTTCCCTGGCATGGGTTCTGTGGGTAAGACAGTGTTAATGAAGAGACAGACCTACTAGAGAATGGACTTGAGGATATGGGGAGGGAGAAGGGTAAGCTGTGACAAAGTGAGAGAGTGGCATGGACATATATACACTACCAAACGTAAAATAGATAGCTAGTGGGAAGCAGCCGCATAGCACAGGGAGATCAGCTCGGTGCTTTGTGACCACCTAGAGGGGTGGGATAGGGAGGGTGGGAGGGAGGGAGATGCAAGAGGGAAGAGATATGGAAACATATGTATATGTATAACTGATTCACTTTGTTATAAAGCAGAAACTAACACACCATTGTAAAGCAATTATACTCCAATAAAGTTGTTAAAAAAAAAAAAAAAGAGACAGAGCAGCATGCAGCTCTAATCACGACTCGGCGACATCACCAGGGAAAGAGCTGGAGCCTCACCCCCGCTGCCTGACATCTCGGCCAGCCGTGACCGAGTAAGGGGAGAAGCAGGTTGGGGAAGGGCCTTTAACCCTGAGCTCCGTTGCTCTCTGGACTCCCCAAAAAGTCGTTTGCTGCTAGAAGAACCAAGTGATTGTGCGATCATGTTTTTAGCTACCTGGCTTGACTCAACTATGTGTTTTGACTTTTCCTTTTCTCTCTTTTGTTGACAGTGTCATCAGCAAAGTGGTCCCAGCCCCCGAGGCTAAGCCAGCGCCTTCTCTGAACAGACCCAAGACGCCGCCGCCCACGCCGGCCCCCGCCCCTGTCCCCGTGCACGTCACCCCCGCTCCCGTGCCTTTGCCCCTTATGGCCCCGGCCAGCGCGCCCCTCACCGGGATGCCCGCTCCGGCCCCCGCCGCCTCGGGAGCTGCCAGTTCCAAAGCCCCCGTCCGGAGTGTGGTCACGGAGACGGTCAGCACTTACGTGGTGCGCTACTTTCTATTTTTGGAGTATTTAAGAAACAGCCACTTAAGAGCTCTCTCTTTCCTCATGAAAATGTTTTCAATTAAAAATGCAGTGTCAGATGAATCATTATTGAATTTCAGAGGCAATTCTTTATGACTGGAAAGGCATTTTCATTGCACTTTCAAGCTTTCAGCTGTATAGTATTGTTAGGATGTTTGCATATTTAGTCTCCATAAATAATGTCAGAGCATTGTTTTTCTTTATTCGGCATTGTTTTGGAAGATGACTATATACCTATACACAGCACAATCAGTGTATAAATATAGAGGTGAATAGTGATAGTTAAACCCCTCATTGACTTTCTTGATCAAGCAGTGATTCACTTAAGAGTATAATTTGTGTGATATACACACGTCTGATGGGCCAGCTGCTCTTTCTGAGCAGCAGCACTAGTTATAGTAACTCACTGGCTAAGGTGCAGAACATAGCAGGGCCTGCAGAGTGAACGGAAATGAACTTCCAGACACAGCGCTTCCTGGGTCCAAGCCGGTCTTCAGGTGGAAAAACTCACCTTGATGAATAAGTTCGCACGGTTGTCATGGAACCGTTTTTACGTGTTCTCCCCATACTTAATAGTATCAGATCTTACTCAAGCCCTGAATTCAATCAAGTAATAAAGCACTTACATAAATATGTCCTTTGAGCTCTGTAGAGTGACACATAAACAGACGACAAAAAGATATCAGGCACATGGAGGTCCTAGCTGAGCTGACACAGCCGAGATCACCAAGTACGTAGACTGAGATCTGTCAGCCTAGTGGTGGTTCGGGTCTTTCTGAATAGATGGGGCTGGAGGGTGGCAGGGTCAGACTCCTGCTGTTGTTGTTATAAATTGTGCAAGTATTACATCTCTATAAAGGCATTTGGGAAGGAAATTTCAATGAATCATTAAGTATTTGAGGCACTATAATGATACGAAGGATAAGAAAATCTCAAAAATCTTCAGAGAGGATATAAAGGCATGAAATATTAACAGGAAGAAAGAAATTGGCCATTCAAGACAAAAATAGAAGACATGATACAAAAATCTGTGATCATCAAATCAGTCCATTCAAGGACCAGTTGCTACAGGTGTTTAATTGAGGCCGCATCACCCCAAGATTGGTTAATTGGGGAGGATTTTACACTTAATCTCCTCGGCCTCCATTTCTTCAGGTGTAATTAGGGGGTTGATAGACTAGGTGGTCGCTGATTTCTGATTCTCCAGTGGGTTTCTGAGTTAACTCCCTGGAGATGGATCAGATTTGCATAGACAACATGGATGAAAAGCCTTCTGTCTCCTCAGAGACACTTTGTAGACAGAAGACAAAATGTGTGAATTGAAGGAAGGACACAGGCTATACAGCAAAAAGGCTGATTTTGTCACTGCCCAATCTGTGACATTGGAACTGTCACTGATATTCCCTTAGCTCCAGTCTCCCCATTTCTAACCTATCCAAGCATTGTTTTAGGATGATGAAACCAAGTAAGACATTTGAAAGAACTTAGTAAACCGTGAAGGGCTGGGCGTTAGTTATTATGGGTGCTGTGGCAGATTTCCCATGTCACAGGGTCACGGCCTCCTAATTTCAAGAAAGGTCAGCCAGCAGCAGGACTGGCCATGCATGGCAGCTTCAGGGCCCAGGGCGCTGGGCCAGCCTTCGCCCCAGACAGCTGGCACGTGCTAACTGGTGGTCTCTCCCCTTGAAACTAGAGAGGACCGAGTCAGGGATGTAGCTGCCCACAGATTTGTTTAGGAAGCCTTCACATCAGCATCCTCTGCCTCTGTAGAGACTGTTTTGAGAATGGTCAGCCTTAAAATAGCGCATCAGTGGAATGAAACATCTCTGCCCCCCGTACACCCATCACACACAGAGAAAGCCATTTCTCTCCTGCACATCTAGTCAGTGTTGTATTTTAAAGTACCAGAAGAGACTATAGCTTGCAAAATAAACTGAATGAAATTATATGCTGTGTAATTGGAAAAACTTTAGAAAATTATCATTCCTGGTTTTGAATGCCCGTCATAGAATTGTTTCTTCCAAATCGGTCTTGTTCGTGTGGAATTTGAGGAAGTTGTTCAGTTAGGGATGCTTCTTATTTGGAACTGCTAAGTTAAGTAAAGCAAAGTTCAGAGCACAGCATTATTTGTTGCAAAATAACATGAAAATGTGTGGCTCTTTGGCCTCCCGCGTCCCTTATTTCATTTGCCCTTTAGTTGATTGTACTTTACTGAAAATGTCATAAAGGGAATGGAAAGTTACTTAGTAACAACTCTTTTATATCCTTGATCTTATCAGCTAGTTCAGGAGAAGGGTTTGGCTAATAAGTAATAAGGCAATACATGCACATTGGCCGTATTTATTAATTCCAGGCCTGTGAATGCGATGGAGGAAACAACATAGAGTTAAGCTCAATAGCTTTCAAAAATATTCATCGTTACTTCCATGAAAACCCTAGTCATTCAGCATGTGTGTGTTTACAGGATTTCTTTAGATAAAAGTGGCAGTAGGTCATATTGCTCACAGAAATGATTATAAAATGCTTTGTTTTTATGACTTACAAAAGAGTTTAAAATATTCATTAGAAATGTCTTGGGAGTTCCCTGGTGGCCTAGTGGTTAGGATTCTGGGCCTTCACTGCCGGGCCCTGGGTTCAATCCCTGGTCGGGAACTGAGATCCTGCAAGCCGAGGGGCAAAAAACAGAAAAAGAAATGTCTTATCATTGAACACTTAGTAGCCATTTGCTTTTTCAGGTGATCCCAGGATAGTGGTGACCATGATCACAGCTTTACTAAATTGTTAACTACTGGGTTTTTTGGTTTTGTTTTTAGTTTAATCTGTCGGTGTATTAGCTTCTCAGTGTGAAGTAATGATCCTTATTGTGCCCTTTTTTGGGTTCTTCTTTCTCAAAGCATCTCTGTTTTGCTCCCTCCCCTGCAACCCCAGATCCGAGACGAATGGGGGAACCAGATCTGGATCTGTCCCGGCTGCAACAAGCCCGATGACGGGAGCCCCATGATTGGCTGTGACGATTGTGACGACTGGTACCACTGGTGAGTCCCCATCGTGGCCCTGGGGGGAGGGGCTCTGCACGCAGGATGTGGGGGTGCCTCTGGCCTGTCCTGGCTTTTCTCCCAGGGCAGTTCCTCTCCGGAGAGCGGTGTACGGAGCAGAATCACTGCCAAGAGAAAGGCGTTCATGTGCATTGCAAAAATCACGAGTCTTTGGACTATCATTATTCAGCCTAAATTCCAAATGTATTGCTTGGCTTATGTATCCTCCTGCTTTAACAAAGGAAAAGGAGCTAGAGGGGGTTCCCTTTCCTTTCTTGCCAGTCGTTTTCTGTAGCAGCTGCAGTGCTTGACGGCAACGCTAAGGGAACCCCCCGTAAACGTGTCACAAAGTACAGAAGTGAAGGGACAGCTTGTGTGGTTTCTGCACCTCTTCAGCGCCCCCCCCAAAACCGAAGAAACACCATCAAAATGCATGCAGTCTTCCTGTTTTATCTTGAAAATATCAGATATAAAAAGATAGGAGTCCACTTAGTCACGTGCTATATGATATCACTGAGATAAAAACAAAGCCGTGGCTCAGAAGCATTAGACTATTTCTGGCTGAAAGGATGAATGAGCTAATTAATTTCTCCAGCGGGGCCTGGAGAGGGGCTTTGTGTAAGGTGATCACCCACACGCCCAGCAGTAGCGCAGCATCCGTCAGAGCTATGTGACTTGGATTTCTGGTAAATACATCACAGACTTAGGACATTATTTAATGACTTGAAATTCTTTAAAAACACAGGAAAAGAATGTGTGGATAAATAAAGCTTGTTTGTCTGAAGCCTTTTCTTCCTTGGTAACCATGCAGGCCCTGCGTCGGGATAATGGCCGCGCCCCCGGAAGAGATGCAGTGGTTCTGTCCCAAGTGTGCCAACAAAAAGAAGGATAAAAAGCACAAAAAGAGGAAGCACCGGGCGCACTGACGCCCCGGGGGCCCCTGTCCTGATGCCTCGGGGGAGGTGCCGTGACCCCGCCTCCGTGTCACCTCCCACCATGTTCCTGCAGGTTATGAACCTCGCAAGACTGAGGACAGAAACACACCACCCGCAGGGATTTTCCTTCCGGAACACCCCGGCCTGGGGCCACGTGGTCGTGACCGAAGGAAAACTCACGTGGAGGCGGGGCACTGGGGCCACCTCACCTCCGTTTTCTATTACCAGTGACAAGTATTACTAATAAAAAGACCATAATCTTCCCTTTCGATTTTCTTGATTCTCTCCAGGGCCTTTTCCTTAAGGTGTTAGATGAGGAGATGGCGTGTGGCCTGCCTTGACCGTGACTGAGGGTGACGTTGGTAGTCTGTCTGCGCCTCCAGCCTCCTTCCCTCCCTAGTGAGATAATCATAATCACATAAAAGAAAACTCCAGGTGGAGTGTCGGTAAATATTTTTGTGATGAAAAATATATGAAGCTTCCCCTCCCTCCCTGTTTTTAGTACTAACATGTAAAATGTTCAGGCTTTTTGTGAAATACCTTATATTTTTTAAGAAAAAGGTTTCTATCATGTCCTGTTGGCTTTTGTGCAAATTATTTTTGTTGACTCTCACCTATTTTCTGTCTCTGTTGCCTCCCGACTTTGCCCATTTCTCTAAACTGCTGGTGTTCTTCTCACAGCTTATCCATTTCATCAACTTGTATAAAAACTCTTCAGACCAGGAGATCTCCCCTAATGTAAATAATAAATATTTATGAAGTAGTTATTTTTAAAAATTTTTTATCATGTTTAAATCTGGCTTTCTCTGAAATCTGCTGTGATTTCAGCCATGTCTGTAATTACTGCTGTACATAAGCAAAGAAGGCTAGAAAAAAAGAGCCATGCGTAGTTCAAAGTTACCTACCTTGAGCTGAACCCATGCAGTACCCAAAACTCTGGGGGAAAGGACCCGAGCAGTTGGAAGGAAAACAAGGCAATTTAAATCTATGGTTTATGATTTGAAATTGTTTTGTTATCTCTTGTTTCTGTAAATTTCTTTGACTTCCTTTTGTTTCAAAGGACATGTAGATTCCCTGAAAGTTAAAAAAAAAAAAGGAAATATATATATATATATATATATATACTGTAGCATTTTGTGTTTATATTGTTTTATTTCTGCAAATCTGTTCATTGATATTGTGGTTTAAGGCTGAAATGAAGTATATTATGAAATTTTTTTTTTAAAGAAAACTCATCAAATTTCAGGGTATCACAAAACTTTATTATATTACTATACTGCCCACTATTTATTATATGTTATAGATGTCTGAGAGAGAAACCAAATATTTTATTTTTAATGTAAAACATCAAATTTAATTTTATTAGCATATTTTAGCAACTTTGGAATAAATATGGACTTTTACTTGATTTTGAAGTAATCCCAACTTGGGCCAGTGTAATGGATATCTTGAATACTAGAATATGGGCTTTGAACCTAATACAAATATATTAATAGAAATTGTGATTTTTTTAAATGCCAAGTAAATTGATACTAGTGTATGAATCATATTTTAAAACATATTATGTGGTTAGAGAAATGAGGCTTTCTGCCATGGATGTTAAATTGCAAATCAGTGGAAATGGAGTCACCCTTTCAAGATTGCAGTATTTCATTGCCCTCCTTGTTCTAGAAGTCAAAGTTTTTCTATCCCTACAAAGAAACAAAGCATCTATGTTGAGACACGTGTTTTTTGTCCTATTAATTTGAGATCATCCTAAATACTTTATACAATATTTTCACATGCACAAATCTACCCATTTAGTGCTTTTTGGAGAGGGATGGGGGTGGGGAAGTGCAAAATAAAGATTATTGGCTATTTCATAGTTTGCTTTTCCATTTTCTTTATTTAGGATTTAGTTCCTCGAGGCATGGTAAGTGTATCTGACGTTGCCATGTCTAAGTGACCTGGTCATGCCACTGAAATAAGAATGGAGGTGCCAATATATAACCTTCCCCCAATCCTACTGTCTGAGAGACTTCAGCCCAAATGACATTGAAGGAATTTCAATCAGTTTGTTGTCCCTTGCTATTTCATGGTTGCTTTCCTAAATCCAGTTCATGATTTTATAAATGGCCTTTGCAATAATAAAACCAAAGAATCATTTTCAGGGGGCTGGAGAGCTCAAGGGATTAGTAATGGAATACAGAGCCTTTCACCTCTAGGTCAGTGAGTTGAATCCAGTTCAGGTCACCAGAGACCCAAAGTTGTTACCGTCTTCTGACTGTTCAGTGGCCTGTGTGAAACGGGCTGGTGGTCTCAGTCTCTACTGGATGCCTGTCTGTACACCAACCAAAGGAAGTCCAAGAAACTGCAAAAGGAAATGTGGATTAGAAAATGAAACCCTGGTGTTCCAAAGCAGAGTTAGGAAGTTGGGCAGAACCATCCTCCATAAAGTCACACTGAAGAAAAAGAGAGTAACCACAAGTGCCACAGACGTCACAAAGAGACTGGAGGTTAATTCACTTGCCCTAATGAAGTTGAACTAAACAGGGAAAGGAAAAACCTGTATTGGACCAGAGGGGAGAGGGTTACATTGGGAAAGATGACAGTTTACTTGGGAGAAAACCTTGAGGGGACCCACGCAAGAAGAAGAAAGTGGGTTTTGACTTTTGAGGGAGAAGGAAATCAGAGAGCAGCAGACATTTGAGGAACTACCGGAACTGAGAAAATTCGATGCAAAGGCACCAGGAGGGTATTTCCCTAGGGAGCATGAGAAGTCTCCCAGCGGTCAGGAAGCTGGTGGACCATCGTCATTTATGCCAGCACTACCATCTGACCTCAGCACTGATGATGCTTCGTGAAGAGAAGTAGTCTGGAAAAAAATTGGCCGGGCTAGTGATTTAATTGGAGGGGTTGGTATTGAGAGAGAGAGAGAGAGAGAGACCCCTCCCTCCCAGGAACCCCATTCCTCGGGTGAGCTGATCTGCCCGCGGAGTGCTGAGGAGCTGGCCAAGCGCGATTTCTGTGACTGGCACACTGTTTGTCTTCTAAAGGTGTCTGCACTGAAGCACAGTGAGGAGCTCTATCCTCTAGCTGATTTGTGGCTCCAAATATCCTGCAGAAAATCAGAGGGCATCAGAGCACTCTGGCTCTGTCGGGCTTTTTGCAAAGATAAAATATAGTGCCTTGCCCTACTGTATCACCTAAACCTCCTTTGTTCTCCTTTGAATAGGACGATTCAACAAAGACCTGGTAACCAAACTAAAGTATAAAATGAACACAGATATGGAAACCTGGCCAGTGAGAATGCTAATGAATTAAGTTCACTAAAGGCACACGGGCTAAGTTTTCAATACAAATAGTTTTATGGCCAATCTCTTCAGATCATAGCAGTTTTCTTTAGAAGTTCAAGTCTAGAAGTAGATAGTCGCCCCCCAACTGAAGAATGAAACAGATAATGTTCTGAATAACGTTCTCTCCACAATAGTATCAGTCATTCTCTTAGGAAACCGTTTCTTTGAGAACCTTGCATTCGTTGTGGCCTAAAAAGTCTAAAGTAACTATTAATCCCCACGTGCCGGCCAGTGGTGACACTGGAAATGAGATATTTAGGTGGACAGCTGAACGTTTTCTTCTTCCTATCAGGGAAACATAACATTTAGTTTATGTGCGAAGTATTAAAACAACTGCTGGTTACCTTTTTCATCCCGGACAACTCAGCTTTTAGTTTAGTTTATAGAAGGACAGTTTTAAACACTTTGGTTCGTTCATTCAACGTTGGCTAGACACACTTCATGAAAATGGCAAAAGTGCATTAGCTCCACGTTGAGTTTTCCTGCAGTCTGGCCTCCACCATTTTGTACTTGTTTCCACCATATTCTGGTATTAATGTGCATTTCATCAAATCCTAAGCCCCTTCCTTACTAGTTTTTTCTCCACATCATCTTTCTATCCACCTTAGACTGCAGTGGTTTTTAATGTGGATATAGCTGTATATAGTTGAAGGGTTTATATTTACAACAAAATATTGAAAAGCTTAGCGAACAGTTACATTAACTATCCTGGGAACTAGCAGAGTTGACAATATAAGAAAAAATGCATTTATACGTAAACAGAAGGATGCCACGAGACGTAAATGTGCTGGGCTTTCAGAACAGAAGTATATTGGGACTTCCCTGGTGGCCCAATGGTTAAGACTCCGTGCTTCCACTGCAGGGGGCACAGGTTCGATCTCTGGTCAGGGAGCTAAGATCCCACATCCTGCATGCCGCACGGCATGGCCAAAAAAACCAAAAAACAAAAAAAACAGAAGCATATTTTAGGTACTCTGCCCTAAGCAAGCATCTCCTACTGTATCCTTGGAACCTAGTCAGGATTTTGTTCACCTTCTGAAGTTTTGTGGGAGTTTTTTTTTCTTTGTGGTTTTTTTTGGCTTGGTCTTGTATTTGATTAGTGAAACGCTTAGGATGGGATCATCTTAAGCAAAACAACACAAAACTGAAGATTGTCATTGTTACTGTTCTTCATGAGTTAACTATTGCCAAGTTCAGTGGTTTGAAGCAAATGTCTCTGCTGCTTCTAGGATCTCATTTAAACCTCTAATAAAAGTAGTCATCACAGGGAGTTCAAATCATCCAAAAATATCATCAGGTTATATTCTGATTATTTCTTTTCCTATACTGTTTGGAATGTTGACTAAGCTTTTTTGGCTAGCTTTTAGAAAGTGAATTCTCTAGAAGGTTTCTAAATGAGCAATTCCTCTTCTCTCCTTCATTCTATTACTTTTTGATGTGGCTATTTACAACATTCACAAAAACAAAGAAGAGGCCCAGAATGTTCTGCACTTAACCACATCCACGTGCTTCCCAAAAAAACCATTAGGCATCTTCCCAGGCTACGGGGATGCAAAGATGACCTGAGACACGTCCCCAGTGTCACAGAGAGATGACAGAGAATGACATGAGAGACGTGGTCCACATTTCAAAAATGGATCCAAGCCAGAGTGCATGGAAAGATGATCAGTTCTGACTCCTGTCTGACCAGTTTTCAATTTTAGGTCCATGAGACCAAGGGACAGCTTACCACAAAACGCTGTAAACCAATCCAGACATCAGAATATGTGTAGTTTGAGTCCTTGTATATAAAGTCCCAAAAGGGCAAAACTACACCGCGTGTTTCAGGATGCACACAAAGGTGGGAAAGCAAGGAGGGACCCTCATAAAAGTAAGGATGGCGGCTTCCTCTGTGGGGAGAGAGGGGAGTGTGGATGTGGAAGAGGCGGCATAAGCAAGCTCGGGCTGTTTCCAGGTACAGGCAAAGTCTGATTTCCTGACCTGGGAGGTGGTTATACAGACACCACTTTATAGTCATTTGTTTAAACTGTATATATAAGTTTTAGCTATTTTTGTGCTTGTTCTTTTCTACAATTAAAAAAATCTTAATTAAAAAAAAAAAAAACAGCAGTAAGTTGACAAAATTATAACATTCCCAGGAAGAAAGATTGGATCTGAAACTGAATAAAATCAAAAAATTGAACCTTTCTAGAAAGATCAATCTACTGAAATAAATGTATCCTGATGCAATAGGTGTAAATCAAATTTTTGTTAATCCTGTCATGTTAAATGCCAGAGGAGAGTTTTGCTTAAAGGAAAAATATGGTGAATTCTCACTAAGGAAGTAAGGTAAGAGGGGAAAAAGCATTTATAAACACCTGTATGTTTTTTTAAAAAGTATGAGGAAAAAATTTATTTTACTCTGAAGGCTCAGTGAGACCATCAGAGCTTCCCAGGAAGGCTGCTGTGGAATGCAACCTTCTAGAAGCTCAGCTGACACCCTCTCAAATGTCATTTTCCACAAAGACCCCACATGGAAATAGGCCTGTGGGTGAGGTTGCTTTGTTGTTTGGTTTCATTTTGGGGAGAGCGCAGCACAGGGCTGTAAAAATTTTGAATCTGAAAACCTTTAGGCAGACCACACGGTGGCCTTCCTTGTGACACGGGTGGGTTACCCGCCTGACTCCTAGGGTCGCTGTGCCCAGGAATCACACCCACTTCCAGTAAGTGCGCGTCCAGCCAAATATTGTTTGAAGTGTGATAAAAATATTTTTGGCTTACCATATTTTCACTGATTTTTAAAAAATTGAATTGGCCAGACCTAGGCCCCCATTAAAGTGCATACAGGCTGTTTGATGAGCTTCATGCATTAAATTGATATTTTCTGCTTTATAGGTCTTCTTTTCACATTGCATTTAGATCTTTAACTAAATTTTAAGGAATCTAGACAGCAAGATAGTAGCCAAGAGCACACTTTTTTCTTAGTCAGAACCTGGATCTGAATCCTGACTGTGTTGCTCAACTGCTGAATGAACTTCAATAAAGAATTTAATTTCTCGGGGCTTCCCTGGTGGTGCAGTGGTTGAGAATCTGCCTGCCAATGCAGGGGACACGGGTTAGAGCCCTGGTCTGGGAAGATCCCACATGCCGCGGAGCAACTAGGCCCGTGAGCCACAATTACTGAGCCTGTGCGTCTGGAGCTTGTGCTCCGCAACAAGAGAGGCCGCGATAGTGAGAGGCCTGCGCACCACGATGAAGAGTGGCCCCCACTTGCCGCAACTAGAGAAAGCCCTCGCACAGAAACGAAGACCCAACACACCCAAAAATAAATTAATTAATTAATTTAAAAATAAAATTTAATTTCTCTAAATCTCAGCTTCCTTCTCTGTAAAAGGAGAATAGGACTGTCTTCTTTGGGTAATTATAAAAATTGAATAAGATCATATGTAAAGCATTTAACACATGGTAGGAGCTCAACAAGTGGGAGCTATAGTATCTATTGTGGGTTTTGTTTTGTTTTTTTTTAGTTTTATTTGTTAATAGGTACTACCTTGCTCTTCCAATAAATTTTCAGTGCTCTATAAATTCTGAATTTTCTATGAGACTCAGATTCCGGATTTCGACACCCCATCAAAACAGCGATCTTACAAAAAAAACAAAAAACAAAAAAAAACAGCGATCTTGGCCAGCAATCCCCCTCCTGGGTATATATCCTAAAAAGTTGAAGGCTCTCATTCAAAAAGATACATGCACCCCAGTGTTCATAGCAGCACTATTTACAACAGCCAAGACATGGAAGCAACCTAAATGTCCACTGACAGATGAAGAAGATGTATATATACGATGGAATACTACTCAGCCATAAAAAAGGAATGAAATAATGCCATTTGCAGCAACATAGATGGACCTAGAGATTATCATACTATATGAAGTAAGTCAGAGAAAGATAAATATATGATATCACTTATATGTGGAATCTAAAAAATAGTACAAATGAACTTGTTTATAAAACAAACAGACAAACATAGAAAACAAATTTATGGTTACCAAAGGAGAGGGGAGGGGAGGACTAAAATAGGAATTTGAGAGTAACATATACACACTACTATATATAAAATAAACAACAAGGACCTACTGTATAGCACAGGGAACTCTACTCAATATCTTGTAATAAACTACAATGGAAAGAATTGAAAAAAAGAATTTAGATAGATACATGTATA
Organism: Balaenoptera acutorostrata; assembly: GCF_949987535.1. Taxonomy (NCBI): domain Eukaryota; kingdom Metazoa; phylum Chordata; class Mammalia; order Artiodactyla; family Balaenopteridae; genus Balaenoptera; species Balaenoptera acutorostrata. Next base: position 24,211,165 of record NC_080066.1, on the reverse strand, counting down.
TGTATAACTGAATCACTTTGCTGTACACCTGAAACTAACACGATATTGTAAATCAACTATACTTCAATTAAAGAAATTTTTTTTTCATTTAAAAAAGAGCAATGCTCTTTTGATGCTACAGTCGAGGCTGGAAAGGTGGACAAGACATTAGCCAGGCGATTTTATTATCAAGCTATTTGATTACTGGACACACAAGGCCATCAGGAGAAAGACTTCCTCCCAGTGCCCATTTTCTCCAGCTCAATTTTACACCCATCTGTATGGTACCCAATGGTGGAGAGCGGAGGGAGAGGTATGCTGCTGTCAGCAGGCCTGGATGACCGATGTTGATATGCAGCAAGTCAAAGTGCAATGGATTTGGCATTGGCACTTTCTGATTCTTATGCTGAACAATCTCAGAGAACTAGACGAAACAGTAAATCATGGAGGACGAGGCCTTGCTGGGCTTCACGCACATTCAGCAGGCACATGGTTGCCTGTGCATTCCTGAACAACCTGAGGCCTCAGTGCAGGAAAGGGATCAGATAAAGGAAGGAAACCTAACTTACACTTAAAACGAGAAATTTCTCAAAGCCTTCTGAATGTAGTCCGGCTGGAGGGATGCACTGGAGTCTAGAGCACCCCCTAGTGGAGGAGCTGCCACTGCACCTCCCCCCCCCACCCCCAACTTCCCTATGTGCTTAGGAATCCCTTCCACGCACAAGCATTTGTGTTCTGGAGTCACTGCATTCATCTCTGGGCTCAGGCCATGAGGATGGAAATGTCCCGTCACTTCTGCTCCGGCCAATACCGGGGCCACGGCCACATGGACTATGGAGCACTTGAGATGCGGCTACTGCAGCTAAGAAGCTGAATTTTTTTTTTTTTTAAACATCTTTATTGAAGTATAATTGCCTTACAATAGTGTGTTAGCATCTGCTTTATAACAAAGTGAATCAGTTATACATATACAATATGTTCCCATTTCTCTTCCCTCTTGCATCTCCCTCCCTCCCACCCTCCCCATCCCACCCCTCTAGGTGGTCACAAAGCACCGAGCTGATCTCCCTGTGCTATGTGGCTGCTTCCCACTAGCTATCTATTTTTCATTTGGTAGTGTATATATGTCCATGACACTCTCTTACCCTGTCACATCTCACCCCACCCCCTCCCCATATCCTCAAGTCCATTCTCTAGTAGGTCTGTGTCTTTATTCCCGTCTTGCCACTAGGTTCTTCATGGCCTTTTTTTTTTTTCCCCCTTAGATTCCATATATATGTGTTAGCATACTGTATTTGTTTTTCTCTTTCTGACTTACTTCACTCTGTATGACAGACTCTAACTCCATCCACCTCACTACAAATAACTCAGTTTCGTTTCTTTTTATGGCTGAGTAATATTCCATTGTATATATGTGCCACATCTTCTTTATCCATTCATCTGTCGATGGACATTTAGGTTGAAGAAGCTGAATTTTTAATTTTGTTTAATTTTAACTAATTGAAAAAAAAATTTAAATAGTAATTTAAACTAATTGAAAATTTTAAAAATGATAATTTTAACTAATTGAAATGTAAATATCCACAGGTGGCTAGTAACTAGCACATCATTGCAGTTCTAGGACAGACACAACCGCAGATGTTCTTTGCTCCTTTGCTGTAGCTCTGACCAGGAAGCACTGACACTGACATCACAGTCTCACTTCCTAACTGTCTGCCCAACTCTCCCAAGGGCCTCAGCCCCTCCATTTTGAAACAAAGAGGTCCCATGAGGTCTACATGCTCCTTGTAGCTCTCACATTCTGTGCTCGAGACTTCAAACGTTATAAATAAATTAGTTCCGTTTCAGAGGTAGTGAAACGTCAAATCTATCCGATGCCTGTTAGGATGTCAGGTCCATAGGGGAAGGGATATGTGTGTGTCGTGTGAAAGGAACCCAATCAGAAATGACTCACCCTCAACATTTTTAAAGTGTGGATTTCATTGAAAATAACGTTAAAAAATAGGCTTAAAGTTAAAAAACTGAAATAAAATCAGGATACGAAAAGTAGGCACATACTTTTCCGGTTGTTTACCTCTTGTAAGAGCACATTTTTAGGAAGAACAGCAGAAAGGCATCTCTCCACCAGGTACAATGGCTGTAGCAGTGGTGGGGTGGCCGAGAGCTGCTGACGGGGTGGATACATTCCCTAACATTTCCTGCATGGGAGGGTATCTTTAACAGCATAGAGTTATTTATATTGCCTTATTGTCAACAGATGGAAGAAGGCAAGAAAACACAGAGTTTAATGTTTTCAACTTACTAACAGTTTTTCATTAAGTCCACATTTTGTATATCCAGGAGTCTGCCCCTATCAGTTATCAGTGGTTTGTATGAGATTGTAGTGAATTTTTCTACTGCACTGATTCAACCATTAATAGGAACACACGATGTACTTGTTCATATACATACACTGAATCTATGGACTTGGGAACCACTTCCATGCCCTTTCTAGCATCTTGGATATAATATAAACCCTTTCAACATCTGCTTCATTTCTTGGATGGTTAGTTATTTGTTCAAATGTTTTTATGGACAAATCATTGTCACTGAACTTTGTTTCAAATCACTAAAAACAACACAGGAGCTCTGCTTATTGATTACAGAATACCAAGCCCTTACTGGAGGGCTTCAAATTACCAGACCGCCCAAACTAAGCTAGCCCACGTTTCAGTTTGTAGTCACAGACAATACAGCAATTTAATGCAGCAGAAATCCTGACCGAATTCAAAAGATGGTATTTCTGCCATAAGAAGTGTATTTACCTCCTTTCCCAAGCAACTGGTTAACGCTGACATTTGACAGTGGCCCACTTTGTCTCTGAGAAGTTTGTGGACACAGATTCAGCTGAAGGATGTTTATATAAAAATACATGGTGTAATTAAGACCTACAGCTCACAGCATTCCCTAAGTATATGTTCATGTATAATTTTTATAATTATGCAGTTTACAGACACAAAAGTCACATCACATGGCTATCATTTTTAATATGTATCATGCACTTAGAAACAAGAATCTGGCTTCATTTAAGCTGTTAATCATGTTTCACTGGTGCTCAAAGATCAGAAGGAAAACAGAAGGTTTGGAGAAATCGTAAGGCAGGGCCCAGGTGAGCTGCCTCTGCCCCAGTCACTGCTCAGGTGTGATGACAGCCCACGTCGCTAAAACAAACCTCAACCCTGCCATTCGATGGTCTTGGCTGGCATTGTCTGAATTTTTTTTTTTTTCCCCACAAGAAAAGCTGGTCTTTCATATTAAGTGGAGTCATGTCAGAAATTGGACAAACAGTATATTCAGAGCTCAAGTGGAGACAGTGCCCTTTATGTAAAGAAGCGGCGCAAGGTTTAAAAAGTGTGCTAGGGTTTCAGTAACTTGATTGTTTAGACTCAGGTGAGGGCACCAACGCTTTGAGCCAAAAAAAAAAAAAAAAAAAAAGGAAAGAAAGAAAGATTAATCACGTTGTACCTAAGCCAATCCACTAATCACGAATACAAAATATGGTGCTAAGATATGAAGGCGCTACAGACATGCCACCAAAAGCTGGATGTGAAAGTAAACATTCCAAATTCCCTACCCCCCTCTCACAGCTAATCTGACGGGGCCACCCAATGGCTTTCCACCAGGGTAAAGGGAGCCGGCTGCCTCTGAGTCCAGGCAGGCTTTGAAATGGCCTTCCATTAGAAACCTGGTAGAAGCATCTCCTGGGATTGCTGCCGTGCTCCGTTGCCGCCTGTCAGGTGGCCGCAGCGACCCCGCAGCAAACCCCATGGAGATGGAAAGCACCACGTGACTGCCCAGGTCCACCCCGTCTCTGTTTTCAAGGTCTTTCCTGAAAGTTGGCCACACAGATAACCTGGTTTCCATGCTATTTATTGCCCAGGAAGGAGGAAGGGTTGAGCCCAACCCCTTGGGGATGTGAACTTGCGGTTCCAGGGAGTCTAGGGGATCAAATCTGATGCTTTCAGGGCTGAGCTGCCCCAGAGAGTGAATCCAACCGCAGCTTTCTCTCAGAACCAAAAGGGGAACCGAACTACAATGGCTCTTTCTTATTTGTGACACATGGTGGGGGTGGGGGGGAAGAAAAGAAAAGAAAAGAAAGCTTTCGCTAGTACTTTAGGACATATGTAACCCGTGGCTTTTGCAAATAGTCGTTTTTCTACATGGAGAATGAATTCCCCTTAATATTCTTTTTATTAACTGAAACATCATTTTACCCGAGATCCCCATTTACTGGTGGCAAATCTGGGTCACTTTAGAGACCCAGGATCACTTCTCCCATCAAAATTACTTAGTCTGCAAGTTAGGGAAGATTCTATGCTTGGGTCAAACTCCTGCCCTCCTTCTTAGAGTTTTAGCAAAGATAAAATTCAGATGGTGTTTCTAGTAAAAAATGATTGCCTTCTTGTAAAAGATTGAACTAAAGACAACAGCGGAATGATCATTTTTTTTTCCAGCAGCACACAAATTTGGTCTTTGGAAATGGATTTATGAAACAGCTGCCTTTGATGTACTTTGAGGCTTTCGTTTTGGGTGAGTTCTGGACATAGCCTGACTTGGGGACCCATCTAGGTAGAGGATGATGTATCTCACCAGGCAAGACATTGTTAAAGACAGTGAAAAACTAACCTCCTCAGCTTTGAAAAATAAATGTTTATTCAGCCATCAGTTTTGGATAAGACTCTGCAACTTCCAGCATGTTGACGGGTTGGTCATCTCTGGCCACCATATTCCCCACAAGTATTGAAAAGCACATTTTTACCTGTTTGTAGCTGCTCAAAAGATGTTTGTGTTGATTTCCCAACGTTCTGCCACTCTTTTGAAGACTAGATTTCACTCTGTAAAATCCAGTTCCTCAGACCTGCTCGGCTTTTGTGTGGTTGGAACAGCACACCCTGAAAAAGTATCAAGGGTCAACTTGGTTCAGAGGTCCGGCTGACGGTTTAAAGTTATTTAGAGAAAATCAGGCGCTGATGTACTATGACATAGATGTACTCACACACAGAAAATACCTCCTCCTCATTCAAAGGAGCTAAACATGTAGGTCCCATTTCTGGCTCGTTAAATAAAGTTCCCTGTTGCAGGATTATTTATCATGGTTAGCGGTTGCCATCAGTCATGAAAAGTTAACGAAGACCTATTGGGTTTATCTATAGGCAGCTAAACAAACATATCTTGCTCTTCTGTTATCTTCTTGTTAACAAAGCCCTATCAGGGTGTTCTCAACATCAGCATTTACTGCACAGGGGCCCTTTATCTGGGATGATATATAGGGAGACCATCAATTAGTGTGAGAGTTTGTAGATACCTGCCATATATTCATGAGGGCGAGCGGCTTCCCCGTCTCTTGCTGTCACAGACACGGTGCAGCGCGGTTTTCTAGGTGGTGTCACTGCTCACCTTCTGGGCTTTGGCTGATTTCTGTCACGGCCATGAAACTGTCAGAGTGCCTTTGGTCCAGGCAGAGCTGTGACTGCAGCAGAGCCAGCGACCAGGGCTGCTGTTCTCAACACACTTACACAAGCCCAGAGGACCAAGGTCCCACGAAGCGATAGTGAGAAAACACACAGAGAAACAGGAGCCTTGGTGTAAGTGTTGCTTTTGCCTAAGCATTTTTTTAAAAATTGTTATTACCCAGTCGCTTTATACAGTTTGGAAGTATTGAAGCAGACACTTTAGTTGTGGGTGTGTAGCTGAGGGAAAAGGGGAGACTGGTCACCGGAATGGCATCTAGAATCTCCAACTTCACTCATTCTGATCCCGCTGTTCGTCTGCATAAAGACCATCGCTGGTTCCCCAGTGCCCACAGGACAAGGCCACGTAGCTTGACTCTGTGACACTTCACTGCCCTGTGTCCCTACCTCTCCCACTCCTCCCCTGCTCGGGGAACTGCCTTTCTCATCCTTTATCAAACTCTCCGGACCCTTTCCCCACCCCAGTGCCATCGAACCTGCCTGTTCACTTCTGGAATACCTCTTGCCCCCTGCACCACTCTGTGAGCTCATAAGCATCCGGAGAGTCAGATCAAGCTTCACAATCTGGTAAACATTCGAAGACACTCCCAAGCATTCTGTCCTCTGGGCTCACACAGCAGGCATTTCACAGAGTGTTTATTGCATCTCGAATGATTTACTTGTTTGTCCTTCTCCCCACTCTACCTGTACACAGAGACAGCTTCCTGCTTTGTGGTCTCAGAGCTTAGCAGGGTACCCATTATGGGGACACAGTGTTAAAGGAAGGAAGGAGGGATGAATGAAGAAATAGAAAGGCCGGTAACCCCACTGATAATCCGCAGCGCACACTGAGGTCTCCTGGAAGGAAAGAAGTCCCAGGAGCAGGGATGAGGGCTGGTCACGGCCAGACAGTATGCGCCACCTGTAAAACAGGGATAAACCTATCTTACAGGGTGTTCTGAGTTTAATGAGCATTATCCTGTAACTGACATATTTTATGATGGATGCAGTCACTGTTATAATATAACCAGGTTGTTATTGTTATGGCCTTTGCTGTAAGTGCCCCAGCTTCCTATAACCTGGACGGTCCTTTCCTTAGAACAGAGTTTCAGCAGTTTGGTTTCCCCAAGATAACTCAGCTGCCTGGTGAGTTGTGTGACACGTGGTGCCCTACAACACACGGATGGCAGATTGTCACACCTAAAGCTGACCCTAGCAGAGACTCCCAGGGCCACCGAGTGTGCTAGCACTATTGTCACCTCCACTTCCCAGCCCGACTGCACACGGGAGCAGGCCCCTGAGGCCCGCTGCGGCCTTTCTCCTCCCATTCCTCGGATGCCCCGAAACCACACTCAGCCCCCCACCCCGAGCCAGGTGTGTTCCCAAGGCGGCAGGCCGTGTCACCTCCGTGTCTGAGCAAAGCACCCCTCACTCCGGGGGCAGGAAGGAGCTGGGGTCACCCGTGCAAACGGCATCCCCTCTGGCCTTCAGTATCGCCGGTGGGGTCGTGACAGGCCGTGGGCAATTCCGGGCTCGGGGAGGGAAGTTGACCCCTCGCAGCCCCCTGGAGCACCTACACCTGCTGACCTAAGAGCCCCCGACTTTTGCCCCGCCGCTGCACGGCTCTGTGTCCCCGCTGGCGTCTTCAGAGCAGCGAGCCATCTCCGAGGCCTGGTCCTGATGGGAGGGGGGCGGAAGGGGGGGCCGCGACAGGCCGCAGTGGGGGCGACCCTGGCTGTGGGTGAGGCAAGTGCGTCCCCGGGGGACCCCAGGGTGTGCGGGTTCAGGGGCTGCGAAGGCAGTGCCTGGGGCCTGGGGCTGGTGGAGGCCAGGTATTCCTGGGTCAAGGTCACAGAGACCGCTCTGGAGCCCGAGACTCACTCCCGGAGGCCCCAGTGGGTCCTCCCGTGAAAAACAAAGACTGGGAGGGGCGAAAGGGAAGAAAAAGTCAGGAAGGAAGGAAGGGAGGGAGGAAGGGAGGGAGGGAGGAACTGGGAGAAGATGGGAAATAGAGGCCGTGCCGTCCTAGGCCCTCACCACCGCCCTTTGGCTTTGGAGGCCTTGCAGGCTGGGAAGACAGATGTTTGCCGTGCTTGCTTTAACGGAGACCGTTCTTGGGGTCGTGTTCTTGACTGACCGCCCCAGAAGGTCCGGTTCTTCCACTCCCCACCTGCCAGCCCCAGCCCCAGGCCGCCGCAGCCGGAAGCCTGGGGACCAAATCTATCCATCTCCGAGCCTGCGCCCCCCTCTGGCCCTTTTCCTGGCCAAACTGGGAACAGAAACCTAAGACCCGTGCGCTCCTGGCAGGTGGCTTCTCGGGAGCCAGGGTGGCCAGCGCGCCCGGAGGGGCTGGCGGGCGCAGGTCCCCAGGAGGGGAGGAGAAAAGGGGTGTCGCCGAGGGAACACTCCGAGAGAGGGAACAGCGGGTGACTAAACATAGGAGGGTAGACAACGAAGGGGCCTGGAAAGCCGGTTCCCGTCTGCATTTAGATGCTGCCCCCTCTTCTTATCCCCGAGGTCCCAGAGGTAGCGTCACAGAAGACCTCAAAGGGCAGATGGGGAAGTGGGGGCACCTCTGGCCCCCGCGCGACGGTGGCAGGTGAGGAGTGTCCGCGTGGGGCCCACGCACCTGAGAGCAGTTAGTGCCAACACGGAGCAGGCCAACAATGCCCCCCCCCCCCGCCGTACAAGTGCAAACTAGTTTCTGTGTTGGGGAAAAAGAGAGAATAAAAGTTTAATAAACGTGTGCTGTGTTGTGAACGACTTTGTGACGACCTCTGTTGCCAATGGCCTATGCACGCGGAATAATGGTCTCCTTGCAGAGAGGGAAATAGCTTAGCGCTATCATCGTTGCCTCGGTAACCATCAGAGTCCCCATCTAGCAAGAGAGAAATGAGTTATGAAAAGGCTTGAGTGAAGAAGGGATTAACACATGATCCCAGGGACAGTATGTCAATCAAAATCAACTGAGAAATTACACTGCTCTATTTGAGAATTTCTCCGGAACCCGAACGGCAGTGGAGTTGGGTGCGTATTTTCTCTCTCTTTTTTTTTAATTTGAGAAAGAAGGGGGAAAGTAGCATCGTGATTAGTCTTCGTGACTATCGCTGAGAATTACACTGAGGAGAGGGAAAAACTCACCAAAAGGAGGGTTAAATAGACCCCCCCCAGCCCACCCGGCACGTCCGGGCACCTCGCTCTTGTGTTCCGGCCCCCGCGCTCCTCCTGTCCGCGGCACTCACCCCCCACTCCGCAGGCTAGAAGCCCGGGGGCCAGGCGCTCGGCCTCGGACGTACCCCGAGCTGCGCCCGAGGAGGCGGAGGTGGGGAGCGGGGCACTGGGAGGGGCAGGGCAGGAAAGACAGTGCGGACCTGGCTCACGGTCCTGGAGCCTGAGCGGCAGCCTCCGAAGCAACCTCTTGCCGGCTGCCGACTGGCTCGACTTGATTTTCGACTCAGCGTTCGGCGAAATGAATCGTCGAGTCTGGTGCACACACCCCTCCCCCCCCCCCCACCGACCCGCCCGGTAGCCGCCAGCCATCAGCTCCCACCCCCAACCCCCCCCCCCCCAGATCCTGAGGCTGGCGGCTGAGACGCCCACGCACGCAGATCAGCGCGCGTGCAAACACAACCCCCCACCTTGCTTGCGCACAGAGACCTGGGTCTCAAAAATTAAAAAAAAAAAAAAGACACCGTGAAGTCCTAAGGAGCGACCTTGGGTTAATCGGTATCTAACCCCGCGCGCGGTGCGCCTGCAGCTCCGCTTTGCGCCCAAAGGCTGAGTCCGCTTGGGCTTCCGCTCTGGCTCTGGAGTCGGGAATTTTGAAAGAAACCTCAATCCGCACCCCCTCCCCTCCCAAAAAGAGGATGCTCTCTTTGGGAAACACTTGAGAGGCACAAGACTGCGGGAGAGAGAGCGCCTAACGAGTCTGGGTGGGCTGGAGCAGGGCACGCGGGACTTCCCTAGACGGCGACCCCCAGAATAATCGAGAATAACCGCCGTTGCTCCTGGAGGCGGAGCCCAGGGCGGGGCAGGGGTGGGGTGGGGGGGAGAACCCTGCAGGCTGGACTGGAGGAGTTTGAAGCTCTCGCTGCTGGAAGTCTGGCCAGCGCCTGTGGCCGAGACGCGGGGGGGGGGGGTGGGTACCGGGGTCCCCAGGGCGCATGGGGGCTGCAGACCTGGTCAACTCGGGGACGCCCCCCTCCTGATTAACCGCTCTGGGCCTGCAGCCTGCTTTTTCCGCACGAAGAAGGGACCTTGGCCATCCTCTGGTCCTACCCCCTCAATTAGCAGGTGGGGAAACTGAAGCCTTGAGGCAATACAATGACAAAAGGTACCCGTTGAAGCGCTGGAGAAGCGCCCAATTTCTTAACTTCGCTTTAGAAAATTGGCCTCATTATATAAAAATAAAAGTTTTAAGGAACTTTCCTTCAACTGAGAGCCTTGCTTTGCCCTGCGGGGCGAGGAGGTGCGTGGAGGCGCTCTCAGCCCACGTGTGTCTGGGTGTTCATTCCTCATTCATTCATTCACGCATCATTCATTCACTGGCCTTCCCTCCGCCCGCCTTACTCCCCCGCGAGTCCCACACAAGTTTCAAGTCCCGAGCGCCCTGCGCGGTTAACTAAATCGCCTTGACCCCGGCGCTATTTGATATTTGCCTCTTTGACACTCATTTAGGGGCTTGGAGCAGCGACGCAGACATTGGACAACTCCAGCCTGAAACCGAAGCCTTATGGAAGGGGGGGACGGGGAGAACCTGATAGCTGGAAACTCGTTTTCTCCAAAGGCTTTCGGGACATTTTAGCCCGGCTCCAGGTCCTCGGAGCGCCAGGGCGCCGCCAGTGCGGGTGTAAACGTTAAATGTTAGCTATTTGTTCCGATGATTGGCATGGAAATCGACTCTTTCTTGTCTTCTTTTTTTCCTCCTTCTGCCTCTTTCCTTTCCTTTCTCTCTCTCCCCTCCGGATTCCCACAAATACTAATTCAACCAGTGGCTCCTCTAATCCGCCTTCCCTCCCGGCCCCGCCGCCACCCAAGTCAGAAGACTCCCGATTTGGGGAAAACTAACACAACAATAACAAGCCAGGCGAGGCAAGGGGCCACTTTTCTGGTTTCGCTCCACTTCTGGAGGCGACACTATTCAGTGCGACGGACTCCTCGTCTCCTTTTTCTTAGTCCCTTGTATCTTTTTTCTTTTCCTTTTAAAAAAAAATTTTTTTTTGACCTTTCATTTCTTTTAAACAGCGCTGGAGGGAATAAAGTGTTGGTGGCATATTAGAAATTCAGGAGGGCTGTGGTCTCTATTAACAGAGACAAACAGATGACCAGATAAGGGAGTCGCCTGGTTTCAAAACTTGCAGTTTCTGCTTGAAGGGAGCAACCCAACAGAGCATCTTACCCGGACCCTGACCCGGCAATGACCGGCTGCCCAGAAAGGGAGGAAGGGCCACACAGTTAAGGCTGGGTGCCAACGGCACTCCCCCAGCCCATCCATGTTCCAGATCTCAGCCCAATCCCCCCTACCCCACTCCCTAATTCTCTAAATAAACCCATTCATTCCAGACTCCCCATTTCCGAAGGCTCATCCTACCCCTCCCACCCCCTCCCCATCATAATTCTCCATTTCTCTTATTTGTCCTGTCACTACCTATACCTTCTGCCATCATAACCTTTTCAAACTCTGATTAGTGAGGCTTTATTCGCCTCACTCACCCTTTCCCCCGCACCCCTCTCTCCCCTTCTCCCTCCTTCTTAAAAGATTTTGGAGCTGAGAAGATAAGATATGCAATCCTCTATCGGGAATCCTGTAATATTAAAGATCAAACGTGGCATCAATGGAAGACCAAATGCAGAGAGAAACAAAAGGGGGAGGCTAGGAGATGCTCATCAGCTAATTACAGCTGCAAATATTATGCAAATTTATCTTGGCACAGAAATGGAGAAAGCGAGTTTAAGTGTGGAGATAATGCCGGAAAATTGAATGTTCATCTGGGCATGGGAATTGGCCCAGCAGGCTCCATTGGTCTGTTTCATCTAGGGAAGCACCGTTTTTATACTCCTATCAGATCATCTGCTCTTCACCGGTTGGGGCTGAGAAATTAATATTACTTATAATTGATACTTGAAATTCTTGGAGTGATGTGTCCTGAAGAGCAGGGAAAAGAGAGGAAAAGGGAGAGGGGGAAGGGATGAAAAGGAGGCGGGAAGGGAGAGAAAGAGAGGGGAAGGAGAGGCAAGTCCTACAATATTGGACCCAGAATTGGAACTAGACGTCTTTTAAGTCCACTGAACTAAGGCCAAAGTGAACAGAAAGAGAAAATATCCCAGAAAATCAGGTCTCTCTCTCTCGACCACCCCCTAAAACCTGAAATAGCTTTATAATCAAGATTCAAGCTTTTAAAATCTATAATGATTTGGCTGCCTACTTGGCTTGAGAGAGTGGGGGCAGGATCAGGAGTGGAGACTTGAACTCCAGATAGCTGGGAACCTACGGTGGTCTCAGGAGAGGCTGCAAGATGGGTAGAAGTGACCAAGTGGGACTCTTTGCAGATCTAAGCAGAGGGAGGAGAGTAGATCTGGCTCTATAGACCCTCACCCTTACTCCCGCCCCAAATGTTCCCCCATTTCCTCCATCTTTACCGGCCTGTATTCAACTTTCTTCAACTTACTCAAAAACTGCCTGGGAAATTATATTCCCAGGAAACAAACTCCATATCCTTACACGTCATAAGTTAATGTTCTTAAGCGTAGGGGAGGAAGGGAGATAATAGAAACTACAGTGAACAGAAAAGAATTCTTAAAAAAAGGATCAAGTCCTCCTTCCCCCTCCCAGTACAAAGTGTACTACAACCTAGAGCAAACGTAGAGAATGTCAGATGAGCATTATTCGGGTGCAAGCCATCCAATTACCAAGAAATTATGATCTGACGTCAGGAGGGACAATTGGAGAGCGAATATGTATGAATCGCCTTTCACTGGTTTGCATATTTGCAACGATTGTTTAATCCAAGCAACAAGAAAGTAATCAACAGGCACAAAAAGCTTAAAGAGCAAATTACCAGTGACTCCTGCCCCTTCTACTTCCTGAAGCCAGGAGGCGGCTAGTGCTGTCAGGGGTAGGGAGGGGACTACGGGTGTAGCCTTGGATTCTGAAATCCATCTTGAAAGAGGCAGAGAGGAAAGCCTGTTGCGTTTAGATGACTTTTGTTCCATGGTCTTTAGGGCAAAAGACAAAAGAAACAAAAATGCCAATTATTGTAACTAATTAACCATTAAATGAGATGTGTGTCCTCTTCTCTCTAACTCTAAAGGAGGGAAGCGATGAGGGTAGGTGGGTGGGGGCTCTGCGAGAACAGGCGGATCCACCCACCACTCTGCTCTGGGGGAGGGAAACCTGTACAATTCTGCATGTGTTAATAGACAAAGCCAGAGGAGCTGAATATATATAAAAATATATACACTTTAAAAAAGAGAGCAATGAATACCAAAGAGGAACCTGGAATTGATTTTTTTTTTTCTTGTGTACTTGGAATGGGGCTGGAGTGGGCAGCGGGCAGGGTGGGAGCTGTGTTGGGGCAGGAGATGGTGAGGAGAGAAGAAATCTCAGAAAAATTAACATTATTGGTATCTTTCTATATAAAGATGCAAATGGCATTTTATCTCAACTTGGCTCTGTGCTTTCGTCAGTGTTTATGATTAATTATCTCTTTTTTCATAAAAATAAATCATGTTAAAAATTGGGATCTTGGTGCTGGGGAGAAACTAAGCGCTGGTTTCAGGTCGATCTTGTTAATTTCAGCCTGAAATTGACACACTAATTAAAGAGCAGAGCGGTAAAGCACGAGCAGGCAAGATTATACCCAGCTTTTTTTTTTTTATCAGATCTACCTTATATTTTCCCAATTAAAAACTGCAAAAAGCAGTTTCATTGCCCCGGGATAAAAAATAAGGGCCCCCTTTCACAACGTTGGCCATCACTTTCTACCATCAGATTCATTGTGATGTATTAGATGCAATAAATTATCCCATGTAACAAAACATTGGGAGCTGAAAGGCAGATAATCTGGAAAGCGGAGATAAGGATTCATTATTCCAAATCATTATGAATACAACGTTGCCTCTGACTTCTTTCTTAATCAGCTCCTCTGATCCTGGATATGTGAGCAGTACAGATAAGGAAAGAGTCGTTTATAATTCTCCACCTCGTCTAATATTTTAAAATAAAGTCAGAGGCAAGAAAACGCCATAAAACACTGGTGAGCAGGCAAGCACCGAATGAAAAATCACTTCCATGTTATTATATCCACAGTAAGATTTAATTAAAATTCTCCACGTCCACGTGCTTTATTTTCAGATAGGATTTTTTCCCATCACGTAATAATTGATAGGAATTTGCAAACGGGGCTACTTATTTAGGGCGCCTGGGTGGAATAGGTCTGATTTTTTTTTTTTAATTTCCAGTCATTGCTTTGTGAAACTTTCATTTGAGACATCCATGGTTCCACACCACCCAGCGCCCCCCCCGCCCCCCCGCCCGGCAGTTTTGGTTAGAGAAACACAGGCAAAGTGCCAGACCAGAAACTTGAGTTTAATAAAAATGTTCTGTTAAAAAGAAAAAAAGAAAAAGAAAAATGAAAGAACTAGTGAACGACCCTAGAGGGCCGTTTACTCCCTCTCAACACCCCACCCACCCTGCACATTTCTAATAAAATAAATCTCAGTGAGTGTGCTTGAAAGATTGGAACTTTTAAACCAAGGCTAATCTGAGTGTGTGTTTTCGTCTGGCAGAGAGTGAACTTAGACGAACTAAGCCAATCTGAGGGTATATAAAGGACGGTAGAAAAATGGACAAGAGGAATGACACTGTAGACCAATGCACAGGAGAAAAAAATATTACCTGTGTTTTACGGAAAACAAATGGGATGTGGGAAACCCGGAAGAATAAATACATGGTCCCCCCACCCCGCCCCGAGCCCTGCTTAGAACAACTCTAAGTGGCGGCACATTCTTAGTAAGATTGGAGATTCTGCCAGCGATTATTTCTTCCTACGGGGTCTCCTTTTTCTTTATCCAACAGGTGAAGTTCCTATCTGCGCGGCCATCGCAGAGATCCAGGGACACAGTGTTTCTATTATTATCTGTTAGTCATTTACTGATCCATCTTCTACCTCACATGCCCAGCGACTTCCCTTTATAGTTAAAATCCAATCAAATGCCTTAGCTTGTGGGACTGAGGTCCGACGCACCACGGGATTGAAAGCAGTCGATGCTGGTGCCAATTAGGATGGCGTGATTCCCTCCAGGAAGAACCCAAACCCAGCTCAGTCCCCAGGCCCTGGAGCCTCAGAACAGTTCTCTCCATGGTTCAGCCTCTGAATCCAACCCGGGGAAGGAGGATCGCCTGTCCAGGGTGAAGGGATTAAAAGTCCGGTGGTTGGTGCTGGGGGCGGGGATGGGGAGAGTCAGGGGTGCAGGAACAGGTGAGCCGCACCTGAGTGTCCTCTATATGTGGTGGGGAGCTGGGTCCCTGCCTTCTGGCACTGGCGCTCCAGGCGCTTACCAAGCAAGGATTCCTCAATGAAAAGGCTCACTGGAGAGTCCTGAAACCTTGGGGGTGAAGTCACCCTCTCCCCCTCGGACTTGTTAGGACGGGGCAGCTCTGATCACCCTGGAATCCGTGGCCCCTCAGCGTTTAACATAGTCGCCCCCGAATAAGAGAGGGTCTTTTTTTGCTGTCTCTCACGCGCAAGTACACACACGCACACACACGCGCAGAGACCTGAACCACGAATCAGCGAGCCAGGGTGGTAGCTTTTAAAATTCAGAAAGCGACTTGTAGCTTCATAAAAGCAACGTCTTTACCGTGTGCATGGGCCGGTGTCCGCGAATCGAATAAATCTTTGGCCCGTCTGGCTAAGCGACCAGCGTCTTTCCTTCACTTTGTTTACTTCTCAGGACAAATTCTCTCCTTTCTTCACCCCCCTTCCCACCCACCGCCCCCCAGCAAATCTCCCCCAACCCTCCTGGAATAATTCGCTCCTGGACCCTAATTAGCAGCACTTTCCACCACTAAGTCCATCAAGATAACAAGAAATGCCCAGCTGGCATTTCTTCTCTGAATCTTGCCCCTGTCTGGCCATTAAATTCAAAATCAGTTATATTTTAATTAAGTCCTTTGGATTTTTTTTTTTTAAGCCCGAGTGTCTTTGGCAGTCGAATTTCCTTAAACTAAGCCTTCCTTTACTGAAGGTAGAATTGGGCGATGGGGGAGCGGTGTGCACGCGATCAGATTTCTCAGTCCTTTAACCAAAGAGTCACTTTAGACCCAGAGACAAGCAAGTGCCCGCGTCAGCAGAAAAGGAACGGGGACAGGGGCCGCCAGACCCGCCGGAACCGGGCGGAGGGTCGCGGGCGCGCGCTGGGGACAGAGTGGCGAGGGTGGGGGTGGGAGGGGTGGCGGAGAAGGAGCCGGCCTGGGGTTCCAGGGGGTGCAGGGCAGGATCCTGATTCTACGGGTAAAGGCTTTCAGGTTGGAGGTGACTCTGTGGTGGGGGAGGGAGGAGGGGGGAGGGATGGGAATCTCCAAAGGGCCCAGAAGCCGGAGGGCAGCTGGAGAAAGAGGCAAATGGCCCCACGGGCCTGGTGGACCGCGAGGCGGGGGTACTGCTAATATCCAGTTTAAGGAGACAGCTACCGCCATCTGGGTGATGGATGACCCCTCCTGGGCCCCGGGGTCCTACTCTCCACGAGGCAGCGAGCGAGGAGGAGCGAGGTGGCCTAGGGACCCCGAAGGGCCCGGAATCCCCGCGGCCCAACCCTTGGCGACCCTCCCGGCACAGCCCACAGCTCCCCGAGATGCGCCAGGGCAACAGGTTGGGGGAAGACTGTAAAAAGAGTGACCTCCTCCCCAGCGATCTCGAAACGCGCGGCCCTGCGGACTCTGCGCCCTGGCGCCGAAGAACTTGGCTCTGCCACTTGGTGGCGGAAGGCGGGGGCAGAGGGCAGCAGGGCAGAGGAGGGGCTGAGTCGGGACGCGAGGTGGACTTTGGGGCCTCCTCAGGGGCAGGGAGACCCCCTTTCCTCTCCTGGCCAGGTCGGCAAACGATATAAGCCCCTTTCTCCAGCGGCTCTCGGCTTAAACCTGGACCCGGAGGATGCCGAGCGGGGCGCAAAGCCGTCGGTGCTGTGTCTGAGTTCAGGGGCCTTGAGCGGCTGCAGGCAGGCGGGGCTCCAGGGCGGGGGCAGCAGCCCATCCCCGATCGGGATGCCCGCCACCTGGGCAGCGCTGGGTACCTGCTCTCCTCGACCCTCCCCCACTTCCCTCCGCGTCGCCGCCCCACCTCTGCCCTCTCACTCTGACCCTGCTGACCAATGGCCTCGTCCTCCCCCCAAGGGACAACCACCCCTGAACGCTTGGCACCGTCAAATTGGGCCACTCCTTCCTACCGAACTGGTTCCAGCACAAGAAACTTGTTGACTTCCTGGCCCAGCGTTGGACACATTTTATTTCTCCCCGAAGATTGATTTATTTTTAAAGTCAGTCTCCATATTCTTATTGTATAAATATTGTGAAGGGAAAACTCTACCTGTCAAAACAAATGGATGCTGACCTTTCTACCCCAATGTTTATGGAGTTTCATTTTACTCTTGCCAAATTTATTCATGGCAGAGTCCCTCCTTGAATTATTTTGACCTCCCACCAGCAGAAGTAGGGATGGTACAGGAGAGGGGGGTTTCGAAGGGGAGGGCTGGAGTTTGTTGGGTCCAGTGGGTAGACTAATACGATCATTTTCTTTCTGACATTTTATCTTCAGAGTGACCTCTGATTCTTGCTCCCTTATCTCGCTCTCCTAGAAGGTTAATTTCCCCTAGAAGTCTTCTTGAAAGAGCTTGGGAACCCTAGAGAGCCCATCCCCAAACCTCTACTTAGTGGGTGCACAGGTATCGCTACCTCCAAATGTTTTTATGGTGACCATGAGGAGAGCCAAAGAGTAGCAAGCAAGCCCAGAGCTGTCACTGGCCACCCTACTTTTCCTTTCACTGGCCAGCTGTGGCTGCAAGTACCGGAAGGTAGCGTGTATTCATTTTTGAAGCGTCAGCATATACAGAAACGGGTGGAACAGTCAGATGGGGGGGAGGACCTGAGGGGCAGAGACCCTGCTAATGGTGGCCGAGAGTTTTACTTCTAGATGCTCCCACTGGGTCCCCACTTCCTCCCAAAATGGGAGGGAAACTCTGCAAAAGCTTTTATATCTATGGTAGCTAATGACCCAGTCAACATTACTGGTGACATTTATAGTGTTAATTCCAGCCCTGCTAGAGACAGTGGACTTTGTAGGTGCCACGGGGCTTGGTCACATTTCAGGCAGTCTTTCCCCATCCCTCAACTCTGCCAGTGCCACACACTCCTGATGTGCGGTTTGCCTGTTTGCAAAAAGGGGTGAAATTCATTCCTCCCTCAGTCTTCCTCCCTCCCTCCCTCCCTCCCTTTCCCTCTTCGCAACCCGGAAGAGCTCCGTTCTCTACAGTGTGCAGAAGGCGGGGGAGGGTGTTCCTAGGAAGGATGCACATCACCCAGGTTTTACTTCTCGCTGGAAGCCCGCGTGAGATGCCGTAAGCAGCTGGGGCGGTGAGGACCGCAGCGGCGACAACAGTGGCGAAATCTGCCTGTCATTTCTGCCTTCAGACCTCCAGCAAGTCAGGAAAAAATAAAAAACAGCTGGCCGCCGAGAGCAGGCTACCCAGGTCAGTGAATATCACTATCGTCTGTCTCTAACTCTGCAATGGCTTTCCCTGCTCCACGTGGAGAGAATTAAGAGGAGGTCTCCACTCCAGAGAGACAGCTGCCCCTGGAAGAAAGTGAACTAGACCCCAGTCCTTATTGTTCTTTCTGGTCCCTGGAAATCTTTGGCTTTCTGCAATGACCTTGGGCGCGCGTGGTGTGTGCATGTGTGTGTGTCCTTGTTTGGAGGAAAGAGCCAGTAGAACTAGGCATGCAAAGAAAAACTAAACAGAAAAATAAGAGATGGTGGGAATGCTTGGGAAGGGCTGGACATACATTTTCCACTTCAGGGAGAGCAGAGGGTTGGGGAATAGAACCAGTTTGAAGGAGCATCTCAGCCTTCTCCCCAAGGTGGCTGCAGGGTCCAGTGTCAATTTCATGTTTATTTCCCTCTGCCTACAAGTGACTGTTTAGGCTCATTGTCTCTGCATATAATTAAAGAAACAGCTGTGCACTGTGGGTTGAAAGTTGGAGCCCAGATGTGTGGGCATCTGGCATCCCTTGGGGAGCTGGTGGCTGGCAGGCGCCTTTGCTTCCAGGAGCACCCTGAGGTGGGTGAGAAAACCACAGCCTGGGAGGGAGGGTGTCCAGGGTCCTGGGGAGTGGGAGGGGGAGAGGAAACAAGAACTCTACTTTCTCCCGGGACATTGGACCAACAGACCTCCAAGAAGTCACTCAATCAGAAGCAGTTCCCAACAAAGACAGATAACGTTAAAATGCAAGGGAAGTTGAGTGACTCTGAGTAGGAGAGTTGTTTTTATTCACCTTTCCTTCCTCTCAGACACCGTAGGGTGCTTTGAGGAAGTGGACACGGGTGAGTCTGTCCAGGGCAGGGGACGCAAAGGAGTCTAACCTGGAGGATCTCTCCTCTGCTTGAGTTCCCAGTTCACCTGTGCTTTTCTCTTCCTCTGTCACCCACATTCACCAGGGCACTGGGGTTGTGGGGGGAGAATGAAGTTTAAAGGGACAGATAATAATAAAGTAACATTTGCAGCCCTCCCATCCCTTAGCGGCTGTGGTAGAAAAGGGGTGCGTGTGTGGAGGGGGGCTGTTGGTTGTGTGACAGGCTTGGGGCAGGGGGTCCCAGTCAGGCTGGTAGAGTCAATCGAGATGGAGTCCTGGATAGGAGATGCTTGCAGGGCCCCAGTGGCTGGTTGTGAGGAGGGGGCTTACCATTAAACCTTTAAAATGTGTGATTCTGAGGGAAGGACTTGCTGCCCATTTGAATCTGGGGTGGGATACGGCATCCAGGTCAGACAAACCAAGACCCAGGTGGGTGCAGACCCAGGGTCTTAGGGGCTCCCATATCGACTTTGCCTGGGACTGGGCAGGAGGCCCAGCTCCCAGCAGTTGCCCTGCCAGGCCTCAAGTTCCTGGCTGGAGAAGGCAGCTGGGGTCTGAGGAGCCGGGTGAGTGGTGCACCCTACACAAGCCCCGCACCCCACGGCCCCCCTCCCTTCTACACAGAATCTCCACCCACCCCGCCCTCCCCCCCACCCCCACGAATCAGGATCAGGGTTGGTCTTCCCTGCCAAAAGCCCGGAGACAGAGGAAGCTGCATTTTGCTTTATTTGTTATGTTCATCCTGCCTTTTTGCCAAGGATACAGGAGGTGGGGGTGAGTCGGGGGATGCAGTGAAGGGGTGGGAGTGGGCACCCCTGGGTGGACGCCCAGCAGCGCAGGGCCACCCTGAGAGGCCTGGGAAAAGAGCAGGTACGCGGGAGCCGGGTGGCTGAGGACCCCTCTTCTGGAGGTTAAGGCAGTTTGCGCCAGGAACCGCGGGAGGTAGCAGGGAATGAGAGATGCAGATGAGGTAGTGGGGGCAGAGTCCGAAGGCCCAGTGCTCTCCGGCAGCCGGTTATTCTAACCATTTCGGCTGCGCTCAGGTGTGGTCTCCTTCTCGGTGTTCCAGCCCTTTCGCACAGAAAAGTGCATTCCTTTTGTGGTGTGTCTTTGTGTGCGGACCAAATATTTCCGATCACCTCTTTTTCTTAATGGTGGGAGTAACCAAGTGAGCGGGCCAAGAAAGCCCCGGATCTGGAGTACGAACCCCACTTTTTGTTCCTGGCCGCTGGGCAGCCGGGACTAGAGGTGGTGAGGGGGTGCGGCGGTTGGAAGGAGGAGAAAGAAACGTGGCCCAGGGCGCTCGAGCGGAGCACTCCCTGGGTGTCCGTCGCTGCGGGTGTGCAGACACACGTGTGTGGTTGTTGTTTGGTTTTATATAACAAATTGCTCCGGGTCCGCGAGGTGGCAGGCGGCGGAGAGCCGAGCGCGAGCCGGGGCCGCCGGGGAGAGGCGGCGGCCGGGCGCAGTCCTGGCGAGAGGGAAGGGCGGAGGGTGGGCGCCTCGGAGCCGGGCAGATCTACAGATTTTACCGCGCTCTCCGGCGTGTCCAGAGGAAGACACGAACACTTCGCGCCTCTGCTGTCTGCTGGTCGGAACGTAATTACCTCCCCCCATTTCCCTCTCCCGGTCGTGAAGTCCCCTGCCCTCGAAGCTGTCATTGTCCAGCAATCGACACCCCAATTTTTCAGGCTAGAGAAGTAAAAACACAGTAGCCCCAAAAGAAAGCCCTCCTTCTCCTGAAATGCCAAAATGAAGTGGCCGGCAGAGAGTCGGCCGCGGCGAGCGCTGGGGCTCGGGGCTGGCCAGGGGCCTCTAGAGATGCGCGGCGGTGAGGCGGCGGGCGACAAACCGGGGGCGCTGGGAGGCTAGGGGAGAGTGGAACCGGTGCCCCACGTGCACCCCTTCTGCCCCCAAAACGCGAGGGCCTGTTGTTCACGTGGGTGAATCCCGCACTGCTGACTCCTTTCCTGGCTGCGGTGGCCGCTCCCTTCCCTGGGCGTCCCGGAGGCTTCAGCGGTGCGGCCTGAGGCACCCCCAGGACGAGAGACTGGGGTGAGGCGCCGCTAGCCGCTTCCTACGACAGTGGTGCCGCTGGGGCGGGACAGACGGCCTGTGGCCGCGGAGACGCCGCGGGGACCCGCTGGAGCACCTCCATCCCTTCCCTTCTCTCGCGGCTCCACCTGTCCCCCAGGCCCCCAAAACCAGGAGGGAGGGAGAGCTCGGAGGGGCCCCCTTCCTCCAGGGTGACTCGCATTCCTTTCAACTGGCCCTCAAGGGGAAATCTTTCTCCCCTATCCAACCCCGGGGCTCCCCCCATGGCCAACCCTCTGACATGTGCATTGTTAAACTCGAAAACAGAAATCCCCTGTCGTCTCCCTCCCCCTCCCCCTTTCCGCTACACCCTTACCTACCCAGTTTTTATCTCGCTACCATCAGGGTTTTTCTCTACGGGGGAGAAAAGGGTATCGGCAGAGGGAGGGCCAGGATCCCTTGAAGCTGGAGGGCCCGGCCGGGCGGTAGGGGCAGATTGGGAGGGGGTAATCTCCGAGGGCATCTCCTCTCCGACGTCTCTCGCTGCTCCTCCTGGCCCGAGCGGGTTTCCTTCCGAGTTTTAACCGGTGATAGATGAATAAGCGGAAAAAAAAAAAAAAAAGTAAATCAAACCACATACCACCCCCAAAGTGCTGGCTCATTTTCCAGGGCAGGTAGACCCTGGGCCTGGGCGGGTGGGCGTGGGAGCCGGGAGGGTCTGGGCGCGTGCCGAGAGCGCTTTTCGCCCGAGTTCCCGCGGGTTTCCCCCTTGTCGTTTCCACCTATAGCATCTTCCCTTTGCCTGTGAATTTTGGGGTCCCCTTTATTCTGCGTCCCCCCCCCCAAGTTCCCTGCTCGCTGTATTTCCTTTGAACAGAACAGTCAGCACTGCCCACTTCTCTCTCCTCAGCTTGTGATTCCGCTCTCCACTTTCTGCATTTCAGCTCATGCGGGAAAGAGAAAGGGGGCTTGGGTGGGAACTGCAGAGATAGCGTAGAATGTGCGTGTAGCCTGCGCTGTCCCAGGACGCCGCGCCCGAGCGGGCTCCCCCGCCGTTTCGCTCGCGCAGCCGGGGCCTGGCGGTGGCGCCTCCGGCCGTGTCCCCGGCGTAACCCTCTCGCCCGGCTGCCGGCGAGCTGTTTATACAGCTTTACCTGTGCTATTCTCGTATCCAGTAAAAATCCTCGCCCGGCCACGGTAACATAATCCGAGGGCCGAGGCAGAGGAGGGGGTAGCGAGGCTGGCTCGGTGGAGAGGGAGGTGTGTACGCGCCAGAAGGGGGTTCTCTCCTTTGCCCCTCCTCCCCCAATGGGAAAGGAAATTGGGACAGTTCGGGTGATCGAGGTGGGGGACCCAGGGCTAAGGAGGAAGGAGGCCGGTTTCCACGTCCCTGTTCTCTCTGCTTTTCTTCCTCTAACAGGCACTGGGGACCCGCGCGGTGGCCGCAGCTCGGACGCGTGCTGCCTGCAGGCGCGGCGGTTCCGGGGGCGCCCCTCAGGGCTAGCGAGGCCCAGGACGGGTTTCCCCCCGTCCAGGACCAGGACCAGGACCAGGACCAGGACCTGGTTGCCCTCACCCCGCTTTCAGCTTGCCTCTTGAGACCTCCCACACCTAAGACAAAACCGGCAAGGCAGGGATCCGACACTTAACCAGGTCTTCCTTTCCGGGCCAGCCACTTCTTCCAGAGCGCCCTAGTCCCGGCCGCAGCCGGCGCATGGAATCGAATTAAACGCCTCTTGGCGCTTATTGTCTCTCGCTAATTGCTCCAACAATGGCCACTATAAAAATGGAGACATCCAATTAAAGGCCCCGCCGGGCCGCGCTCGGCTCCCGGAGAGGAACTGGCTGCCGGCCTGAGGCTTGCAGACCGCCCGCGCGCGAACCGGGCTGGTGCGGGGCGCCGGCGCCGGCCTCGGCACCTCTGGCCTCCACTTCCTCCCCAGACGCACAGCGACCGCGACCGGTTCACACCATTTTTATTGACCGATCGCAGCCAAGGAAGATTGATCGGGCTGGAATGGGAAGGGACTTCTCCTCCTCCAGCCCCAGCTCGCCAGAGCCTCGGGGCCGCGCTCCAATTTCTGGCCTTTGCTGTGGCTCTGCGCCCTCCCCGCCCCCAGCCCCGCAGGTCCCTGGCTTCACTTCTGTCTGTAACTGCGCGGCCGGGTCCGCCCAGGCCGGCGCCGCGGCTCCGGTGGGAGGGACGCGGCGGCGCGGCCCGGCTCCGCTTCTTTCTCCCGCCTGCAAATATTTGCTGCCTCTCTGGAAATCCGACTATTTCGCGCGCGCTCCGCTTGCAAAGTCCTTAAGTAAACACGCTCAAATGACCGCCCCAGGCGGCCGAGGCACGCTCTCTCCCCCTGCGCGGGATTAGTAACTTTATGACTTCGACCCCGAGGTTCGGCTTTTCTGGTTACCCTCGGCGGGCAGCGCGCGGGCGCCCGGGGCCGCTCTCCCGGCACCTCGGCCCCGCGGAGCTCGCCTGGACGCGCCTGTCGCCAGGCTCGGGTGGGTGACGCTGGCCGCGTGGATCTCCGCTCTCTGGGTCCTGAGACCCCAGGGGTGAGCCTGGGGGTACGCTCCTCCCCTCTGCACCGCGGGCTCCGGTTCCTTTGCGGGACTGGGTTCCCCACTTGCATCCGAAGAGAGCTTCTGAGCTCCGGGGAGGGCGGGTGGGAGGGACCTGAACAGGGGGGCATGTGTTTGGGGTGTGTGTGTGTGGGTCCCAGCTTACCCCAACCCAGGAGAGAAAGTAAGGCTCCATTTCTTACCCTTTCCCCAAGAGGGCACACACACCCCGCTCAACGTGACGCCTGAAGCAGCCACCTCGAGGCCTGGCGTTTCAGATAGGCCAACCCGCTCCCGCCGCCCCACGCACAGCCCAGGTACCAGCTCCGGGCGGCGGGGGATGGGCGGTGGCTGCGCTGTCGCCTGCTCGGCTCCGGGATGCTTGCCCCCAGGGTCCCAGGCATCCAGACCTCGGCCAGCCCCTTACCCTGGTGAGGGAGGCCTCGCGCTCTGCAGGAGCCCGGGGCCCTGCAGCGGTGGTGGTGGTGGTGGCGGCGGCGGCGGCGGCGGCGGCGGCAGCATCCTCCCAGGTCTCCACCTCTCTTCCTCCACCGGAGCTCCGCCGTCCGCTCTCGGGGAGAAGAGGGGACTCGCTAGACCAGGCCCGGCCCGGGGTCCTGGCTAGGGGTGCCTTCAGGTCTGTAGGAGGGCGCTGAGGCATCTCCACAGGAGGCCAGGATTAGCTTTGCGAGCTAAGGCTGAGGGGGGCTCAGGACCACCTTTCCCCCCTTTCGCCGGGCCTCGAGCCCCCTCCCCTCCCCCGCCCTCCTTCGGAGGAGGAAGCCCGGCCTGCATTCGCCGGCGAGGCGGGTCAGGCCGGCGCCTGGCCTGGCCCAGACCCCCGCAGCCAGGCTCTCCGCCTCAGGCCACGCGCCGCAGCCTCTCTCCGGCCTGGCTCCCTTCCCCCTTCCTTCCCCCTGGGTCCCGGGGCCGACCTCGGCCCTCCCTCCCCAGTATCCCCCTCCTCTCCTTTTCCCTCCCCCCCTGCTCTGTGCTCCTGGCTCTGGGGCTGGGCCCGTGACGTCAAACCCAGTGTGGCGTCGGCGAGACTGGCCGGCGCGGGCCATCAAAAGAGCAACGTCCTCTTTCCCAATTACCCACTGTCAGTCCGGGAACAGGGGCGGACCGGCTGGGAATTAAATGTTAAATACCCCCTACAGGCTGGCTCTATTACACGGGGCATCTAGCCACAGCCCCCCCACGCTTCCCTGCCACTTCCAAACCACCCAGACCAAGAGGGGCTTCAAGATCTTTTATTTTTCCAAGGGTTGGGGGTGAATCTTGAGCTTACTGCAGCCTGACTCGGCGCTTGCGATTTAATTAAAATGAATAATGCCCCCCCCCCAAAAAAGTTTTGTCTGTTATCAGAGAGGCGCCGCTACACCGGGAGGCCTCCTTCTCATAGATATTTTTCTCTTTGTCTTTTAAAATCGGTCTTAGCCTCGGGAGTTAACATTTTCAAGTCCTGGCGTCAGCAGTTTCTCTCTCGGAGGATGGGTCCCTTTTACTTCCCGGGCTTTCAGTTCTCGGCGTAGAGGACCAAAGAGCTACGTTTGGGATTTTCCGCGTGGCTTTGAACTGGGGTCCGGCTAGTGTTGCCTGGTCTTAGACCGACGCGCAAAGATGCTCTTTTCATTTATTTCGCCTCTGCTGCCATCCTTAATCTTAATCTCGGGGATTTTAGCAAAAATGTGTATGCGTTCGTCTGTCCTTGTTTATGGAGCGGTTTCCGGTGAATGTTAGAAACTAAATAATTAAAAGGTTTGCAGAGCGCCGTGAGCAGGAGGAGAGGCTGGCAGCTTGACTGGCCCTAGAGAGACGTGGTCGGAATGAAGGAAAATCGATGCTCTTTTACTGGGCCGCCCTAATAAACAAGGACTAAATGGGCTCAGGAGAAACATGGGGGAGGGGGGTTAATTTAGGGATTTTCTTCCTGTTCCGTATCTAGAAATTCAACCCTGGTTTCTAACGAACATAAGATTTAAGAAGACGGAGACTCAAGAGAAGCTCCAATTCCAAGTTGGGAAAACCCACGTTTCCACCATTTATTCCAAATAAAATTTACTAGTCTTTCTACGAGAATTGTATATTAAAGCAGGACACACACCCCACACCAAGTAAGGCTGAGTGTTGATGTTTTTCCTTCACCGCACGAAAAGAATCCTCCAGAACTTACTTTTAGGAACGGTCTCTTCTATGTCGACTTTTTTGTGTGTGTATTTGTAGGGAATTTTTATGGGGCAGAGAAGCGAAGAGGGAATAATGCCTTCAAATAAAACCCCAAATCAAGCTCTTAGTACCGTCCGTGGGAAAGCCTGCGGGAGAACCCACACTCTGTCCTCGCACACATTGCCCTGGGGTGAGCCACGGGTGGAACCTGAGTCTTCGCTTCCCGCCTATCTCTTGCACACCCGGGCCGCGTTCAGGGGCCAGCCGGCTGCAGGAGCCTGAGCGCCGCTAGGGGATGCAGTGGCTCAAAGCACCGAGAGAGGCCGGGGAGGTTGGAGCCCGCGGGGCCGACCAATCGCGGCCCGGCCGCAGCCTCGCGCGCTGATTGGCCCCTTCCCGGCCACGCCCCGTACGCCCCGCCCCCCCTCGCGGGCCGTGTCTGAGACCCGCTCCCTCCGCTCAGGGCTGCGGGGTCTGACCCGGCCAGTCCCGCGTTCTGCGGGACCCGGGAGAGGCCGCCGCTGCCCTGCCCGGCGGCCGGGGTGGGGGTCGGAGGAGGGGGCTGGGGAAAAACGCCGGGAGCGGGAGTTAAGTAGGGCCCTGGGCGGGGAGAAGGGAAAAAGTTGGGTAACCGGAGTGAAGACCCGAGCGCTTTTCTCCCCACCCGCTCTCTCTGTGCTGGGGGAGACAGAGCCTCTCGCCCCCTCTCCTTTTCATCCATCACTATTGTCACTCAAGTCAAAAAGCACACATTGATTACAAATATTAGGTCTGGAAAGGACAGCTGCAACAGCTGAAACATTCGAGAGGCTTATTAACGCAAGAGGCTGGGAGAATGTTGACCACGACCACCAAAGTATCACCGACATTTCAATCAAAGACAGATTTTTTTTTTTTTTTTTGCCCAATTTCTCAATCCCTTAGGTGAGAGAGGCACATCTCCAAGTACTATGACATTACATTTTTTTTTCCTGATCACTTTTACTTGCACAGAGACCCCACATCAATAAACTACCCCATACCCTGGATTGAATGCAAAAAATGTTTGCTCATTTTTAAAGTCTGAAAAAGAAAGGCCGCCTGTAGAAATAAACTTTATGAATGGGGCAGGCCGGTTTCCTCGGCACGGAATAACCTACCGAGCCGGAATGAATTGGCAGGAGCTGGAGCCACATTTAAAGGGCCAGAGCGCGAATTCCCTCCGGCCCGCCCCCTCCGCCCCGAACCCGGGTGCGCCTCGCCCACCCGCCCCGCCGCCCCTCCGCCCTGGCCGCCCTCCGCGGCGCCCCTTTCCGGTCAGTGGAGGGGCGGGAGGAGAGGCGGGGGTGGGGGGGGCGGTGAAGTCCTGAGCGGGTTTGGGTTGCAGTTTCCTTGTGCTGGTGATCCTGTCCCCTCCTCGCCAGAGCCAGGCTCCTCCCCCGTCGGCGCGGATGACACTAGAACCTCCTTAAGTTCCGTCGCGCCACAGCTGTCTGCGAACACTGAGCTGCCTGGCGCCGTCTTGATACTTTCAGAAAGAATGCATTCCCTGTAAAAAAAAAAAAAATACTGAGAGAGGGAGAGAGAGAGAGAGAGAGGAAAAAAGAGAGAGACGGAGAGAGCGCGAGACAGAGCGAGCCACGCAATCTGACCGGGCAGTTTCTGCTCTCCCAGGTCACACGCCTCCTCCTCCTCCTCTCTGCTCCTCGCTACCCAGGTTGGTACTGGCGACTTTTTTTTTTTTTTTTTTAAGTTTGATTTGTTTTCTCTCTCCATTTGGGAGGACTTTAAAACATTGAAAACTCAACCCTCCTCTTTTGGAGAGTTTCTGGAGGCTGGAAAGTAGGTCCTGGGACCTGGGTCCCTGGAGGGAGGGAGTTGTCGTCCAAGTTGGAACCGCTCAGTCAGTCCCGGGTTCCCGGGAGAGCCGGGCTGCTGGGGATGTATTTGGGAGTCATTCAGTCCCCCGCTGCCTCCCGGTTTTCCGACCTCCGGAGGGGGCGTGCACGTGTGCGCGCGTGTGTGCGTCGTGTGTGCGTGTCCCGGGGGCGCGGGCGCGGGGCCGGGCGGCTCGGGGGGAGGTGGTGCCACTTCATAAACTCAGGTGCTAAGTACTTAGGACCTCATCCAGGTCTCCCCTTCTCTCCTTTGCAGGTGACCCGGGAGAGACTCAGTCTTGGAGCCGCCGAGTAGCCCCCGGTGCAGAGGAGCCTCACTTGCAGAATTCCAGCCAGTCTTCGCCCCCCTTTTACAATTTGGTCCCCCTTTATACTCCCATACGTAATTTTTGGAATTTCTTTTTTCTTTCTCTTCTTTTCGCTAAACTACCCCGCAAAGATTAAAAAAAAAAAAATCTCATTTGCTCACTTTTCCTTCCTAGCTTTCCCATTTCCCAACTAAAAACAAATCTTTAAACGACCCCCACCCCTCCGACGGCAGGAGCACCTGCAGAGCCTCGTAGCCCCCGACCTCCCAGCCCGACCGCCCTCCCTCTCAGCACGCGGGTTCCGGGCCCGGCGAGAGGGCGAGAGCGCAGCCGGGGCCATGGAGGTGACGGCGGACCAGCCGCGCTGGGTGAGCCACCACCACCCCGCGGTCCTCAACGGGCAGCATCCGGACACGCACCACCCGGGCCTCGGCCACTCCTACATGGACCCGGCGCAGTACCCCCTGCCGGAGGAGGTGGATGTACTTTTTAACATTGACGGTCAAGGCAACCACGTCCCGTCCTACTATGGAAACTCGGTGAGGGCCACCGTGCAGAGGTACCCTCCGACCCACCACGGTGAGTCCGCCCCGGGTGCGGGGACCTCCGTCCGACTGTCCCGGCTCTCTCGGGTCGGAGAGGCAGGGAGGGACCAGGGGGTGGGGATACCCGGCCAAAGCCCCCAAGTGCCGTTGCTGCTTCATTAAAAACAACAACAACAACAAAAAAAACTGGGGCCCGGAAATGGGCGAGGAAGGCGTCTCGATCGTCGCGAGAGTCTGTTTTTCAAAACAGTCGCAGCAGGCGCCTCTGCGCCACTGCGGTCCCCGGGGCCTGGCGCTCACCTGGCGGGCGCCGCGCTGCAGCCCTCTCTCCCCGCGCGGCCGCTGGTTCGGGGGCCTCGGAGATCCCGGGCGCCGGGAGCCGAGCCTCTGCCTCCACCGGCCACCGCTCCCCCGACCGGGCATCCGGTGCCGGCCAAACCTGGCTGGGGCTGGGTTCTTTCTAGGGGCTTCGCTCCTCCGGTTATCCCGTGGTTCTCTCTCTGGGGCTTCTGCCGGCGTGCCTCGGTATGTTTCTCCGGCACATTTCCAGAAAGGCCCGAGAAACGTATTTATTCCCACCGCTGTGTTTCGGCCTTTCCCCAAAGCTAGTGCATTTGGTTTTTAGGTACATCTCCTACCTCTAGGCTCTGAGGAAGGGAAGTCTGGTGCTTGACCGGGTTTTGGTGGAAAGACTCCCGTCTTAAGTTTGAGACATTTGGGGTTTCCTAGATTCCCGGCTGCACGGAATTTTCCTCCCTCTACACTTTTTGGTTGTCTCATTGCCTGCTCCCTGCAACTCTTGCCTTGCTCTCTCCTTCGGCCCTACAACAGACCCATTAGGCTCCCAAAGATCTGGGATCCATCAGGGTTTCCTTTTATGGAGGAGCGATTCCAGTTGCTTTTTCTTTTCTTTCTTTCTTTCTTTCTTTTTTTTTTTTCTTTCTCTTTCACCTTGAGGAGTTCAGGAGAGTTCTGAAATGGTAGAGAGAAACCCAGCTCTATGTAGTTGGGGGGAAAAAGCTCTTAAGGCTTTCCATCTGTAAGCGTGTTCCCAAAGAAGAAATTGCAACATTTCAGGCGGAGGAACTGTGAGGCGATCTCAGTTGAGGTCTGCCCTGGTTCCCCGACTTAGATCCCGGGGTTGGGGCCGATGACAGAGCCCCTAGGGCAGCAGGCGTTCTCCTCCCTGCTGTCACCAGGTTTCAAACAATTGTTTCTGCGGATGGGGCGCTCTTTGCCCTTGTTCTGTGCAGATCAGCAGTTAAGTGGAAATGCGGTAGATGCAGCCTTAATATTATTTACTATACTACTTCCTGCATAATGTGAAGCTTGACCCTTGGTGTTCGGAGAGCTCTCCTTCCCCCTCGACTCCCCTCCCCTTCCTTTCTCTTAAGATTTTAGTTTCGGTATTGTTCTTAATGGTTAAATAGAATGTCAAATGCTGAGACAGGTACTGGATTAAAAGATCAATAAGTGTGTGGATTTGTACTTGCCGTTTAAACTTACCCTTCTCAGAGCCTCTTCTGGTCTGAGTTACAGCTGCCTTAAAACTCTGCATTTCAAACGACAGCTCTATTTACTCTGTGTGTGAGTGAAATAGACACAGAAACTGGAATTTTGTGTCTCAGGGGCTCAGGTGAAAATTCACATATTGCACTGGTGGAATCATAACTCTGGGGGCATATGGGCCTGTTTTATTTTTTTCCAGTAGGATTTGGGAGGGTGAGAACGGCAGATAAAAGTGCCATCCTAGAGTCCAGCCTTGGAAACTTTCTCCGACAGCCTGAGCAGTTCACTTCCCTGCAAATCCCATTCCAGGCCTGGCCAAATACGAGCAAGCATTGAAGTGGGCTTACGTGCAAGTAACCCTAAAATGCTCCCTCTCCTCTCTTCCAAGCCCTCTCCCTGCTCTGGGCGTGGGGAGCTGGCTCTGCAACTGGGCCTCTCTTAGGGTCCGTGTGTTCTCCTGGTTTTGAGCGGTTGTATGGCTGGGCTCACCCCTTCAGGCCTCATCCTTCCCAGCCCACCCTCTTATCAGGCTGCCTGGGATTAGGTCTGGGCTGGGGGCCGCTGGGCCATTGAAGGAAACCAATAAATCAAGTCAGGTTCCAGAGAGGGACCTCAGGGCTGTGATTCAGAAAGTGTATCTGGAGAGGCCAAGGAAGCCAGGGCCCTTCTCGCTCCATGACAGCACCTCTTGGGTGTCAGACACAGGCCCTTAATTCCCTGGATTTGATGGGACATTGGTGGGGAGAGAGGGGTGAAGGGGGTGTGCTGGCCCAGGTACTGCTGGGGCCCCCAGGATCAGGGAGTGTGAGGTCCGGTGTGTGTGGGGATTGTCTTGCCAGGGAGGCTGGGGTGGAGGGCGAGGATGCCCAGGTGCCTGAAGGCCTCCGGGGGCTACTCTCACTCGCCTGTCTCTCTCCCGGGCCTTCCCCTTTACCCACGCAGGGAGCCAGGTGTGCCGGCCGCCTCTGCTGCACGGATCCCTGCCCTGGCTGGACGGCGGCAAGGCGCTGGGCGGCCACCACACCGCTTCGCCCTGGAACCTCAGCCCCTTCTCCAAGACGTCCATCCACCACGGCTCCCCGGGGCCCCTGTCGGTGTACCCCCCAGCCTCGTCCTCGTCCCTGTCGGCGGGCCACTCCAGCCCGCACCTCTTCACCTTTCCGCCCACCCCGCCGAAGGACGTCTCCCCGGACCCGTCCCTGTCCACCCCGGGCTCAGCCGGCTCGGGCCGCCAGGACGAGAAGGAGTGCATCAAGTACCAGGTGCCTCTGCCCGACAGCATGAAGCTCGAGTCGGCGCATCCCCGCAGCAGCATGACCACCCTGGGAGGGGCGGCGGCCTCAGCCCACCACCCCATCACCACCTACCCACCCTACGTTCCCGAGTACAGCTCCGGACTCTTCCCACCCAGCAGCCTGCTCGGGGGCTCCCCCACCGGCTTCGGATGCAAGTCGAGGCCCAAGGCCAGATCCAGCACAGGTAGGAACCTTCTCTCCCCTCGAGACCTTTCCCCTCGTCCCCTTCCCTGCTCCAAAATCCGGGACAGGGACTAGAGCGTGCCCTCCGGCCCCTCCCGGGAGCTGGGTGGCCGTTCAGACCCTTCGAGATTTAATATCTTCCCATTCTTCCAGCGGGGAAAGAATGAGGTGTGTCCTATCTCATTCCTGTCTTCAGAGCAGAGGGCAAGTGAGATCTGATTGAAAAGCCAACCCCAAGAGCTGGGGAAGGAAAAAGACAAACAAAAACAGACCCCCATCTCCTGCCTGTCCTGCCAAGGAACTTCTGGGTGCTGGCAGTAACCTTTAGTCAGTTTTCAAGCGCAAATGGAAGGGGAGGGAATAAATCTTTAGTGTTTAATGCTAAAACGAAACCTCCTGAAACCCAAACAAACACAGGTCCCTCCTCTGACCCCCCTGGCCTCTGTGTCCTGACTGTTCCCCTCCGCTCAGCTCAGAGGGGGTCATACAGTCACCAGAGGACAGCCCTTTACACAGACATGTACAAATAAAGCGTGTGTATATTTTTCGCTGGGGGCGGGACCGTGGCAAAGATAGGACACACATTCTCTGCGTGGAAAAGAAGTCTCCCATCCTGACTTCTGGGTAGAGAGGTGGGCTCTGCCCTGGGGAGGCAGTTCTATGGAAGTCAGAAGGGCTAGTTACCTGCAGTATCTTCTAGTGCTGGGAGCTCAGGCAGGGGAAGGAAGTCATCTTACGACCTACTTCCCGACTGATCTGAAGCTAGAGGGGTTAGGAAGGATGGAAAAAGATTCCCCAGGTGTGTCTCTGCTTCCTCTGCCCATCCTCTCTTAGAAAAGCACACCCCGGCTAAAAGCGAGCAGCATTTTTATTCTCTTGGTGTAGAGGCTGGCATGAAAAGAAACAGTAAAGCCCACACAAAGTATTTATGCTTTAAAAATAAAATAACCACCACCAATGTCGAAGCAGCTGAATCAGAGTCGGGGAGTCTCTGAGATGAGATTTCACTGTATTTTTTGAGGTGGTTTGGGGAAGATTGTCATGTTTCCTTGGGGGTGTCCATTTCAGGGTGGGCGTCTCCGTCCTGGTCTGTCTCAACTGGCTACCCTCTGCCCTTTCTCTGTAGAGACTCTGTATACACAGAAGTGGTGGAAATCACTTGTCTTTGCTGGATGAGACAACCAGTCTTGAAACAGAGCCTGCAAAACCCGGGTTTAGAAAACTTCCGAGGGAGGGCTCTGGGTGCCCAGTGACCATGAGATCAGTTTCCAGGGTTTTTTTCCAGGGTGACATTCACTCCGACTGCTTGGGCAGGACTGTCTCTATTTAGTTGATATGTTTTAGCTAATCCAATTATTTTCAGACTGCTGCACGCGACAGTTGCATTGTTTATCCCGAGCCAGGAACTTTAATAGAGCCCGGATGCGGTTAGGCTGACAGAAAACTCAGACCTGCGTGTTCAATACATGAAAGTCGGCAGAGGGAGAGGGAGGTAGGCTCGCTGGTGGAGCCGAAGAGAAAGCAAGGGGAAGGGAGAACAGGGCAGGAAAGTGGCCTCGCTGCCTCGGCGGGCGAGCGGAGGGTCCCCGGGAAGCGGGGTACAGATCTGCTCACAAAAGCGGGGGTGGGGTGCATGGGGCTCGATCCAGGCTCCGAGGCTGATGGCAGTAAGAGAACAACCTGTCCATTTTGAAGTCGGGGTGGGATTTTTTTGGGGAAGTTCTCTTTTCTGGTAGGGCTGAAAAGTTGGGGGCCAGATTGTGGTCTCTGAGGCTGGGGTGCTGGTTTGTGTAGGGAGGGGACAGAGTGACTTTTCCATCTCGTCCTCTGCCCTCATTTCCGCATTTGATCTCTCCCCCTCCGTCCACACCTTCTGCCTTCGGGTTTGTCTGGCTTTTCTGTCTCTTCCCTGGAGACTGGGACATTTGGGGAGGGGTGAGGGCGAGGGCTGCGGTTTCCCTAAACCAGAACCAGGGGTACCTATATACCTATTTTCTTTTATTTTTTTGGAGAGGAGAGGAGCCAGTTTAAATTTGGGTCTTGACTTCCTCCTCCTTATTCCTTTCTCACAGTCAAAAAAACCCAGAGCAGCACACCTGGGCGGCGAGGGAGCTGGGACTTTCGGGACCGTGGAGCGTTTGGGGCAAGTGTCGAGGCTCTGTGAAGAGGGTGGAAGGAGTGGGAATTCCTGAGAAGGGGATTCTCTTGGTTTTAGTGGTTGCTGGTTGCTTTTCTTTTTTTTTTTCTTTAACCTCTTCTTTGCTATCGTCTGAAGGAGGAGCCCAGAGAAGGGAGGGTTGTCGCATTTTGGAGAAACGGTTGAGCTGTGGTTTAGAGCACCTATTGCTTTTTTAACGCCCGGGCTGTCCGGGCTGAGATGTGTCTTTGCAAACAAGACACCAAGCCTTTTGTGTGTGTGTGGGGGGGACCATTTCTTAGCTCCCCCCTCCCTCCGCGGTGGGCATCCAGCTCCCCCTTTTTCTCTGCAGCCTCCCCTACTCCTTCAGTCCAGCCTCAGTTTCAGGATTTCAGTCGGAGGCCAAGGGGTGTTTGAAAATGGCTGTTGAGGGTTAGGAGGCCTCCCGGCGCTGTGGTTGTCACCTAAGAGCGAGGTGTCTGTCTGAGCAGCTCACAGCAGGCGGTGAGCGAGGAGAAAGAAAGGAGACAGTCAGGGCCTCCATTAGGAAAACTGGTTGTTTGCTGAAGTCACAGATGAGAGGCAACAAGGAGAGGAAAAAAATAAAATAAAATAAGAAAAAGCCACGCAAGGCAATCGCAAACTTGCCGAGTGAATCAAGACAGAAAATTGCTCTAATGTGCAATTGCTGGAGAGGCAACTGTTGCTGGCTTTCAAGGTCCCTCGGAAAAGGAAGCTGTTATCCTCCCCACTGGCTGACAAAGGAAAGGAAATCAGACTAATCGTGTCAGGCAGGGAGATCCCCTGGCCCAGGTGCCCAGGAGCGGGGCAGTCCAGCCCGAGCTGCTGGGGATGGAGGGGATTTGGAGCCCGAGAAACCCCCCAGAGGTCTGGGACAAAACGGCTGGGAGCCCGAGGCCCCTGTCTGCGCAGGATGGGGAGCGTGCCAGGCCAGACCAGTGTCCCCAGAAGAGGCTGACGCAGCGCCCACCGGGGGCACAAGGACTGCAGGGCCCTGGCTATGCCTGCGGCCACACCTCCTCACCCACTCACCCTCTCCTCCTCCCCGTGCCTCTCCCACCTTCAGCAGCCCCATCCCGAAGGCTTTTGACCCCAAAGGAGAGGAATCTGGATGTGATTCAGCCCAGAGCCTACTCAGAGCTGCAGGGTGCCTAGCAAATGCTCCTGGCCCATGAGGGCCACGTTTCTGTGGATAATCTCAGGGGTTCTTGGAAGGCTCTCTGTAGACCCCGGGTTAAGAACCTTTCGGAATTTGGAGCAAGAAATTGAAATCTCTCAACTCCTTAACATTTTTTTTTTTTTTTTTTTTTTTGAGAGCCTGTCCCTGGGGAAAAGCCCAGGCTCAGGGGTGTAAATTCCCTGCCACCCTCATACTTGGTCTGGGGGTTTCCTAAATCTGAGCAGGTCCCCGGGCCCTGGGCTGGCCTTGCCTTCCTCGTGGGGAGTCAAGATTCCCAAGCGTCCTGCCTGCGGGTTCCCTTCCTCCACCCTTCCTCCCTTCTTCCTGGTAGTTTGGGGTCAGCTGATTAACCTCTTAAAACAACTGGTAGGGGCTCATCTTTCTCTCCTACCATCCCCAAGGCCCTTCCCTGC
This sequence comes from Balaenoptera acutorostrata, assembly GCF_949987535.1. Lineage (NCBI taxonomy): Eukaryota > Metazoa > Chordata > Mammalia > Artiodactyla > Balaenopteridae > Balaenoptera > Balaenoptera acutorostrata. The sequence continues at coordinate 24,175,834 of NC_080066.1, read as the reverse complement.
ACCCTAAAGACCCTTTCCTGACTCTTCTTCTTGGGGGCACCAGCTCTGGTGAAGGCACTGGCCCTGCAGGGTCGGGGGCTCCTCCTGGGTCCCTCTCGGTTGGCAGTGAAGCTGGTGCGTCCTTGCCAGGAGAACGAAGCCCCCCAGGAGCGGGGCAAGTTCTCCCAGCAACCGTCCTGCTCTTCTTCCTCCCGAGGAAGTTGAGAAGAACTCTGTGAGCGAACTCCCCTCCTCCTAAAATGGTATCTGGAGGGATTCTCTCCCAGGGCTTTCCCTCTGGAGGTGGGTCCTTGTCACTCTCCAGCCCCTGGAGTGAGTGCTGTTTCAACCCGGCCTGGCCGGTTTTTTGTTGATTTTGTTTGTTTGTTTTTTTTGGAAAAAGAGCAACTGCAGGCAAGTCTTGGTTAATGAGCCAACCCAAGGGCCTCCCCACTGCCCTCCCCCCATAAACCGGCCTCTTCTCCTGATCTTCTCCTCCCTCTGCCCCTCCCAACACGCCCCCTCGCTCTGTTTCCCTCCCTCCCCATCTCCAGCTTCCTTGCCTTCAGGATTGCTCTGCGTTTCCCTCCAACCTTCAGACTGGGGTCTCAGTGGCTGGAAAACCACAGAAAACCTTGGTTTTTTTCTAGAGAGTAAAAAAGATGATGGGGGACTGAATGAGTGGACCCTGCTGGGTCTTCATCTATTCCTTGCCCGCCAGGGACATTTACAGTTTTATTGGAAGTAAAATCTAAGGCCCTCGGTGCTAAAATCAATCAGCCGATTGATCCATCTGTTCATCTGTTGATTATCTGTTTCTCTATCTACCTATCGATGAATCTCTCCTTTGGCCCCATCCTAATCTTCATTATTTAATCAATCCGCATAGACAGACCTGGTGACGATAATGGGTCATCTTTGTTTTCCTCTGAGGGAAGCGAATGGAATGTTGTGCTTTCGCCATCGTCTGGGGCTCAGGGTTTTCTCAGGGAACTGTTTCAAGTTGAAATTCGCCTTCCTCCTTGGCTCTGCCTGACCTTCCCCATCAAGTCAGGCAGGCCCAGGACGAGGTTCTGCTGCTACTGATTCCTATGCTGTTTCTTGGGCTGGGAGCCGCGTGTGTGTGTGTGTGTGTGTGTGTGTGTTTGTGTGTGCGCGCGCGCGCGCACGGGGAATGGTTAGGCCATGAAAGGGTCACACAGTAACTCTTTTCAACTCAGGAGCCACCTTCAAGGGAGCTGGGAAAGTTCCCCAAAAGAGGAAAAAAGAGATAGAGAAAAAGTTCTCCATTTAACTTTCATTCCCTAATTCTGCTGGCAGCTTTTCTGTGTGTTTTCCTTCCATAAGTGACTTATGTGTGATCTTGTTTCCAGAAGGCAGGGAGTGTGTGAACTGTGGAGCAACGTCTACCCCACTGTGGCGTCGAGATGGAACAGGGCATTACCTGTGCAATGCCTGTGGGCTCTACCACAAGATGAACGGACAGAACCGGCCCCTCATCAAACCCAAGCGCAGGCTGGTGAGTTGTCCTTGGGAAGCACTGGCCCAACACTCTCCATTTTGTGTCTTTAACTTCCTCTCTTCAGGAAGAAGAGCTTTCTGCTGGAAATTGGCAGGACGGCTCAAAATCAGCTTGCTTGGGATAGTTTTTTTTTCTTCTTCTTTGTTTTCTTTTTTTCAAATTAGATATACAGAAAGGTCCACCCCCACCACCCCCGCCGCCTTTCTCCCCCTCCATGGTTCTTAAGTCACTTATCACATTTTTAAGGATGCTGATTTCTGGGTTATCAAGTCTTAAATGTCTTCACTGATAGAATGATTGCTTTAACAGGACCAGGGTGACTGATTTAAGATGCATTGATAGTCACGGTTTCACAGAGGAATTTAGTACGGGGATGGAGTGTCCCAGGTGCCACCCAGAACTTGTTTCTGAAGTCATACAAGTGGGCTCCTAAGAAGTAATTACAGTCTCAGGGTTGCCTTAGTGCCACGGATGAGATCTCATGTGCCAGGGCTAATTAACTGAATTTCACGAACAGCAGCCATTGGACTTAGTGGAGTTTTTCTTCTTCCTTGGTCTGAAGAATTGAGGAATTGCCACAGGTAATTCCTGTGGGGAAAACTGTGTGATTCCTATCCTGCTTCTTGGTTTCCCCTAGTGTCTGGTCTTATTTTCCCTTTGAACTCCTGCCTGTCGGGTGATAGTTTCCTCTCTCCCCCCTCTTTGTCCCCTTCTTAAACCTCTTGACCCCTAGGAATACTTGAGAAAACCTGGCACTGGCAAGCATTTATAAGGAAAACTAGCCTGAGAGGTTCATTTGCAAACTTGTCTTTGGAATCTCAGGCCAGATTGAATAGCAAGTGTATGTAACAGACAAATAAAAGCAGGCTTGGCAAATGATAACTGTAACCACAGTCAAGAGATCAAAATGCTTTTTGTGGTGATTCACCAAGTAGAGAGGGGAGGAGGGGAATTTCCCCATGCAAATTAATGGATGAAGCAGCATCCCTCAGATTCTAAGGTGGACCCTTCCCAAATCCTCTGCATTCCTTTTAAAGAATTATTTGTCTTCTCCATCAGATTTTAGTGCAAATCAACACCTTTCACATCCTCTTCAGAAGAAGGAAAATCTTTCTAGGGATGGCAGTGCCCACATGACTTTAATTTTTGGCAATCCTAGGTCTCTAGGCTTTATTCTTTCTCATCTTTGCCTCCTTCTCCAGCTCTCTCAACCTTCCCCCGACTTGTCCCCATGCTCTTTGGTACTTTTTTTTTTTTTCCTTTCTCATGTGCAAAGCTAACTTCCTAGGAAAAAGCTGCCGGATATCTGAGCTCTGGAGATAACTCATAAACAACAACTCAGCTTCCCCAACCTAAACATCAAGATGTTTGAACGTATCAGAACAAGACGTGTTTGAAAAAAAAAAATGGCTGGAGGTGTTAGCACAGAATGAATATGATCGCACCACAAAAGAATGTTCTGAATCACTCAAAACCTGGTCTTAGGAAAAAAAAAAAAGAGAAAAAAAGAAAAGAAAAGAAAAACAAAAGAAAGAAAACTAACAACAAAAAACTTCTTGTTAAAATAAGTCATGGTACCATTATAATTGGACTTTTTTTTTTTTTTTTTTTTAAGGTAAAAGTAAAGAAGGAAAAAGAGAGCAGTAAAGTGTCAGACCCCGTAGTTGTCTGGTTGATGAGCAAGAATACATTTGACATTTTCTTGGGGTTTCTTCTGTCTGGGTAGATTGTACAGGAGGGCTGGACTTGCATTTTACATAATTTTGTCTTCATTCACCTTTCGTAAGAAATCTCTAGAACTCTGAGTAATAATTACTTTTAATTCTAGAGTTCCTTTGCTGTCACATGTGAAGCTGCCTTCTCTTTCTTACTCACCTCTTCTGGGTGTTTTTTTATTTTGAGTTCCATAGAATTCACATGCTCCAGAGAAACACTCGGGGCCCATTCAGGATATATATACTTATATTTTTAGCCCATAGATGTATTTGACTTCTGAATACCTAGAACTTTCTTTTTGTTCTTTCCTATATTTCCTGTCCCTCCTTCCCTGCTCTGTCTCTCCAGTTTGCTGCTTTTGCTCTGCACATTTGCAGACTTGCTGAAGACCACCCCGCCCGCCCCCTCTGTGTAGTTAGCTCTTCTATAGATGCATATCTAACACTGAATAAACTCGTGCAGGAAATAGAAGGGAAGACCCATAGACTTTTTTTCCTAGTGTTGCAAGATTTTCATAAGTCTCACAACTAGCTTGCTTTATTAATATACTTTGTCTTCTGCTAGTGACCCGAGCAGTGTGACTTTTAGAGGTTCTGTATAAATTCTCATAAAGTCTAAGCCTGTTTGGATTCATGTTACCTTCAATACACTGCAAAGGGCTGCACCATGAGCATGGTTATTTGGAACTCTTATTTTATCGGTTGGTATTATGCACTTGTACCATCCCTTCCCAGTTGTTGGGCTGGGAAATCCGGTACTTGAGTAGATATTAGTCTATTATATCCAAGTGTTTCTTTTAAAGGGGGAAAACCAGTCCAGGACTATAATAATAATCACATGATAATGTAATTGTCAAAATCCTTAAGCACCGATTTCATATATCATTTTCCTCCCAAGAGTACACAAGAGCAACGGTTAAGTCTTAAATTATCATGTTTCATAAAGGCAGGTGGACCAGAGGCATATGGGATAAGAGACAGCACTCTTGGACTGCGGTGAATTATTTTCCAAATGGACAACTCAAAAGTAGAACCTTCTCAGTTATGAGGGAGAAGGGCTGTTTTTCCTTTCTAGTTCCTCAGAACACAGAAACTAAGAATTACTAAAAACAAACAAACAAACGGAAAAAGCCACAGCTCTGCTATTTAAACCTGTGGGAAGGGGCAGCATCTCTGCGGAACAATTGAGTAGCTTTGAAAGGAAAGGAATCAGCTTGGTTCGTTCAGAATTGCCACTGGGTTTTCAATATCTGACCTCTTCGGGTGTTAGGCCCAACTTCTTGCTGGATAAAATACTGATGGAAAAGCACGCCCTGATCCCTGTTCTTTTGTTCCGTGCTTTCATAACCATGCCAGAATTTTCTTTTTTTTTTTTTAATTTTTATTTATTTATTTATTTATTTATTTATTTATTTATTTATTTATTTATTTTGGCTGCGTTGGGTCTTCGTTGCTGTGCAAGGGCTTTCTCCAGTTGCGATGAGCGGGGGCCACTCTTCATCGCGGTGCACGGGCCTCTCACTATCGTGGCCTCTCTTGTTGCAGAGCACAGGCTCCAGCTGCGCAGGCTCAGTAGTTGTGGCTCACGGGCCCAGTTGCTCTGCAGCATGTGGGATCTTCCCAGACCAGGGCTCGAACCCGTGTCCCCTGCATTGGCAGGCAGACTCTCAACCACTGCGCCACCAGGGAAACCCCAGAATTTTCTTGATCACAGATAAAGACCAGCTGAATTCTTACTCCTTCTCTTGTCTTCGATAATATTTTTAAGTCCCAGGGACCGAAATAACTTTGCAGTTGAAATTTTCTTTTTATGTTGCAAGGGGATGTGAGGAGATGAGAGATACATGGTTACAAGTGACCCAACCTCATTTCCTTTCAAAAGTTTCTGAGCTGAAGTTTTCTTTTTTAACGTATGGACATAGGAAACAGTCCCCTTATACATTTAAGTGTGTCGAAAAGCGAAAGAAAAATCAATCTCCCTTTTAAATGAAATGAAGGCAGTGACACAATCAAATAATGAAAATTCAGCTTGGGGCTGACACCTGACCTGTAACCATTTTGCTCTGTGATCAGCAGATAGGAAGCACCTACTTTCAAGAGGGTGAAATGAAATGAAGTTAGGAGCGGGGCCAGTGTTCCCGGTGGATTGCAAAATTCCTTGTTCCTCTCAGTTCGTCTCACTAACTGAAAGCCACCTAAAGGGGATGAAGATGGCTGTCCCCACGAGTGATCAAATCTGAAAACGTGGGCCGTGCACATTTAGGATGCCTGCAGATTGGCTGGGGTCTTGTTTCCTTAGGATGTCTGGCTTGGTGCTTTCTCCGTGGCCCATCCCGTGTGTGCCAGCCACACATGCGCAGACGTTCTCTCATTCTGTCAGCACTCTGCCCTCCTTATCATCCAGCGTTTCTTTTTTTTTTTCCCTAATGTAAGGGCTTGGGTGCTCTTATAGCTACTTTATTTATTTATTTATTTTATTTTTGACTGTGTTGGGTCTTCGGTTCGTGCGAGGGCTTTCTCTAGTTGCGGCAAGCGGGGGCCACTCTTCATCGCGGTGCGGGGACCGCTCTTCGTCGCGGTGCGCGGGCCTCTCACTATCGCGGCCCCTCCCGTTGCGGGGCACAGGCTCCAGACGCGCAGGCTCAGTAGTTGTGGCTCACGGGCCCAGCTGCTCCGTGGCACGTGGGATCTTCCCAGACCAGGGCTCGAACCCGTGTCCCCTGCATTGGCAGGCAGATTCTCAACCACTGCGCCACCAGGGAAGCCCCCAGCGTTTCTTTATTTGGGATCTAGAAAGCGCTTTTGATGCTTGGGTTTGTTCTTCCTTGGCTGTTGGTCTATTGTGATGACCAGTATCCTTGTTGAGAACTGCTTTTCTGGGCAGTTGCTCTTGAAAAAGACCTCCTGTAGGCCTGGCGAAGGAAGCCACTGAGAGCCTGGTACCCAAACCAGTCTGGTTAATTCAAAATTGCTACCCATAAAAATGAAACATCTGGCAAACTTTGTGGGGGAGGGAGGGGGCTCGTTATGTCGGTGAGGTGGTGTCTGCTTTCTCATCCTCCCGAATCCTTCCCCAGGGGACAGCGGGCTCTGTGCTGACCACCGGACTATGGTCTGACCTGCTCCTATGCCAGTGGATTGGCTGTATTTTTCTTCTTGATGCAGCTTCTGGGGATCTTTATTACTTTCATGTGGGCCACTTGCTAGTTTTGATTTCAATGATAATTTTTTTTAAGTCGGTCTCCGTAGTTCTGCAAACCCATTTAACATTTGTTTTGATTTTTATCCTCCCCTCTCTTCCCGCTCCCCAGTCAGCAGCAAGAAGGGCAGGTACGTCCTGTGCAAACTGTCAAACCACAACTACGACTCTCTGGAGAAGAAATGCCAATGGAGACCCTGTCTGCAATGCCTGCGGGCTGTACTACAAGCTGCACAATGTAAGTGTCCCGGGCACCACCCCCGCCCCGACCCCGAATGGCCCCCTTCGGATGATGCCCTGTGCACAGCTTCCCCCTTCCCTGGTCCCCTTTCTGATTTTTAAAAGAAAAGTTTTATTGGAGTATAGTTGATTTACAATGTTGTGTTAGTTTCAGGTGTACAGCAAAAGTTCAGTTATACATATATTATATCTATTCTTTTTCAGATTCTTTATCCATCTAGGTTATTACAGAATACTGAGTAGAGTTCCCTGTGCTCTACAGTAGGTCCTTGTTGGTTATCCATTTGAATCGCCCAATGACAAGGCTCAGAAAAGGCATTGCAATAGGACCCAGTGTAGGAAAGGACTCGGCACAGCGGCACAGCGTAGCCTTCCTGAGATTGAAGGCTTTAAAGCAGATGACCCAGCCCCTTAGTTTGTATTGGAAACAGTACGCGTGGTGGGCCCTGGTCTGGGTTTTTAAGGGGAGAAAAATCTTTCTCTTGGAAAAACCAAAGTCACCAGTCATATTTTGATGTTTCCTTGACTTTTAAACATTTTGCAAAAAAAAAAAAAAAAAAAAAATAGAGAATGAGCCAGAGAGTGAAGAGAAAGGTAAATAGGATTGTAATGCACCGCGCAAGAGTTCAGGGCGATTCAGTTACTGAGGGGTAAAGAGGCTTGGTGAATTTTAAAAGGATTCTCTGAATAAAAGATACGAGATGAAATGGCTGAGAGATTTCATCTGCTGACTTTGTCCTCACCAGGAGAACTCTTGCAAAGCAGCCGACGGAGGTTATCCTTACCAGGGAAAAGAATGCTTTTCTCCTTCTAGATCACATTAGCAGAATGATAATTGTCAGTCAGTCACATGGGTTTGGCTGTGTCATTTTTAATCTTTCAATTTGGGGGTCCTCCCATTTTGCAATATGTTTACCTTTAAAAAAAAATTTCAGCTACTTTTTTTTTTTTTTTCCCTGCAGCAACTCTGGCTGACAGGCCATGACCCTTATGAGGCCAGAAGTTTATGTTGATCCCAGAGAAAGAATTTTCTCTCTGTCTGTATGTCTCTGTCTGTCTTTCCCTGTCTCTCTCACATCATCTCTCTGGCTCTGTCTGGTTCTCCTGAAGTCTCTTGACCGGTCTGGTTTTGGTAATGTCTGGGAGCGAATGGGGAAAGGCGGAGGGCTTTGCTCAGAACCATTCTGGCAGTCAACGCATCTTACCCAGAAACACCTGGGAATTAGGGAGGAAGCTTTTTTGGTTAGAGTTTTTGAATCACAGGAGAACTTCCCAGGGTGACCCCAGCAATCTAGTCCTTTTGTGCTTCTTGGGAATGAGTTGATTTGTTTCCCGGGGACCCCCGTAACACTAACCTCCCTGCCCGTATGCCGTCTGCTCTCGAGAGGAGGGGCCCGGCGCTGACGGAACTGGGGTCTTACTACAATCCATCGCTTCTCTCCCACACATCCTCAGACTGTGGTCTGTGTACATTCATCAGCAATGAAACCCCAGACCCGTTTTCACTTTGGGGAGTTTTCTTGCTCACTGCCGTGGAGAGAAGCAGATTTGTGATTAAAATCTGGACGATTTGGGGCCTTAGGGTTTATGAGCTACCCAGTGGTTGGTACAGCTGATAAAATGATTTTGGGGTTGTAATGTATGGTTTTGCAAAGAACTTTCATGTTACTTGATTACATTTGAGCCTCAAAGAGTCCCATGATGTAGACAGGGCAGAAATTATTTTGATTTCCCTTTTACTTTAAGAAATGATGACTCAGAGAAGTAAGGAACATGGCTGATGAAGGAGAAGGGCCAGGATGGATTTCTGAATTGCGAAAGGCCTTGCAGGGAGATCAATAACCTCAGGACTAATAGGGAGGAGAGGAGAGTAAGCACCTTCTCATTTTAGAATATACCGAAGTTCTGTTCAAAGTAATGAATTGCGTGTGTATATATACTTCTTTCCTGTTTCCACAGAAGTATAGGAATTATGAGAAATGAACCAGCTGTAAATTTCTTTGACTACCCAGCCACAGTGAGATAGGCTGTCAATTGTGTCCAATCTAAAAAAATATCTATTTCTGAAGAATACGAATTTCTCATTAAATCAAAGACAGGTCAAGGAACCTTCTTCACTCCTCACTCCCACCCTATTCTTTTATTTATTTATTTATTTATTTATTTATTTATTTTTGACTGTGTTGGGTCTTTGTTTCTGTGCGAGGGCTTTCTCCAGTTGCGGCAAGCAGGGGCCAGTCTTCATCGCGGTGCGCGGGCCTCTCACTGTCGCGGCCCCTCCTGTTGCGGAGCACAGGCTCCAGACGCGCAGGCTCAGTAATTGTGGCTCACGGGCCTAGTTGCTCTGCGGCATGTGGGATCCTCCCAGACCAGGGCTCGAACCCGTGTCTCCTGCATTGGCAGGCAGATTCTCAACCACTGCGCCACCAGGGAAGCCCCCACCCTATTCTTTTTTTTTTTTTTTTTAATATTTATTTATTTATTTTTGGCTGCAATGGGTCTTCGTTGCTGCGCACAGGCTCTCTCCAGTTGTGGGAATAGGGGGCTACTATTCACTGTGGTGCGCGGGCCTCTCACTGCGGTGGCCCCTCTTGTTGCGGAGCACGGGCTCCAGGCGCGCGGGCTTGAGTAGTTGTGGCACTCAGGCTTGGTATTTGTGGCTCACAGGCTCTAGAGTGCAAGCCCAGCAGCTGTGGCGCACGGGCCCAGCCGCTCCGCGGCACGTGGGATCCTCCCAGACCAGGGCTCGAACCCGTGTCCCCTGCACTGGCAGGCAGACTTAACCACTGCGCCACCAGGGAAGCCCCCACCCTATTCTTAATTAGCTCCCGACTTCACGGTCGGGCCCCAGTGGCTGGGAGGTAGAAGCGTGCTCATCCACCAGAGTGGTTCTTCTGCCTTCTCTGGTTTAGTAAGAATTCACAGAAGGAGGCGGATTTGTTGTGTATTTAACAATAAGAGATAATAATCTATTAACATTCTCCTCTTGTTGTGTTTTGTTCTGCCCATCGAGATACCATGCACGACCTAAGTTAGTTCCTGTCTTCTTATCTAGGTGTGTAGATAACTACCTATCTCAGTATCAGTGTTGGGACTAGTTATCTGGCTTTGTGTGGCTATCTGTGTAACTAGATATTATATTTAGATACCTCGCTCTGTATATCTAGATATCAGCGTAAAGAGCCGTGTGTCTAGGCAGTATCTTGGGGGAGATTCGATGTGACAGTAGATTCCTATCGCCTCTGTAGCTGCACCTTTATCTTGATTATGACTTTGAGGAAGGAACCCTGAGATGTTCTTTGGGCAACGACCTTTTAGGTCCTCTATCGTCACTCACGTGGCCTTCCTGCACAAGGGGGAAAGCAGGTGTCAGTCCCACGGAGTGGTTCTGTACCCGTCTCCAGGTGACCAGCTCAGGCCCAGGAAGCTGTGGGTTTGCTGCTCCCAGTAGCGTTGTCGGAGCCTGGCCTTCTTGGCTGCTAGATTCTCTCTTCCTTAACTATCTCCTTCTAGCTTTTGGAGCAAACAGGCAGATCCTAGAACCGTGAAATCTCCTCTTCCTCCTCCCTTGAGGACCCTGGAAGAAGGAGTTGTTTGTTCCCCAAGGAGTCAGGAGCGACTGAGACCCTGACCTTCCCTCATTGAGTCCCTTTGCCCATTTCCCCAGAAACATGGCCAGATGTGCCGTTGGTTTGCTCTGCGGGGCAGATAGCTGCTATTGAGGTCAATCTGATTCTGACTCCTCGTGGGGAATGATCTCAGTTTGCTTTGTCAAGTCCCCTCTCTTGATTCTTCTCCCCACCCCCCTAAAACAAATGTGTATTCAAAACAAAACACATGAGGCTTATCAGAAAGAGAGCGATGGTCTGCTGCCCCGGAGACGGAAGACTAGCGCTTGCCTCTGTCTCTTTACTCAACTTCAGGCCTGGTCTTTGATTTTTAGGAGGAGAGTACTTTCAGGCTAGCACAGGGCTTTGTACCCCATAAGTGGATATTAAATTCTTGTGGATTGGTTGTTTCGCTGTTTGTCTAATAAAAAGTGGATAGTCAGGACCAGGTAGAAATTGCAACTTTCAATCATCACAGTTGCTGTGGCCTGGGCAGGAGCTTATGTTTTGGAAAGACACTTTGTATTAAATTATGACCCCAGAACTTACACATTTCAGGGGAAGATTTTACAGCACCTCTTGTTTCGAAAAGTTCGTTAGAAGAGAGACAACCAGACATTACTTTGAAGAGGGAAGCAGTCCTAGCTTCTCAAGGCAGAGACAAACACTTAAGATCGATTGCCTTGCAGTACTTGCAAAGTCCTAACACAGATTTTGGACCAGTAGACAAGATATTATTTCCCCCTTGAAAATCCCTCTGTTGCCTCCATGCTCATGAAATAGTCTAAGGTCATTCTAATGGAAGAAGACAAGTTATTATATTATATTTTATTTTATTTTTAAAATTTATTTATTTATTTATTTATTTTTGGCTGTGTTGGGTCTTTGTTTCTGTGCGAGGACTTTCTCTAGTTGTGGCAAGCAGGGGCCACTCTTCATCGCGGTGCGCGGGCCTCTCACTATCGCGGCCTCTCTTGTTGCGGAGCACATGCTCCAGACGCGCAGGCTCAGTAGTTGTGGCTTATGGGCCTAGTTGCTCCGCGGCATGTGGGATCTTACCAGACCAGGGCTCGAACCCGTGTCCCCTGCATTAGCAGGCAGATTCTCAACCACTGCGCCACCAGGGAAGCCCAAGTTATTATATTTTAGTTAGCAGAGAAATACAACCATCTTGGGTGGGTCTCTAGAATATGGTCCTTGGAGACAGAAAGTTCCCTGAGGCAAACTTTCCCCCAAATGATTGGTGCAGATGAACATAATGAATAAGCCCTGCTTGGAACACCTTACCTGTGGCCTCTTGGTTTCTGAAATTGATAGAGGCTGACAGACCCCCACTGCAGAACCCTAGCCTGCAGGACCCTGGGTCCCTGGGAAGGAGGCAGGAAGGTGGGGAGGAAGGGGCCCCCTGAAAGCAAATCCCTGATCTGGGGCAGTCAGAGGAACCCGGGTTGGGGTGTGAAAGTCTGCACTATTTCAGAGCCAGCCAAATAAAGTAAAAAAAAAAAAAAAAAATTGATCTCTGTTTAGATTAACAGACCCCTGACTATGAAGAAGGAAGGCATCCAGACCAGAAACCGAAAAATGTCTAGCAAATCCAAAAAGTGCAAAAAGGTGCATGACACGCTGGAGGACTTCCCCAAGAGCAGCTCGTTCAACCCCGCCGCCCTCTCCAGACACATGTCTTCCCTCAGTCACATCTCACCCTTCAGCCACTCCAGCCACATGCTGACCACACCCACGCCGATGCACCCGCCCTCCAGCCTCTCCTTCGGACCTCACCACCCTTCCAGTATGGTCACCGCCATGGGTTAGGGTCCCTGCTCGATGCTCAAAGATCTCCAGGCGAGAGTCCCTCCAGCCCCTTCTACGTGCATTTTCGCAGGAGCAGTATCATGAAACCGAAACCCGATGGATCTATATGTTTTTGCAGGCAGAAAGCAACACGATGTTTGCCACTTGGACAGAGGAACCCACTGTGGTGTCTGTGTTCTCACTCCCTGAATCTGGATACCATTTGTGAATAAGCCATTCAGACTCATATTCCCTATTGAACAGGGTCTCTCTAGTGCTGTGAAAAAAAAAAAAAATCGCTAAACGTTGCATATAACTTATATTGTAAGAAATACTGTACATTGGAAGAAGAAGACTTTATTGCCTCTGTCAGGAAGGCACGAAGGACGCCATGCATTTTAAGGACGATGGGAGAAAATAAAGTGTGGAAATTAAGAAGAAACTTAGTTCTGATATCCAAATGGACAAACTGCCAGTTTTGTTTCCTTTTCCTGGTCACAGTTTGATGCATTAAAAGAAAAAAAAAAAAAAAGGAAAAAAAAAAAGAAAAATGTTGTAGGCGAATCATTCGTTCAAAGCTGTGGGCCTCTGCGTAGGAAATTCTATCACTCCGGGCAACGCGTTACACTCCCAGATTGCCATGGAGGGTTCAGTTAGACTTTCCTAGGCCTCCATGCTTTGTGAACAAGTCCCTGTAATTGTCGTTTGTATGTATAATTGAAAGCACCAAAATAAGAGAAGTTGTAGATTTATTTCATCATATTATACAGACTGAATTGTTGTACAAATTTATTTCCTGCTAGTGTTAAGAACTGCTTTTTTTTTGTGTTTCCTTCTCTCTCAATTTTTGGTTGAATAAACTAGATGACGTTCAGTTGACCTAACGCGGTTTTGCTCCACAGGGCTGATTTTGTTTTTCCTTTATGTTTCTCAATGATATTTATTAAATAGCTTCTAAGGGTACAAGAGCATCTGTCCTTTGTCACTTCTCCTGCAGCCTGTGCTATGAGGGTAGCAATGTATGAGCTACCCGCGTGCATGTCAGCGGCTCAGGCCCGCCAGCCCGGGTTCTGAGAGCAACCTGGCTGAATGTTAGCACCTGTTGTGTTCTGTGTTAGTGATCACTGCCTTTCATGCAGTCTGTTGGAATAATAATATAAAAAGATAATAAAAGATTTAAAAACAACCACATAACATGGTATCAAGAGTGGTGGCCAAGCTCTTCTAAAATCTGGTAGCTCTAGCTAATTGAAGCAAAAGGAGTTTAAACAAAACAAAACAAAATAACAAAGCCCAAACTTGTTCAGTTACTCACTAGGAGATACGGCAAACCCCAGATAGTCAACATCAATTCATTTGGGAAACTGGGGATCTTTGGGGCTCATGGGATGCAGCCCAGAGGAAGCCATCCCCAGGCTGGAGTAGGTTCTGTGGTCCTCTCTGAGCCGCCGTTCCCTCCTCCTTGTCTAGCCTCAAGGAGACGATCTTCTAGCAGGAGAAACAGGAAGATTTCCTCGTTGGGATTCTTGGGTATATTTGCAGTTGATGGATCTCTGCAAGATGGAAAGGAGCTGGCTTCACGTCTGTTTTGCTTTTCTACTGTTGAATAACACCACAGTGAAGGGTTGATTGGAATGTTTGCGAAACATGAAATAACCATTTTGTAACCTACGCTGTATAGTTTCCTTTTTCTCTGTTGACAGAATGTGTAACACTGGCACACATTTGAAAAATCTCTGTTAATCGCCTCTCTGCTTTCTTAGCAAATATTTCAAGCCTAAAGCTCAATGTTGAAATAAAGAAGTAGAGGATTACTGAGATGCAAATGAAGATCTGACTGGCTCCTAATTCGGATGTGGTTTCCGGTTACTGGTGAAACACCCAAGGCAGTGGTCGTCTGTTGCCATCTTAAACTTGGGCGCTGTCATTGGAGAGTTCCAATGTTTCGGGATTTGCCACTTTTTTCCTTCATACAGATTTGAGTGAATGCCCTTTCACCTTAAGAACAGGAGTTCAAATTCTTGACATTCTTGGGGGTAGGAGAAGGGCGGGCAGGGGTGGGGGGCACACGTAGCAAAATCCCAAACTCAACACTCCAGCTACATTTTGTTTTAGGTGCTATAGCGATAGTGGCACATTTGATTCTATTCCTGCCTCAGACAAATGTCATTTTATCATTCTGTACATGGATTTTACATTCTAAGATATTTTTGGAAGATGATGCAAAAGATTTTAAAAAACTATGTAACTATTCTCCAGTTTCTCCTTTCGAATGTTATCATGTGTTTTCATGGCTTCAATAGTTTTGTTCTTTCTTTTTTTCTTCACTTAAAAAAGACACTAGGACAGCGACACGAGAGAGGGTATCCTCTAGAAAAACAGAACAAGATTGTAGATCTAAAATGCTGCTCCAATAATCTTGAGTAAATTGTACTCCTAATTAATTTTCCATCTCTTCTGCCTCGCTTTTGAAATAGCTGCATTTAGCATGTCCACGGGAATATATGTGAAGATTTGGATTATTTCTTAAAAACATTTTAAAAGCCAACATAATAGAAAAAAAACAAACTGCATAGTTGTTGAACAGTTTTGCCATTTATGAACTCCTCTTATATCTAACTGGATGTTCATGATGTAAAAATTCTGAATGAAAACACTTCTTTTATTGATTCGACAAATACCTGTTGAGGATCTAGGTTGAAGTCCATTTAAAAACTTTTTTTTTTTAATTAAAAAAAAACAGATTAGGAAATAGAGAAACCAAGGTTCCAGTGTCTCAGTCTGGTGACATTTACAGGTTATTCCCCTTTGAAAAGAACGACGTGAACTTTGGTGAGGTTGGGCCCCTGGGTTGGTCTCCATGCAGGCAGAAGGTGTGACACAAGTGGGGACACTCAGAACCTGCCTTCTGAGAGCAATGTCTATTTTCTAAACCTTTTTAAGAGTTTAGAATTATTTTTAAAGCTGACTCCTCATCACAGGACATCATTTTAGTATTTCCTAAGTCTAGAAACTGTGTGAAAGGAGCAAATTCTTCCCAGGTAATGCATGTTGGATCCGAGTTCAGTAAAACACCTGTTCACAAGATTCAAACTCAGAAACTCAAATGCCATCCATTTCCCACATCTGATATGTTCTTCACAATGGTGAATTGTCCCCCTGACCTTTCAAAGATTTAGAAGCATTGTGATTCCACGTTCTCCTGTGTACTATCCCCCTGTCCTCAACCCCAAATCCACCCCAAATCCTAAAACCATTTTTGTGATCCTTCCTGGACAGCAGGCATTACTGACTCCTCTGTAGAGAAATTCCCTTCCATTTCCAAGGTAAGCAGAGATTAAAGAATTTTTTTTTAATTAAAAATTTAAAAATCACAAAAAGGTTCAAAGAAAACATTTGAACGATACCATTTTATCGTTTTATCCACAGAGCATAAATTTTAACCATGATCCAAAATAGCTGAGTAATACACCAACCCCTTTTGGCACTTTCAAATGAAATGAACTTCTGAAAAACATTTTCATTTTCGCTTATTCCATCTTGCTCATATTGGTGTGAACACACCCTCAGACTGGGACTTGTCTGCACTTCTTTGCAAAAACCCAATAAAGGGAAAACCCCAGAATTCAGAGAAATTCACTGATCATCTGAAATGTCTGACCACCACTGTCTTAGGAGTCTGGGAACTTGGGTTTTTATTCCTGGCTGTGCCACTAACAAACAGGGTTATCTGAGGATTTTTGTTTGATTTCTCTGGGGGTGGGCTCTTTACATCATTAGAAGACATGTTGTCTAAGACCCATGTGAGAAGAAAAATGCCATGATTCCATTGGATTTTTAAACTTTTTTTGGAGAACATCCTTTATTAGGAAAGACGTCCTCACACCCCTGGTTAGAATCTTGAGCAGGCTCTAATAAGATTCCGGATGGGCTGGGGTCATTCCACTCTCATCTGCCCTTAGTACTATCTTGCAAAACACAAATTAACTTGTATTTTGTGACTGTCACCCTGGGACAGGAGTTAGTGTCCCAGCCTGCAGATTCCCTGCTCTTTCCGAAATGTGTCCGGGCCCCTCTTGAGCAGAACACACAGGACTTGCTTGTCCTGCTGATGGTGGCAGTGTGATTCATATTTCACTCATCCATTGTGTAAAGAAACTCTGCCTGAATTGCTTATAGCCTATTCTAGGGAGGTAGCCAGCGTCCAGCCTTTCTTTTTCCTTGTGCTCTCTCTCTCTCTCTCTCAGGAGAAGAGGGTCAGCAGAGGAAATAGATCAATGCTCCCCCAAAGCTGTTCCTTTTGGGGTGCTCTGTCCGGATTCTGGTTTCTCTGGGCTGTTCCTCCGTCACCCTTGACCTTCTTTGCAGGGGATCCTGGTACATTAGACACATTGTTTGCGGTGCGTTTTTACAATCCCCTGTCATGTCTGTGTGCACAGTTTGGAGTGGGGATTTGGAGAGCGGGCCCCCTCCCCGTCCACCCCCCTACCCACCCAGTCTCAGGCTAAACAAAAGACGTGCAGTACAAAGCACTCCGCCATGCTGCCGGGGCCCAGCAGCAGTCCCAAGGCCTGCAAACACCTGGAGGGGAGCTGCTGGTTCCTAGGGAAGCAGCTGTGGGCCCAGCCTTGTGCAAATGAGGGATGTAGTGTGGTGACAGGGCAACTAGCCCCTGCACCGGCTCCTAATTCAGTGCATTGACCTGATGGGGACCCCACTGCAGAAGGATCCGGATGGGGTTGGCTCGATGCCCAGACTACCAGGTAGTTGACCAAGACATCAGCCAATCTGGTCTAACTTTTTTGGAGGAGAGGCCAGTGGACATTTCCAGAAAATGAAAGTTTTGCTTTTTTCTTTGGTTTTTTGTTTGTTTGCTTTTTTCTGATTATAGAATTAGTTAATACTTCTTAACCAAACTTGTAAAATACCCCTCAAATTTTTAAAGTTAAATTTTACTTTTTTCCCCTTTTTTTTTTTTTTAAAGAAGCAGAAGAAACAAGATTTGGGGGGATGCTGTTGAATGGGCCATGTGTGGTCTGGTCTTTTGAATAGTTGGTCTGGAATTGTTTTTTGAATCTGGTGGTCCCAGGTGTGGGGCTGGTGGGGCGGGGGCTTGGGTACAGCATGTGCTTTTTGAGGGTCCTTACAACTCCATCTTATGAATTGGGAGGGGTCGTTAGGTAAAATCCACCCAGTAAATGCGGCCACCCTCTCCTTCTTGGTATTGGGAGGTTTTCTCCCCCCTTTATCGGGCTGGCCTCTCACAGCCGGGCAGGACAGGTGCTGGGCATCTTGTAAAACAGGCGTCTCTGAACACAGCTGCCTCCTCGGCCACAGCCCCGTCCACGGTCACTGCCGACTCTGAGCTGAAGCTGCCTGGACCCCTCGTTGACAGCCTGTGACACTGAGTCAGAAATCCTGCCAAGTTCTCCACGGCAGGCCCAGAGCAGACCTGTCTTCTGTGAACTTGAGAGCTGAGTGCACGAAGCCCCCTGTCCTTCACCTGGAACTTTTCGGGGCTCCCTGGCGGCCTTAAGCTCAGCCTCCTTCAGAGAATTCCCAACTTCCCAGCGGTCAACCCATTGCGTTCACTCTTCTGAAGACCCGAGGACCACTGACAACGGCCTGGAACCATGGGGGCCTCCCAGAAGGACAGGGGCTGGTCATTTGTTCTGTCTGGCCCTCGGGACTCACGTGGACTGGACCCTGAGAGGAATGAGGGTGAGAATGTGGCCTGGAGGCTATAGCGCTCATCGGCTCCCCACCAAGGCCCAGGGCCCGCCAAACCACAGAGAAATGAGAGCTGCCTTTGTATTGCATACACGCTGTATGGAAGGCACGGGGCTCAGTGCTTCCAAAGCCCGGTTCCCAGAAAAGCCATGTCCAGCGAGAAGAGTCTCCTCCTCACTTTATGGAGGAGAAAAAGGTAGGGTGGAGAGGCTGAGGAACGCCCAAGGTCACACGTCTGGTGAGGGGCTTTGCTGAGACGGAACCCCCTGGGTGCACAGCTGGCCCCTGGATGGGGTCTTAGCCCCGTGAGGGACAGTCAACCCCTTGTGCTCAGCTCGGTGCCGGGCATGTAAGACACAAGCAACACATTTCGTTTGATTCACAAACGGCTGTGTAATGCTGCTTTGAACCTAGATCGGTCCCTTTCTCAGAGGAGAAATTGAAATCCCTCACTGGACACAGTGGCCTCCAATCTGACCGAGTTCTGGGTGGGGAGCAGGGGTTGGGGGTGTTTGAGGCCGACAGGATGCGTTTGAAGTTCCTCCAAGGCCTGGTAACAGGTCCGCAGCAACAGCGACACAGCTTTGTCTCCCAGGCAAATTCTTGGGGAACCTCAGGTCCGGTGCCTCTAGGAAGCCAACATCTGTATCATTTTCTTCCTGCTGCTGTAACAAACTACTGCAGGCTTGCTGGTTTACGACTCACTTCTGGAGGTCAGAAGTCTGAAGTCAGTTTCACTGGCTTAAGTTACAGGATCACGGGGTCACGGGGTCACGGGGTCAGGGGGTGGGCTCCTTGTTGGGGCTCTAGGGGAGGATCTGTTCTCTTGCCTTTTTGAGCTTCAAGAGGCCTCCTGCCTTCCTTGGCTCATGGCCCCTTCCTTGTTTCACTCCAACCCCTTGTTTTCATCATCACGTCTCCTTCTCCTCTTTTGTCAAAAAATAGTAGCCGTCTGTCCCCCTGGAGAAGGATACGGCTTGGAGGGGGGGAAGGGTCCCGTCCCCTCCTTCTCCAGGGTTAGCCGTGCTATGTGAAACTGGGGTCTCTGATCTTGTCTTTATCGGCATCAGGCCTTAATCGACTGCGTTTGGCCTCACTGGCTGCTGCGCACTCTGATACCTGGGTACTGATGAAAGAAAGAAGGCAATGAAGAAATTCTTTACCCGAGCCCAGGGCAGTCTTAGACACGGCTCCTAATCTCACAGGGTGACTTGGATTTCTTGGACTCCAAGGCGCGGTGGGAGTGAGTTTCTCACTTTACGATGCATGTATTGAGACAGGTGGACGACATGGCTTCCTGTGAGCAGGGCAGGGACAGAGCCCTTTTTCCATCTTCTTGCTCCTTAGGACCTTTCTGTGATGGTGGAGTGTAAGGCAATGATGGAGACCCTGTGAGTCTCCCCTTGTAAATTGGGTATAAATGAGGGCATTTCCAGGACAGCATTTTACCCATGTGACAGTGTTTTGGAATGGAATTTCAGAGACTCTAGCTGGTGAGTAGCGGGATATATCTGGGTGAGAAACAGCCCCCTCTCAGCTTCCCCCAAATTATACCAAGCAAGTGAGCATCTAATCCAACTATAAGTGAAGTCAACCCTTCCCTTAAGCGGTTTGCAGCCTCTCTGGGGAGATGAGAGGTGCCTGAGAACAACTAAATTGGGAATGCAGATCTGGTTCACTGGTAGAACAGGTTCTGAGGCTCAATCCTCTGCTTGTAACCAGGAGAAGAGAGGACCTTGCTGTCTTAATTGGATCGGGGCCTGGAGCTGCCACCCGGGCTCCTGACCTGTGATGGGTGGTGATGTTAAGGCATGGAACTTGGAGCTTAATTCACTGCACCCCCGATTCCATCCGAGGTTGACTCTCCAGTTTGGGGATTAGACTTTCTGCAATGTTTCTTTAGAGATTCCAGAGCCAGCCCGCTCCTCTGTTCCTTAGCTCACCCGTTCAAAGATGGGGAAGGGAAAGCAAAACATCTCTGCCAGCCTGCTGGACTCATCACCAGCAGCTCTGTTGAAGGTACAGGTTTTCAACGGCAGCAGAGTCTAAGATGAGGGTTGGGGATTAGGTGTCTGCTCTCCATTACGGCAGATAGAAGAGCTGGCAGGATGTCCACTCTCATAGCCAGCTGGCTGGACCGAGGTGAAAGGAGAGGAGGAAAGAAAGAGGCATGTATCAATCCACTTTTTCCATCTCCGAGGTCCTCGGAGGTACATAGCCGGCCCGTGTTTCCTCACTGTCACGACCTGGGAAACAGAAGATGGAGGGGGCATATCTGAGTTACCCAAAGACACAGAGAAGCTTGTCCCCAAGGGCCTGTCCTAGACCGTGTGAGTGCTGGCGTATCTGTTCTCAGCCTTGACAGTAAAAGACAGAAAAGCCTACACTGTAAGTCTTAACACGTAAGGGAAATGCTGCTTTGGTTTACTTACTGCTGAGAAAACAATGTTTGATATCTAGAAAAAGATACCTCTGATGGAAGATGTCACCTTGATTTCACATCTTAAACAAAAAGTCCCATTCCTGTCCATGGATGTCTTAGCACCATGCTTTGCTCGCATCAGCCGCTGAATTTAATGTCTGTGACATGTGACAAAGAGAGAGTCCTGGCTTGACCCTTTGAGTCTCCGTGGAGCCTCACGGAAGACAGACAGCCGGAGTTTAGTGAGAAAAGATGCTCACTGTGGGCTGAAGTTTGCAAATCAATACAATGTGTTGGCTTGCTCGGAACTTCCCCATTTTGTTAAGGATTACGTTTCTACATGGTTTGCAGACTAGATGTTAATCAGTGGCTGTTGGCCAGAGAGGGCCAACCCCACCAGCAAATAAATACATTTAAGATGTTGAGAGTGATCGACCGAGGAATATGTACGCGGAGACCCGGAGAATATGAAACCAGTTAAGAACTCAAAGGTCATTTTGTTCAGGGCAAAATTCTTGTGCATGGTGCTGACAGTTTGCCCTCTGGGTGTTTTCGGAGCTTAAAGGATCAAACTCGTCCACATGAAATATGGAATGTCTAATACAGAAGCCTCATGCACGCCTTCAGCCCAACCTTTTGGCCCTGTAATTAACATGGCTCCAGCTTCCTGGTGAATACCACCCTGCCTAGAGCTCTAGGTAGGCATGGCCTCGCTGAACTCATGGGCTGGTACCTCCAGAGGATGTTTAAAGTAGGCTTAGGTCATACAACAACATGGCAAACTGCACCGTCCACAGCTTCCTTTAGGCTCTGTGCAGGAGGGGGATGGGGAGGGGGTCCTTTCTCCATGTCTGAGATCAGTTTCCAGCAATCAAGGAGCTTCTTTGCAGAGGTCCCACCTAGGCTGGCCTGAGAATGTCACTGTCAAATGGACTTCTATGCTAAGAGAGGGATGAACAGTGAGTTCCCTGACTCCACTCTTTCCTTTTCTTTTAAAATTTTTTTTCCAGCTTTTTTGAGGTGTAATTGACACAGAACAATTGTACGTATGTAGGGTGTACAACGTAATGATTTAATATACATAGACATTGTGAGATGATTACCGCAATCAAGTTAATTAACAAAGCCATCACTTTATATAGATGCCTTTTTTTGTGTGTGTGGTGAGACATTTAAGATCTATTCTCTCAGCAGATTTCAAGTATACAATATAGTATTATCAACAATAGTCACTATGCTGCACATTAGATCCTCGGAACTTACTCATCTTAAAACTGGAAGTTTGTAACCTTTGACCAGCATCTCCCCATCTCCCCCACCCCCAGCCCTTGGCAACCACTGTTCTGGTTCTATGCTAACTTCACCCTTTTGAGCTAAGGATGTTGATGAGCCCTAATGGCTTAAACTTACCCTTCTTTGCTGTGCTTTCCATGTCAAAGAAGCCTTTCCTGCCTTACAATTTAAACCAAGCACAAGAGTCCCATGGGAATTCTAGGCCCCAGGGACCATAGGATAGCTTTGGGCAAAGGAACTTTTTTGGTGTCTTTCAACACCTAGGACAGTGCTATCTGTTGAACAGTCATATCAGCTAATGCATAAAATGGGCACCAAATGTGGAAACGTAGCAATTATTTTAGCATGTAAGGAGATCACTGTCAATAAACCAATGATGTATTCCCTCATGTTTTTAGACTTGGGGGCCACCCTGAATATTGAGCACTTACTAGGTGCTTTACATACGCTTCTCATTTAATTATCCCAACGGTCCTGGGCTATAGGTATTACTCTTAATCATCCCTGGTTCACATAGGAGGACAAAGCTTAAAGAAGCTAAATCAGTCATGAACGTAGGCTCCGGAGCTGTGTTGCAGTTGTGTTGCTGGGTTTTTCTCTCTCGTCTGAGAGCTCCTCCTCAGCAACAGAACCCAGGAGCTGAAGAAAGGACGCTGTGCTCCCATGTTCTCAGGCTTTTGGATCTTGGGGGGAAGCATTTTCCATTGATTCTTTAGGCTGAGTGATTCGTCTTGCAGTTTCTCCCTTAAAATGCAGCCTAACCATTTAACCCTCTCTCCCAAGAGGTTAAGTTACTTGCCCAACATCTCATGGCAGGCAAAGGTCAAAACTGGGGTGAAAACTCACAGGCAGAGCTCAGGGCTGGTGTCCCGTGGGAATGCTCTTAGCAGAGGCAGGTTATGTTTAAATTCGATTGCTTGCTGGTCACCGGCGGTCTTCGCGGGAGTTCAGCATAATCTCAGTGTGGAAGGTCTGGTTTTAAAATCCCTTTCTGAAAAGGAAAACTCACCACAGTGTTCATAGCAGCATATTTACATAGTCAAGACATGGAAGGAACCTAAATGTCCATTGACAGATGAATGGATAAAAAAGATGAGGTATATATAAATATACAATGGAATACTACTCAGCCATTAAAAAGAAAATGAAATAAGGCCATTTGCAGCAATGTGGATGGACCTAGAGATTATCATACTAAGTTAAGTCAGACAGAGGCAGACAAATATTGTATGATATTACTTATATGTGGAATCTAAAAAATAATACAAGTGAACTTATTTATAAAATAGAAACAGACTCACAGACATAGAAAACAAAATTATGGTTACCAAAAGGGAAAAGGGGGGAATAAATGAGGAATATGGGATTAACAGATGCACACTATTATATATAAAGTAGATAAACAGAAAGAATTTACTGTATAGCACAGGGAACTATATTCAATATCTTGTAATAACCTATAATGGAAAAGAATCTGAAAAAGAATATATCTATGTCTATGTCTATATCTATATCTGAATCACTTTGTTGTACCCCTGAAACTAACACAATATTGTCAATCAACTATACTTCAATTTAAAAAAATCCCCTTCCAAGACTGAAAAAGGATGCAATTTTCCATTGCTCGACATGTAAAGCGTGGTCATTGCCTTCCAAATTGCTGGCTTGCCTGCACACTGGATAGCAGGGTTTCAGTCCCCACTTGGAGACCTGCCTCCCTTAATTATGTCTTGGCTGGTAAAATGCAACCAAACTAATCACAAAACACTTAGTGCAATAAAAGAATCCATTTTTTATAATGGAGAGATTAACCAGTGTTGAGCAGTAGGGGTTAAGGAAACTGTCGTAAAATATAATTATAATTATAATAATAATATGAAGAGTGGTACACGGTCCATGGCCTTCTGCCTTTCATCCCAGATCTGATACTGACTGGCTAATGCTAATTAATATGACTTGCCCATCAGAACTATGTGTGGGTCTAGAGAGGAAGCAGGGATTTGTTCGTTTGTTTGCTTTCATAAATTGTGCCGCTTGTCTTGGCCAAAATGAAGAATGAGATGCAACACTGGAGCTTTTGTCCGGGGACTTGAGCGCCTTCTAAAGTCTTGTATTGAAGCTTCTAGGACTGCGATTCCAGACTCCCTGAAATTGTCAGGTCTTCTGTCATGGAATTCCTGTGACACTTGGGTCCAGTCTTGTCTTCTTTTGAGGAAGAGGGTGGGCTTAACATGGTTCCCTCCCCATTTGGGGTTTGAACAGAATTACTACCAGCACAGAATTTTATTTTATTTTTGGCCGCACAATGTGGCTTGTGGGATCTTAGTTCCCTGACCAGGGATTGAACCTGAGCCTTTGGGATTGAAAGTGTGGAGTCCTAACCACTGGACCACCGGGGAACTCCTTAGGGCAGAATATTAGAAGCCTGTTTTCAACCTAGGGTACTGTGTACTTCACCTCTGGGTGTATTTGGTTTCTATCCCCAGGTTTGCTGGGCTTGGCCAAGAAGCAGGTTTGGTTAGTGATTGAAATGGGCTCCCGAGGACCCAGATCACTGATACTGTTGCTTTGGAAGAAGGAATGAAGGGGACGGGGAGGACCCAGCATGTGCGGCAAACTCTCCAAAGCTGGTGTGTCAGTTGTGCATTTCTTTATTCCCCGTGAGTTTGGGGTGGAATCGTGGCGGCCAGAGGGACACACTCTCCCGAGCCACCCATCGGATGGAAGATTTGGGAAGAGATGGGGATAGGAGGGTCCAGGCAGATTCCTGGACCTGCGAACTGGGCTGCCAAGATCAGGGTCAGCCCTGAAACAGGCAGCCATTTGTCTGTTCACCTTGCAGCTGTAGTAGAGTGGTAAAGAGCACAGATTCTGGAGCCAGGTATCCTGGATGCAAACTCTGGCTCTCTAGGCGTCAGTTGCTTCATCTGTAGTAAGGGGATATTCTATGCATTTAGTCATTGTGGGGATTAAGTGAAACACTATATACCTTAGAACTATGTTGGACACCAATTCAGCCTATAACGGTGAAGGGTTATCATTATCCCTTCAACTACTGAAGTCTTTCCAGAGTTTAGTTACCAACAGACTGCCTGGCAAGGATTAGTTAACGGCAGGGTCACAGGAGAGGTATCCTGGATGGGAAAGGATCACTTGTACAGGGTGAGTGAGATGGCTACAAAGATATATTCACCTTGTTCTATCTCTGCCATTTGCAATTCTGTGCGAGACCCTCCAATGAGCTCTGGACTTGAAACTGCTGCTCTAGCACATTTGTGGGCAAAGGTGGGAGCAGGGTGGATGAGACACTAAGTGATCCAAAACCCAGTGCCTTAGAAAA
Source organism: Balaenoptera acutorostrata (assembly GCF_949987535.1). Lineage (NCBI taxonomy): Eukaryota > Metazoa > Chordata > Mammalia > Artiodactyla > Balaenopteridae > Balaenoptera > Balaenoptera acutorostrata. Next base: position 24,150,995 of record NC_080066.1, on the reverse strand, counting down.
CAATTCCAAATAATGTATTCAGGACAAACATCTCAGATTGGGAGAACTTCTACAGGCAGCACGGAGGATGGAATCACAGAGGATGGGTGGATGTGATGCTGAAAGGAAGGCTTAAGGCACCAGCATTGGGACAGAGCCATTGGGGAAGACTGGTTTAGTGCATTTCTGTCTCTCGGCATGTTTAAAACCACAAGAGTAATATAAAAACCTCATCTGAAGACTGGTCTTGCATCCCAGGGAGGTCAACCATTATACATTTTAGGGGTGGTGAAGGCAACCAGTTGCTATCTGTGATATCCAAGATAAGCCTGGATATTATGATTCATTCTTGCGATTACTCTGAAAACCAGAGCACCCCCGAAACCAAACAGTTCCATGTTGTGTTGAATGGATGGCTCCACACCAGCATGCCATGAATGATATCCAGCAAAGGGATGGTGGAACAAATAGAAGCATTCAAACAGACCCAGACTAGATAAGAGTCAAAATGACTGGCCTTCCAAGGGGTGGCTACTGGCCTTTTACAGAGGCAGTTATTGAACAATGACAGAATCTGCTGTCCCAAGGCAATGATAGGAATACGGAGGCTGCCACTCGCCAGGGATTGGCCAACAAAGTCAATTTTCTAAATGTCTGTCTGAAACTCCTTTTTAAAATTTAAAATTTATTTATTTTTTACTTTTTAATTTTTAAAAATATTTTATTGGAGTATAGTTTGCCTGAAACTCTTTTACAAAATTCCCTAGAATTCTAAGGATTGGTATAGCAATGGTAAGTACAGTTTAGGTTTTCGTTTGTACTTTTCTCTGTCAGTGTTGTAAAAAGGCAAGAACTAACATCATCCGTATGAAGAGAAGTGAATATCCACCAAGGATTGGATTTGATCTTTCAACTTCTCTTTTCTTCCTCTTGGAACCATTTGGTTCATGACTGAAAGTGATGAAAAATGTCCAGAATGGTAGAGATTCTCAGTCTTTGTCATAACTTTCACTTGTTACGTGAGACCGGACAAGGGGCTTACTTTCCTTGTGCTACAGTTTCCTCATTTCAAGACCATGGAATATTACGGAAATTACAGCTTGTGGGTCCTTTGGTGAAGGGTGTATCAATAGGAAAGTGTTGGCAACTCCATCGTGGCCTGTTTTGTTTCCCCCAAGGGTTGTTAGTTTAGCCGAGGGTGAGGCCAAGTTGTTGGACAATACTGAAAAATGTTGGACTACAGTGTGCTATTTAACCCGATGTATAAAATACTCTTGGCATCTGGAGTACGATATTGGCAGCATGGATATCAGCCTGGACATCAGCCTCACACGTGTTCAGGGAGATCCTCAGAAAAATAAAAACTTAATAAAACTCAATATGATCAAGACGTTGGCTTCCAATAATAGGATCAGATTCAAGTCGTTATTTATTGAGGATGGTCACAAATGTAGGTGTTTGTGTCTGAGAGTGTGTGTGTCTACATGTTTGTTTGGATGGACAGGTGTTTGCATGTTTGTGTGTTTCTCTTGACATTCCCAATCCAAATATAAATTAGTTTAGGTTTATTCATGATCTTGAAATGCCCGTGTCTTTTTCCTCTTCCATCAGAGAAGATAGCAGAAGCGCAATATATGGGTAGGAAAGAGAATGTTTTTCAGGGTTGCCTTCTCTTTTTTTTTTTTTTTTTTTTTTTTTTTTGCTGCATGGTGCGTCATGTGGGATCTTAGTTCCCCGACCAGGGATCGAACCTGTGCCCCCCTGCAGTGGAAGCGCGGATTCTTAACTACTGGACCGCCAGGGAAGTCCCAGGGTTGCCTTCTCTTTAACGTAGGTCTAAATTTTCTGGAGGAGAATCACTCTGATTCTCTGACGTTTGGATGGGGGACCGACCTAGCAAGAGCTCTAAGACCCGGTTCTTCCTCGGGGAGACAGGCATCAGTAAGCAGGCTCTGCTCTGGGTGTAGTTGCTGGCCTCGAGCTCCAGTGATGCTTCCCATGGACTCTTATGGACTCCTTTAAGGGTTAACCAATGATCTGAACTCTTATCTAAAGCAGTTTCCTAAAGCATTCGGGTAAGGACTGCAGTCAGCTCTCACGTAGACTCAGGTCTCTAACTCTCCCCAATCTGGAAGCATCTTAGAGCCCTAGAGGGGACAAGGAGTCACCTTTCTCCTTTGCATGATTAGAAGATGTGTTGTCATTTTGGCAAGGCAAACTTGTCTGATTACATATTATAGCTGGGCATGCACAGTAATTCAATTACATCCTAAAGAAAAAAAAATTTCAGTAAAAGTATGAAGTACCCACTGTGTCGTAAACATTGGGCTATGCCTTTCATGGTGATCTGATGGTTTGAAAGATGCATAAAACTTCAAAACCGAAAAAAGAAATGATTCAGACACATTAAGACAAACAGGTTTGACTGCTTCTCCTGCCTCTGGTGTCAGATTGACTCGTGGCTGGAGCTGATTAATAGCAATGGCAAGTTCCATATGAGTGGCTCTTCATAAAGAGAATTAGTGGCTGCACAAACTCAGGTATTCTGAAAAATAGGCACTGAGGCTAAGTTCCAGGTCTCTCCCCAGGCTCCCAGAGCTTAAGTAGAGCTCACAGGGGCAGAATAACTGACTCATGCATTTTTTCGATTGTAGAAAATGTATTTTCTCATCAGTAAAATGGGCGTTTCTATGAAGATGATGAGATAACACAGGTAGAACATTTAGCCTAGTGCATAGCTATTCAGCAGATGATGACTGTTCTTAGTATTATTAGAAAGGCTCAATCATCCATATGTTTAATACTTTGAAAATGATGTTAAAGATAACATGTGTCAGTGAGGAGGTGGAGAAATTAGAAACTTTGTACATCAAAAAATTAAAAATAGAACGGCCATCTGATCCACTCCACTTCTGGGTATTTATCCAAAAGAACTAAAATCAAGATCTTAAAGGGATATTGCCTCTACTATGTCCATCACAGCACTACTCACAATAGCTGAGATGTGGAACAACCTGCATGTCCATCAACAGATGAATGGATAAAGAAAATGTGCTCTATACTTACAGTGGAATACTATTCAGCCTTAAAAAATACTGCATGATTCTACTTTTATAAAGGATCTACAGTAGTCAAATTCATAGAATCAAAAAGTAGAATGGTGGTTGCCAGGGCCAGGGAAGGGGAGAAGAGGAGTTACTAATCAATGGGAATAAAGTTTCAGTTAATCGAGATGAATAAACTCTAGAGATTGTACCTAGATTGTACATTGTACCTGAATCCATAATAATATGCTGTACACTTAAAAATGTGTTGAGGGTAGATCTCACGTTAAGTGTTCTTACCGCAATAAGATAAAAATGAAAAAAAATCAGTGAGGATAGAGAAGACAATTAACAAAAAGAAAAAGAAAATGATGCTGATACTGCTATGTAGCTGTCTGTCAAAACGAAGATGTCTGTGACCAAGACGTTTGGGTCAAGAACTCTATAGATTCAATGAATGATCAGAACATTTTCCAGCTGTAGAATTGACAAATGCATCCTGAGAGCTGGCACAAGGCAAGACAATACCAGGCCCAGGGAGGGATGTTAAGAACTAATAACCATTGGCATTACCCTTCAGAATCTTAGAATCTAGGAGGGAAGATGAATCATGTCATGAACAACCACACTTTTAAGTCTGATTAGGAAGGTGCAAATGAAAAGGAAGATGACAAGGAGTAGACCAAGGAAGGTTGTGGAGAGTGAGTATCATTTGATATGAGTTTGAGGGGTAGTAGGATTTTACTAGGCAGCTTGGTATGGAGGGCAGAGGCACTGCCTGCAGAGGAAAGTGTGTGAGCTACATATGGAGGCAGGGAAGGAGGAGGCTCTTACCTGGAGCTGCCCAGGTTTCTAAGACTACAGAGGACACATAAAAGCTAAAAGGAGCCGTCGGGGCCAGATTATGAGTGGCAGGTCAGAGAGCTGGGAGTTTCTTCACTCCTCAATATGGAGGTGTGAAAGGTCTTTCAGCAGAGGAGTGGTCCAGTCACAGCTGTATGTGTGATAATGGGAATAGGATGGGTTGGGGGCAGAAAGATGGAAGAAGAGACACCAGCCAAGAGGCCATGGCAGGCACCCAAGTAGAAGGTAATAAATGGCATCTAATTCAGGGTAACAGCTTGAGGAGGTGGGGACAGATGGGAGAGATCTCCTGAAGGAAAACTCAGTAGAACCTGGAAACTGGTTAGATGACATGGGCTGAGGTAGAGTGGGCGTCTACACTGGATGACAGTGAAAATGACTACCATTCTCATCTGCTCTGCCTTCCAAAACACCCAGGTCCCTCCTAGAAGTGCACGTCGAGTCTCAAGGTGGCAGTGAATCCAGATAGGACGATAAACCAAGCCTCAGACATATTGAGTTGTTGGTGGGGTATCTTGATCAAATTGTCCAACAGGTGGGGAGATATATGAACGTGGAGTTTGGAAGAGATGAACTTTTGGGGGTGGTCTAGGTAGAGTTATGCTTAAGGCCATGGTAAGGCTATGAGGTCACAGAGAGAGAGCTTGAGGGTAGAGATTATGGATTCATGAATGGGAACATAACTTTGAAGATCACCCCATGTAAGAGGTAGAAGGCAGGGGACTTCCCTGGCGGTCCAGTGGTTAGGACTCTGTGCTTCCACTGTAGGGGACACAGGTTCGATCCCTGGTTGGGGAATTAAGATCCTGCATGCCACGCAGTGCAGCCAAAAAAGAAAAAAAAAGAAAAATTAAAAGAAAAAAAAAAAGAGGTGGAAGACAGGAAGCACAGGAGCTGGCAAGGCTAATGCGGAAGACTGTCTGAGAGACGAGGACGGAACCAGGGAAGGGCTACCTCCTGGAAGCCGGGAGAGGAGCCACTTCAAGAAGTAAAGTCAAGTGTTGCAGAAATCAAGGGTTCAAGATGGAGGGAAGACCACTAGCTTTTGGAGTTTGGCAGCTATTTTGACCTGGAAAAAGAGTTCCGGGTAGATGGCCACGGTGGCTGCAGGATTGTTACGAGTAAAAGGAGGAGTTGGTGGTGAGGAAGAAGAGGCTCAAGACATGTAGACCCTGCTCTGGGGAATCTCTGCCAGAGGATAGGTGGGGGGATTCAGTTCAGGGGCTGAGAGGACCACCATGGAATCAGGTGGGTGAGCAGAAGGGAAGGAGTAGTTGGAAAGAAGGCAAGACTCAAGGTGCAAGACAGATGGGGCCGAGTGGAGAGAACCCCATAGAGAGGGGTCGGGAGCAAAGGCCTTGGAAAAAGGAAGTAGCATCAGTCTTCTCCTGAGAAAAAAGAAGAAGAGATGGAAAAAGATTCAGAAGTTGAGGGGGCCAGAGGAAAGTGTGTCACCACACAGACGTCACACCTCTATGGTTTGGGGCTATGGTGGGAACTCGAGAGATGTCATGCTAAGACCATATTCTCAATAAGGCGGGTGGCCAGGCTGTCTGCAGGGAGGCCAGGGGGGCCAGGCAGGGTGTGGAGGCCATGCTCGAGGGTGGGCCTGGGTGAAGGTAGGTACTTTCTGTAGCTATGCCCAGAAGTCCGGGACCAGAGTGGGGAAAGGAGACTGAGATTGTACTCTGAGCTGTCTCAAGACTGAGTCAATCCCACCATCAAGGGTGACATGTGATGCACGTGAGTGGTACAGACAATAAGAAGTCACAGGAAATAAAATTCCTTTCTGCTTCTTAGCCTGAGGTAGGAACATGGGCAGCTCATGTATTGGGTGGGCCTCTGTGTCCAGACAACCTCTCCTGACGCCTGCCCTCCTCTGGGCCACCTTTAGGTTACTCTGCCAGATTCTCATTGTGGGATTTTTTTTTTCTCTGGAAGATGAGAGAGTGACTCCCCTGAGAGAGAGGAAAATCTGGCCCATTGCTTGTTCTCTGCTCTACTCATCTGTGCAGGATGCCTGGCTTCCTTATGCTCCTGTAACAGGGGATGTTTAATCACCACTGTCAGGCATTGAGGGGCAGGCTTCAGCAGCGATGGCCTGACGGCTGTTTATAGTCCCTGGGTTGTATGTCCCAGAGTGACTTTCAAGGCTGCAATCCTATAAGGACAAGAAGCAGTGGCGGTGACAACAACGCGAACCAAGATGGATGGGAATCTGCCAGTAATCTTGCATCAACCTGGCAGAGCTGATCACGTGATGGGTGAAGGCACTCAAGTTAGGATTTAAAGCCGTGTTCGGCATCGGGTGGTCTTCTGAGTTATCCTCAGGAAGTTCAGCTGAAGCTTTGAGGGACCCTGTAAGAGAGAGAAAAAAGGGACTGGTGACTGTGGGTCGAGAGCATAGGGGTTGGACTCTGAAGACCTGGGTTCAAATCTGAGAACATCTACCCAGCGGCCTCAGGACCTCAGCCTCACCATGTGTAAAATGGGTACAGTAATAGCTAGCTTGCGGCATCACTGGGGAGATGTATGAGATAGTGTGCAAAAGGATGATTATAACATGCACCTCACAGATGTTATCATGCGATGCCACAGCTGTGTGTTTTTAACATTTGTCTCCCCCACCGGATGATGACTTCCTTGAAGGCAGAAACCACGTGTCCTCAGAGGACATGTTATCAATAAATGGCTGTTGAATGAATGCGTTGCTGGACAGAAGCAACCAGCACTCACTAAGGGTTCACGTACCAGGTTCAGTGCATGCGTTACCCTAATGAATCTTCACCACAACTCAGTGGGGGAAATACTATTATTATTTTACAGAGGAGGGTGCTGCGGCCGAGGGAGGGTCAATGACGAACAGCTGGTTGGTGGTCGAGTGACCTCTTAGCCACTGTTCTGAGCTGTCTCAGGAGAGAAACCCAGGTGCAGGAAAAGGCTTCCTCCAAGGAGCTGAATCTCAGGGGCGTATCCGCCACTGGGAACCCAAGACGGGAAGATACCCGGTCGGGAGCATCCCTCTGATGGTCTTCAAACTGCGTCTCCCGTGGAACGTGGAAAGACATGAGGCCACTCGGCCTGCCGCCCACTCATGTATGAGGTCAAAAACATCCATCAGGGTGGACCCAGTGGAAGGCGACTCCTGCCAGGGAATGGAGAGTCGTAGTTGGGCCGGGAGGGCCCTGAGCCTTGGACGGCCTGCCTCGCTGTTTCCTGCTCCCAGGCTGTTACTCTCATGATGAATGGGGCAGTGGAAAATTCCTCGCTTGGTTTATTTTTTTTCCCTGAACTGAAAACTCGATTTAGGAGCAGTCAGTGCCCCCGGGTGATGCTTTCCCATTTGTCAGGACGCGGAGCGGTCCACCCTCACCTGGATGGGTGTCTGGCGTTGCAGACGGGCCAGGCAGGGGCTGGACCTGGCGGCGGCTCCCCAGGCTAGGGCTCACTTGCTGGGGTTGTAGGGGGGGGGGAAAGAGGCCCTGGGGATGTGCAGCTGTGATAGTCCAGATCCCTAGCTCCATAGAACGCAGTCTTACATGGCAGGAACCAGAGCATAGCACCACAGCTTCCTTGGTGTGGAATTAAAATGTCCTGCCCTGGAGTTGCCCTCCTGTGCAGCGTTTCAGAAAGCAAGAATGACCTCTGCCTTTAAAGAGCTCCAGAAATATGCCCCCAAGTTAACAGAAGTTACCGGGATTATAGGTGCCCCTACTTCTTCATACTTAACTTTCCACATTTCCCACAACGATTCATGAATTGCTTTAATAATCAGAGAACACAAGGAAAACTCTAGCAGAATGTTAGCCTTCCTTTGAGCTCTCCCTGATTCCTCACTGTCTTTTTTTTTGGCGCGGATGGTGGGGGTAGAAGAAACTGGCCACCCCTTTCCTCTGAATGGACTCTACCTCGGTTTACCCTTGAAGCAATCCCTGGTCCTTTGATTTTTCTTTATAGCTTCATTACAAAAAACTCCAACCAATAATAGAGCTAAAAATATTAAGTAGACTTCTGGGATGGGTTTCATCTCTTAATCAATTTCCGACTTTCTCTTCCTCTTTTCTTCATCAATCTAGGACCCTCCTTCTTGTGTCTTCCCACTGGAATAATGCTGCTGAGAATTAGTGAATATTTGCCTTTTGATACCATTTATTCTTCACCGTAAGACAGGCTTCCTTGTCCATCCTATTAATAATTATTTTTCTTTCACAAAATTCCTCAGAAACCTTTCTTTGTGGGCATGAAGGTCAGGGCTTTGCTCTGGTGAGAAGGGGAAGAATTAGGAAAGAAGTGAATCTTTCTGACTTGTCTTCCAGATCCACTTCTCCCCAGATGCTTTCTTCCCAAGCTGCTCCCAAAATATTGTCCTTTATGGAATCTGAGCTGTGCATGGAGTAATGTGGAGATCAGCTTTCAGGACAGACAACACACTTCAGTTTAAGTAAAACTGATTAAGGAACATCGGGGGGAATTATTTGCTTTGCAAAAAGATGCTTTGCTAATAGAAAGGATTCACCATAGGATTACTTTCCACAGCCACCTCCCCAGTCCATTCAAAGGCTACCACTACAAAAACTCAATATAAATACAATAGGGCAGAATTTGCTGGAAGTAAGGCATACCCGCAATTTTCTGAATTATGATGAACCCCAATGTCATGGTTCTCTCTTTTTTCGAGGCTCTGGGAGGACGTTTTATCCCAAAGATGATACTGTTGACAGTATAACTCGTACTATGGTTAGCAGTGAGGTAACTCATAAGCACCATGCTCACAGCAATGTTCTGTATATAGGCTAGGAGAGAGGGCCTCACTCATTATAATACTGTTAATTTCTTCTTAAGTTGTAATGCCAATTTAGTCAATTCCTAGTGTGTGCTCTTGAACAAGTCATATGGTCCTTGGACACCTCATTGTTCATCTAATCGGAGTATGAATCGGCCTGGCTAGTCTCTGTAGGTCCTTCTAGATGTAGTCTTTGAACACATTCAGCTGTGTGGATGGGCAGCTAGGACTCTCTTTGGGAGTTACGCATGCCATTTTGGAATTCCCTCTTATCTGGTTGTAGTCTTATTGCTTTTAAGGAATTTCACGGGAGACAAGAAACAACCTTTCTAGAAGATGGTGGTGTTGTTGTTACATCCTTTTAGGAAGGACGCTAGAAGCTCAGCCTGGATTGACCCAACATTAGATATTCCCCTTCTCCCAGCAGGAATGACAAGGCCACTGATGTTCTCCTCCCCTGTGCACTGGGCTCTAGAGACTCCTGGTCATACGAGGGCTGCTGGAGATGGGGGTCTTCTTTGCTGGGGTGCCCACCTCCCTAAGTGCCTCAGTTTCCCCATCTATAAAATGGTGTATTGGTGTTCTCAGCTTGACTTATGGAAGCTTCGCGAGAAGACTGATTATCAAGGCTGCTGGGCTGAGAAAAGTGGGTCAGACGAAGAGGAAGACCAAGGATATTCCACCTCCATAATGTAGGAATTCTCACTGCTTCACTGGCAGGTCTCAGAAGAAGGGATTCAGCCTGGGGCTTAATAATGAGAGGTCATCATCAAGAGGAACCCCCAAACCCTAGTTGATTGCTTCTGGGAAAATGTCCCTTTTGCCCAAACATCTAGTGACTATATTTTCAGCAGAAAGGAGCTGGGGGCCTTCTGGCATTTCAGCTCAAGTTCAGACTAGATGCGTAGGGTCTGAGCTTGTCCACGTCCAGGAGAAAAGGGACGTGGGCCCTGAGAGGGACCCCAGGCACAAAGGACAGCATCTTGGCCGCATCTCCTGCATGATGTCTGTTTCCCTTTCCCTTCTCCGTCACGCTTTCAGCCCAATCCCATCCTGTCCCTGCTTGTTGTTGCCTTTTCTGCTTCTCCGACTTTCCTTCTCCCCCAAATTAGAACCATTTTTGGTCTTTCAAAAATTTTAATTATTTTTAAACCTTGGTACCGTCTTTTGGGTGGATTTTATAGGCGAGGCCACTTTTGTCATCACTCTCGACCACGTCAACCTTCCTGTTCCCCTTCTTCCAGCCACACGTCACTGCCAGCCTCCAGGGGGGACCTTCCTTGGACCACTTTCTCCGCCATGTTTGCCTTTTCCCTGTGGGATTCCTTCTGGAAGGCCCATGTGGGAGGTTTTAGAGCTTCTGGGTTTCCTTAGAACACGGCTTCCCTGAACTGCTCCCTACCAGGGAATCACGACCCTTCCTGGGTCACGAAGAAGTGTCCCTTCTCCGGAGCAGCTGGGATGGATTGGAGGTGGTGAATCGTCCTGTGATGGGTTGACCTCAGTCTGTCTGGGATTCCTCTTGGCAGCCCTGAACGCACGGGGACAGGAGGCAGGGGTCCATCGACATGCATGGTGGCCGTTTCCAGGAAGGGCCCTCGGTGTGTCATTCATTCTCCTGACGTTACCCTTTCCAGCTTAGCCTTACACATCAATTCTGGACCTGAGGTTCTCCTTGAAGAACTTCTAGAAAAGACCTGATGTCCATCCTTCACCCTCCACCTTCATGACCTTGAAGAATCCTCTTTCCCGTCTCCTTCCCAGTGAGGGCACCAAAAATGGGGGAGAAGAGGTATGCTCTCCAGAGTCCTGTTCTGTCCAGGGTCAGATAAGATTCAGAAGCAGGGACTCAAAGATCAAACCAGAGCTTCAGGGGGTGCTGTAAGCCTAACTAACCGAATTGTGAGCTCTTGGACCTGTCAGCTCCTCGAGGACGGGGCTGCCTCCTGCAGGGTGGCCCCAGCCCGGACGCTGGCTGGGGGCAGACTTGAGGAAGAGGCTTGGGTCGTGGAGGAAGCAGACCTTACGGGGAGTCCTAAAGCTCCTTGGAGGTGGTGGGACTGGTGGGAAAGGAGTGAGGGAGGGCGAGGTTTGGGTCCCCAGGCTTCTGCTCTGAGGAAAGCGTTGGTAGGAAAGGGCCCTCTCTAGGCCTCCAGCCCTGGGGAGCCAGAGGGAGTGACTGGGACACCTCTCCAGCCGCCCACTCCCACTGGGAGGAAAGAAGGAGTGGCAGGAGGCACCTGTGTTTGCTTCTTGCCCCAGGAGAAAAGGCGAGGCCCAGGCACCTGCTGGGACGGGGCCCCACCTGCTCCCTCCCTTTCCCGGGCAGAGGGAAGGCAGCTGCGTGCGCCCTACCTTGAGCTGCTGCTTGCCCGCCGGAGGGCGGAGGTAGCTGGGAGTCGGGAGGTATTTGCAAGGTTTAAAGGAATAGAGATCTCAGGGTGGTGGGTGTCCCCTCGTCCAGAATTTTTTAGGCCTCTGGAGTCGTCCCTACTTTAGAAGGTGCGGAATCTGGAAGAATGAGGTTCTGGAAGGAGGAAGCAGGCGCAGAAGAATCCTATCATCCCAGATGTTGGATTCAGACCTGCTGGAATTTGCCCCATGGTCCAGCTCTTCTCTCTCCCCACCCCCTCCACCTTCTTGGTCCATCTCACCTTCCTGACCTTTCCCAAGGCAGTGACCTACTTCCTGGGGGAAACCGAGTCACTAGATGGATGAGTTCTGTTGGGAGCCCAGCCCCTGGTTCTGTTGGGAGCCCAGCCCGGAGCTGCACGGTGGCCTCTGAGCTGGTGTTCGATGCTCCATTCCTGCAATTAACCCCACCTGGGCTCCCAGACCCTGTGATCTGATCTTGTTTACATCTGCAAGCTATCAATTGTTCTGAGGGGTGTGTGTGTGTGTGTGTGTGTGTGTGTGTGTGTGTGTGTGAATTTGACTAATGCGAGCACTTTTTTTTCTGGTCCAGACCTTGAGCACTTGGGATAAACCCCTTCCCATCCCACAGTAACAATGGGGCCGCTGACCATTCTCAGACGCCAGTCAGGGGAGCTCCCGGAAGTCTGTTTCCTTCTTACAGTTCCCAACTCAGCTGGACACTTTGGGGATTTTCAGTGACTCAGCAAGTGAGGTGACACGTCAGTAGGCGCCACTCCCTGACCCGGGGCTCAGCCCCACCAGCCGCTAGCTTCCTTCCCAGGATGGGTAAGCCAACCCTCACTTACCTGCCTGAGAGGGAAATGGAGACCTCCATGCTGGTGGCTTATAAACATTTGTGATTGAATATGAAATAGGGTATTGAGTTTACTCCCTAAGCTACGCCACACCCAGCTAGTCAGTGAGACCCACACAGAAATTCTGTTCAATGGCAGAGAAGAGTCGGGACCTGCAGAGTGTCTACAGGCCAGAATCTTCACAATATTCTGTCCCTTTGGCTTCTTGAAACAATGGACTCCTATTGGGTGGCTAAAGACTTATATCCTTAGTGTGAAAAAAGAGAAGGCCTTGCCTGATGTTTGTTTTTTTAAAAATGGCACTAGTAACTTCCATGCAGACCCTGGCAAATAGGTTGCAGGATGGGAGTCATTCTTAAGAGCTGCAAGAAAGTCAAAACTGAGTCAGGCCAGGAGCCCGAAGTCACCTCCCTTATCCTCAGGAGAATCTCAGACATCAAAGAGAACTGCCATTAGGAGGGAATCAGATCCCTACTGGGATGAAATACTGGAGGAGGCTCGGGCCCAGGGAGCTGAAACTTATCATCTTCACCGTTATCTGATGCTGCAGAGGGGAGCCCGCTGGCTTCCCTGAGAATGACCAGGGGGCATTCCCCACCTGTTCTGGGCAGTTACAACCCTGCTGAATGTGCAGCTGGGCTTTCAGCAAATAATAATCATAACGATGAACCATGTAGCCCACCACTGCCCCTGTTATAGGGTTCTTTCTCTCTCCCACCCTGAATCTGGACCAATGAGGAGGAAGGTAGCAGAATTTTGACGATTCCCCAAAACTCAGATCTGGGGAGATAACTGCATCGTGTTGGGGTGTGGCTTGAAGGGAATCAAAGCTGAGAAGAAAGGTGTTAATTTGAGTGGCAGCTTTTAGATGTCAGCGTTGTCTTGGGCTGCCCTAGGTTTGTTTGCTCTAGAAGCATAAGCTTGAAAAGTCCCAGGCACAGAAAAGCTCTCCAGTGATGGTTGTAACTTCTCTCCCAGCCCCTTCACTCTCAAGTGGGAAACAAACAGGCACATGGGATGTTGTACCTTCTTGGGGATGTTTTCCAAAAATTCCAGGCTTTCAAGAGGCCCATGACAAAGCATCTCTTGGGGGACACTTAGATTCCTTTATCCATTGCAGGAGGCACTCTGGGTGGAAGCCCAGAGGGGGTACGCTCTCTTCCTGGGTGGGGTCATTGTGAAAACTGTGAGACAAAGCACCAGGATCCCAGGCCATCAGAACCCCGATGACAGTGGGAGATGGAGAAGGCAGAAGATGTTCCAAGGTCATTCTCATGGCACCCATGGGCATGAGGAGCTTCAGCTCCCTGAGTTCTAATCGGGGCTGTTGCCAGAATCTCGCACCCAGCATCACACCTGGGAGGTGATGGACCATGTTGGTTGAGTGCAGGGGATTGCGGTCCGACAGGTGTTGGGATTCAATCCCAGCTCCACCACTTGCCAGCTAGGTGGTCTCTGGCAGGTCACTTGACCTCCAATGGCCTTGATTCTTCATCTGAAAGTGACAATAACAATATCTTGTAGGGTGGCCGTGAAGATGAAAGGTGATAATGGGCTCTAGTTCTTCCTGCAGTGCTTGGCATTTAGTAAGAGCTCAGTCATTAGCAGCTAAATTCTTAATCCCCACTCTCGTCACAGCAAAAACCCGCCTGTCTCCTACTGACTTGGTCTGCAAGCTTTGAGCGCTACCGTGCTGGGGGTTCTTTGGCCTGGAGGCCGGCATTCACCTGCCCACAGAACTGGGAAAGAGTGGGAGGCAGATGACTTTCTCTGTCTCTCTTTTTATTTCAATTTTTTTTTACCTTTTCCTCATATGCCCTTGAAACTTGTCATACCAGTTTCTTTTTTTTTTTTTTTTGATGAGGAAAAATGAGTTAAAATAAAATTAATGATGGCCATTTCTTTTTCTTCCAATTTTATTTTATTTATTTATTTTTTCATTTTTATTTTATATTGGAATATAGTTGATTAACAATGCTGTGTTAGTTTCAGGTGTATGGTAAAAGGACTCAGTTATACCTATACATGTATCTATTCTTTTTAAAATTCTTTTACCATTTAGGTTATTAGAGGTCATTTCTTTATTTAAAAGAAATTTTAATTTTTGTCAAATTTATGTAAGTACATAGATGAAAAATTCAAATGCTACTGTAGAGGCTTAAGAAAAATGGCAGTTCAAACTTTCCTCACCCTCAATTTCTGTCTCCCAGAGGAAACTGCTTAAACTGTTTTAGCTATTTTTGTGTTTCTTTTATATCTCTAAACAATGTGCTTATATTACTCTTCTCCGATTTTTCACTTTTGTACGTTGCAAAAAACTTTTTGCTGTGATTGTGGTTGCCAGATTTAGCAAATAAAATTATAGCATGCCCACATAAAGGTGAATTTCAGATCAATGAAGAGTACTACGTTAAAGTATGTCCCATCAATAGTTGGGATATACTTATCCCAAATGATTATTGGTTGCTTACCTGAAATTAAAGTTTAACTGGGTGTTCTGTATTTTATCTGGCAATCCTAGGTGTGGGGATAAAATTTTAACTCTTCCACCGCCAGTGGACCTCTCATGCTATGCCTCACAGCCACTTTCTGTAGGAGAGAATCCCAGGAACATACGATTCTTGTATATTGCTCTCTGTTACGGCCTCCCAAATTTCTGATCTCATCCCCTTTTGTCTCTATTCAGGGGCTTTGGGATGAGAAAGGCTGAGCACAGATGCCATAAGCATATATTTGTGTCCGGTGCTCTTTGGGCTTGAGAAAGGCTAAATCTTTCTCTGTTTCAAGTCACACAGCATTTATTTCTTAGCTCCTTTCACCTCTGCAAGAAACGAAACAGAGTTCAAGGCCAAATATCCGTGGGATCTGAAATCTACCTTGAGTTTACTCAGTTCAAACCTGGGCTATTATAATAATCAAGAACGGTTAGGCTAATAGCATTTAATTACTTTAATTCCAATGGTTAATTCCATAAAACAAAACAAACCAAAAAACCCCCTTCAATTCTGTATTCGGCGTGAACTCACCTCTCATGTATGCCTAAAGAGGGAATTTGTGACTTAAATATTAAGGATTTCATTTGTTTCCTGGCATTTGTTTGGGGAACCGCGTTGTACTGACCCCTAAGAGGAAGATCTTAATTTTGTCCTAAAATATGTTCTCTGTTCCGAGTTTTCAGCCATGTTGCTAATGAGCATGGGATGAATTTGGCTGGA
This sequence comes from Balaenoptera acutorostrata, assembly GCF_949987535.1. NCBI lineage: Eukaryota > Metazoa > Chordata > Mammalia > Artiodactyla > Balaenopteridae > Balaenoptera > Balaenoptera acutorostrata. Next base: position 24,135,880 of record NC_080066.1, on the reverse strand, counting down.
CATCTCAGGGAGTTATAAACGGAAATGTTTTTAAGCTGCAAATCTTAAGGGCTGTGCCCGCTTTTAAGAGTTTCCTGCAGCACAGAAAGAATTTTCTCTTTTTTGGAACATAAGAAATATGTACTTCACAGGCTTTAGGTGGGGAAGGCCTGTTGTTATCTTCAACTCCCCCTCCCTCCAGGAAACTGCGTTATGTGGGTTACTGTGATTTAGAACAACAGAATACTGTCTTATTTAAAAGTCAATAAACATCCTTTTCTTCAGCTCGCGTCCTTTCTTTTGGTCAGGTCCCCTGACTCTTCCCTCCTCATTTCTGTGACTTTATGTGTGCTAAGTGTGGCATGTCCTCAGCACACCCTCTCAATGACCCCAACCCTCTGGTCCCTACAGATTCTGGGCAGGCCGGGCCCTCCAGAAGGGGTCCTTCAGGACCCCACCAAATCTCTCCTGTACTCTGGATGCCCTTGACTGTGGCATTTAGTCTTTTCATAGACCAGAAGGCCCAGACAGAGGTACTTCGCTTTTATAAGAATCTCAAATATTTGTTTCCAGTCCTGGTATTAATAAAAAACCCCAAACACGCTATGTTGGAAGAGGTGCCCGGTTTCATTTTGTGCTAATTGCTGGAGTCTGCACTCAGACATTCAGAGTCTTGGGTTTTCTTTTGGATAGTTTGAGTCATTTAGTTTTCTGCCAAACAAATCAATCAAAATTTCCTACTTAGCATCTTAACCTCTAAGACAAGAAGTATTAATCCTCCTGGTCATTTGCTACGTTATGTCACGTGGCTGTGAGCAGCTATTATCATTTCTCTCACCAACTGAGGATTCCCAGAGCTTTAAGTTTTGTTACATCTCCTTTCTCTTTCTCTCTCTTACATCTTTTCTTGCTAGGAGGAAGCCGCTGAGTGGCCAGAAGTAGGTAACAATATTTAATTTGCTCTAAACTGCCATGTGCATTTCACATATGCTCAGAAAGTATGTAGAGTAGAAAATAAAAACCCATGGCAAACCCATTTTTTTTTTTCTTTTTGTTTGTTTGTTTATCATTCCCTTTGGAAGCTGAACTCAACTTCAGCCCGGAGAATGACAAAAAGTTCTGAATGAAGAATTACACTCATCCCTCAAAAACTGTAGGCACAGTTCTTGTGTGGAGGCCTGACCACCCACTTACTCAGGAACCATTTATTTAGAATAAGATAGGTGTGGGGTACAGCAGCTTCAACCCAGAAGTCAGTATCCGCAACTTCTAACTCTGGCTCGAAAGCGGACTCTGGCCTACAGCAGCTCACCTAAAATCTGCCTCAGTTTCCCCATCTGTAAAGTGGGAATTATAACTGTAGTCACTAGGGCAGGGCTGTGCCTTAATTGGTTAATGATCATAAAAGGCTTTGAAGGGGCTCGTAGAAGCAGCAGTTTAAGCTTTAAGTATTATTATTAAGTGGACCACACCATCCGGTAGCCAGCCCCGGGGTGACTAACCATAGGTTTGGAGTCACCTCTTGGCATTCACAGAGGTTGTGCTCCCAAACACCAAAGCCCTGGGGAAGTGACAGGTGATGGCCTCTGCTTAGACAGAGATCAGCAAAATGCATCTCCGTCTCTGTCTCTAGAACAGCAAGAAATAGTGCTGCACCCCGGCAGGTGCAAAGGACGCCAGGGGAAAAGGGGGCGAGGGAAATGGCAGGGGACAGACAGGGAACATTCATCATTTAACAGACGTTGATGAAATCCCTTTCTATGTGCTAAATGCCAAGTGTGGTTAAAAGAGGAACAAGACCCAGTTTCTGTCCTCAGGAATTTACAGTCTGGTTTGATGTCACAAGCACAAATATCTATCCCAAAAAAACAAACAAACAAACAAAAATAGAGAAGATAAGTTTTAGAGGCAGAAAATTCCTGAGGGTGTTTAAAAAAAAAAGCCTTGGGATTGTTTTGCAAATGCCCCAAGCTCTGGAGGGCTTTCAAGAAGTCAGGGGTGGGGGACAAGCTGACCATAATAAAGCCATAGAGACTGTCCCTCATCTGATGGGCAGTCCTGGTTCTGGACTTGTCTTTGCTATGAATACTGTGGTTTGACTTTGAATCTGAAGAAGAATCAAATTTGGTTTGGCAGCCAGAGGTTTAAAATTGTTTTAAAAGTAAGCTTGTTTCTTTAAAAAAAATTCTTTTTTTATTGAAGTATATCAGATTTACAATGTTGTAGTTTGTTTCTTATTATAAGAGTAATACAGGTTTAATTTCACCCATTTAAAAAATATACAGAATATATGAAAATCACCCGTAATTCTACTACTCTGCTATCATGATCGTCAAGATTTATTGCCCTTCGGTTTGCTTTTTCCCCGTTAGATTCTAAGTGTTGAGTGTAAATAGATTTCTCCTCCCTGGCTTCAGGACCATCTGCCCCCCTGGGGCTGCTTTTCTCTCCAGTCCTGAGGAGAGACTGTGGTTTGTGGTAAAACACACCTAACATAAAATTTACCATAGTAACCATTTTTAAGCGGTATTAAATGCATTCATAATGTACAACCATCATCCATCTCCAGAACTCTTTTCCTCTTGTACAAGTGAAACCCTACACCCATGAAACAATAACTCCCCTCTCCCTCTCCCTGGGGAGTGGTTTTGATCTCATCTTACTCTGCACCCCTTTGGCCCTGGATGGCTGAGTCTCTGGGTGCCCTTCTCTCTCTCCTCCTGTGCCCCAAGAACATCCACCGACAGCCGTATCCTGGCCTAGGAGGGGCCCGTACCAGCCTGCGCTGCCCATGGCTGGGGATGCTGGTCCATCCCTGCTCCCTTCCTGGAGCCTGAAGAAGGACTCAGGTTGCTCTTAGGATGGGACTCCAGGCGGCCGCTGCCCATCCTCCGGAGCTGGTCCTGGAGATGAAGTCTATCCACTATCCTGTTGACTGGCGTGCGTTTCCCACCCCAGCCAGGTAGACACACTCACCTTCTTTTATCTCCTGCTGCCATTTTACTGCCTCAATTCCCTTCACCTTGCTCAGATTCTTCTCTCTCTTCTCTTCTATTTCTTTCCCTCCTTGTCTTTTCAAGCCGGCACCACGTGGCCCCAAGCCCTACAATCCCTGCCTTTCTTAGACACCTCGCTCTGACGCGTTAATCCCTGTACAAATTCTGACCTACTTATTCGAGGTCCCACTATGTGTCAGATGCCCAGATAGGATCTTTCCTATAACTATTCATGTTGATTTTTTTCCTTTAGGGCATCGCAGCTATTACTAGTTAAGAATGAATTCGTATAAAGAAAGGTATCGACCCAAGTCACACAGGTGCACAAACCTACCTTATTCCTTTAATGGAGATTTATTTCTACCAAATGGGCTCATTTTAGTTCCATTTACTGTTTGAAAACCCATCGAAGACAGGGACCCTCTCTCCTTTCTCCCACCTTGGTGCTCACACGCAATGCTTGGTGCATTAACTTATTGAATGTCCCCCAGATCCTATGAGGTAGATCTTTTTGTTATCTCATTTTATAGACGATTGCCAAGGTCATACAGCTGTTAAGGGACAGAGCCAGGACTTGATCAGATTCAGGTCTAGGACTCTATAGCCCATGACCTTGGCCACCACTAACTCTGGGATCTAAGGAGTTGTTTTAGTCCAGCCTTCACGTTGTCAGGTGAGCCAACCAGGGCCCCAAGAAATGAATGGTTTTTTCAAGTTTCATGGCAAATTTTCAACCTAGCTGGAGCCCAGGCCTCTTGACTCCTGCTCTGGTACATTTGATGACAAAATAATCCATTTTGTTTGCCGGCCTCTGGTCTGTCTGACACCCTATAACATAGCATAGGGTCACCCATAATATGTCTGCAACAGGGACTTCCCTGGCGGTCCAGTGGTTAAGACTTCGCCTTCCAATGCAGGGGGTGCGGGTTCGATCCCTGGTCGGGGAGCTAAGATCCCACATGCCTCATGGCCAAAAAAAAAAAAACCAAAACATAAAACAGAAGCAATATTGTAACAAATTCAATAAAGACTTTAAAAATGGTCCACATCAAAAAAAAAGTCTTAAAAAAAAAAAAAGTCATTGCATGATGGACTTGCTGTTCATTTAAAAAAAAAAAAAAAAAAAAAAAAATATGTCTGCAACAGCTGAGTCCCCAGCTAATTACCTTTAGTCGTTGCTCTTTGTTCCAAGGATTCTCTTTAAAGTGAGATGGTGTACCAAATAATGACCTCTCTTTTCAACTTAATGATATGATCCTTTAATCCATTATCTTTAAAAATAGACTGTCACACAGAGACAAGGCAGCATCAAAATATAGGGAACATTTGCTTTTCTGGCTTTTCTTTCTTTTGGGTTCCCCACCAAAAGGTGAAGCCCCTGAAAGCCTAGAGGGATGAGTCTTCAGCGTGACCCTGTCTTGACATCCTGGATACTCAACAGGAGGACAGTGGACATGGACCTTCCTTTCTGGATTTTTCTCCTCTCCTTTGGGTGCTGCTTGACCTGAGATGGAATCTGTTATGTTTATGGAGGTTGACACTCTTAATGAAAGCACCCTTTCTGGTTTGGGGATTTGAAGGTGGCAGTTCAAGCATAGGCCAATATGGTGCTGACAGTCCCAAGATCAGTTTTCAGTGTGTTTTCTTTTTCCATTCTGCTTCCACTTAGGTAGGAAGGCAAATCAATGCCTATGGAGGGAAGTAGGGGCCCCTGTGTCCTACAGCTGGTCTGCCCCATCTCGTATAGATGGTGATCCTCGGTATTCTTTAAACCTTACATCTATGCGCTTCTCCCCCACCTCCCTGTTGTTATTAGCACAGAGAAACTGCAGTGTCACTTCATGAGTTGATTCCCTTCATTCCTAAAGTTCTTCTGGGGCCATCCCTTCCCTCCAGCCAGAAGGAACGAGTCAGTTTCGACCCTTGACAAAGAGAATCTTGCCCCCTTCTATTTCTTAATCTCCCCTGAGGAGTAGAAATTCCTTCCTACCCTCATAAAAAGGAGGCCTGTGAGATAAGTTGGACCCATCTTTCCGGCCAGTGCAAGCTGGTTTCCCGTCAACCTTTTCTAAGGATTTGCATAAACCACTCCAGAGACCCCCAAGCCACTCACTGAAATATTAATATTCACAATGTGTTGAGTATCTAGTACATACAAGGCATGGTGTGTGGCACTTTATATATTATTTCATTCAATCTCCATCATCATTCTAAAGGTGGTCATCAGGATCTACAAAAGGAAGCTCAGAGGCAGAGATCAAGTCATTTCACCATAAATGAAACACAAGGCCTCAAAAGCCAGACTTCTGGCTTCAGAGCCAAGGTGTCTCCCATCACATGGTTTCGCTGTGACATTGTGTGATGGGGCTGACAGGAAGCCCTGCCTGATCTGGGTTTGTGGGGAGGCCCTTATTTTGGCGAGCAGGGGCTCACATCTGGATGTCCTGGGGGCAGCGTCAAGCTCTGGCTCGTTCCCGGCTCCTGTTCCATTTGCTTTGCTCCAGCACGCAGAGTCTTGGCTTCAAACAAAGAGGCTAAGGCCAAGTTTTGACTCGGGGCTCCCTTTACATCCAAAATGGAGAGAATTCACGGACGCACGTGAGCTTGGATGTCCCAGTTTGAATGTCAGGAGTTTTCCAAAAAAATTTGCACTGGATTGACCTAAAACTAACTTCCTTTTCCAGGGGATTCAGCCGCGGTGAGTTATTTAAGGTCTTCAGATGGTCTGGATGGCCAGGGCAACATCCATTTGGAGGCTCGTGGAGGAGGAGCTCAAGTAAAACGTCTTTTCTCTTGAAGGTGTGTGGAGAATCCTAGCTTGGGAGGGGCTTTAGGGATCCCTTGCTCTAATATGTTCATTTCACAGATGAGAAAATTAAGAGCCGAGGAAGTGACCTGACTTGCTCAAGACCATAAGAGTAATAATTGGTAAAGACAGGAGAGCCATGTGGGCACCCAGGAGGCTGAGCTTTCTATCCCTCTCTGCTGCTTTCTGAGGCTCATTTTTCCCATTTTTGTGCCTTTGAGCGTCTACCACTGGAAGATTATTTAATAAAAAGTCAACCCCGTTTTTGGTAGTAAAATCAACCCCAAAGTATTAGAGTAAAAAAACCACCCAAAACAAAAAACCGAACAACATCTTCACCCTGGTAACCAGCTAAAACTGACTAGACTAGATCAGCGAGAACCCACAGGGCAGGTTGGCTAGAAAGTGGCCCCTATGATTCCTGCTGCTTTTGGGCAAACAAAGTGAACTCTCCATCTCTCTAGACTGCAAATGGCGACTTGCACACAAACCAGATACACTTTCTTTCATTTCTAAATGGGAGAGACGGAGAAGAGATAAGAGGCAAAGCTCCCGGGGCGATGCGAATCCAGCCTTAGCTAACCAGAAGATCTGGCTGACCAGCACCCACTCCCCATGCTGGTCCGATAACAAAGCTTTTACTGTCACGGGCAAACTTTATAACAGATGATCATTGCTCTGCCCTTCATTTAATTTTATTTTAAAAAATCTGATTTCACGATGGAGCTGTATTTGCTTGGATTCCTCAAACAGCCTCACGCTGCCTCTGCTGTGTTGTGTGTGCACGCCCAGCCTGAACAGTGCTCTATACTGGTTCTGATATCCCCCTCCAACTCACCTCCAGTTTGGGATAAAACTCTTATCTTGAGCCAAATTCCAGCTCAAGATTCAGGCCAGCTGTAGAGGGAGTGCAGTGCCCGGGGAAAGGCATGGTGTGCACTGACCCCCCTCCACCAAATATCAAGATCCCTGCATCTTTTAAAAAAATTTTATTGAAGTATAGTTGATTTACAATGTTGTGTTTATTTCTTCTGTATAGCCACCCAATAGAATGAAATCATGCCTTTTGCAGCAACGTGGATGGACCTAGAGATTATCATACTAAGCAACGTAAGTCAGACAGAGAAAGACAAATACAATATGATATAACTTATATGTGGAATCTAAAATACTATACAAATTAACATATCTATGAAACAAATCTTTTTAAAAGGCAAAATCATGTTTAAAAGACCCTGAAGGGAGCTTTGAAGGGGATAAGCTTAACAGAGGCAAGACCCAAAGGATGTGCTTTCTGGGTCGGAGGCGGGGTTGTGGAGCTGGAGGCTATGTGTATGAAAGGACCTCAGATGGTTTTCAACACATCAGGCAAACCTTTGTCCCCGTTTCCTGTATTCTTGAATCTTCGTAATCAAGGAAGCACCATGGGCTTCATAAAAGCCCAGGGCCCCCCAGCTGGAAACAAGGTGACTGGCCCTTTTGCTTTAATTTAGAGATGTGTCCACCATGAACCCAAACTCAAACTCAGCTGTTTTCTTTTGAGACTGATAGCGACATGACAGATAAAGTCATGAATTTCCCAGAGACATTTCCTGAAGTCCAATCTCTTTCGAAATGGTCAACTCTAGTAGGAGAGCCAGACTAAGGTTTGGCTGGTGAAATTAGATTTGGAAAGATCTGTATAATGGTGGCCAAATTCCATTCTTTATTGAGTGTCTCTGCTTCTTTTTTTTTTTTAATTTTTATTTATTTATTTATTTATTTATGGCTGTGTTGGGTCTTCGTTTCTGTGTGAGGGCTTTCTCTAGTTGTGGCAAGCGGGGGCCACTCTTCATCGCGGTGCACGGGCCTCTCACTATCGCGGCCTCTCTTGTTGCGGAGCACAGGCTCCAGACGCGCAAGCTCAGTAATTGTGGCTCACGGGCCCAGCTGCTCCGCGGCATGTGGGATCTTCCCAGACCAGGGCTCAAACCCGTGTCCCCTGCATTGGCAGGCAGATTCTCAACCACTGCACCACCAGGGAAGCCCTGTCTCTGCTTCTTTAGTCGTTGACACTATGAAGGATATCTGGAAAGATGTAATGTTTAATCTATAATTACTACTGTCCTTTAATTTTTATCTGCTGATGTGGGAACTTAAGTCTCTGGTTCAACTGAGGATGTGGTGGGTTTGAGCTCATCATCTTCTTTGGTCCTAAATACTAGTATGAACTGTTATGGAGAAAAGGAAGGATGGAGAAGGAAGATTGTTAGGTTGCTTGGGACTGGGAAAAGCAAGTCATCAGAGAAGGAGTCAGTTCTTCTCTATTTAGATTTGAGGCATGTTGCTTTAGTGGCCAGGTCTGCCATAACACTGAATTTACTTTCTAACCTGGATGCATAGACATTTGACCAAATGGGGCAATGAGTTAGGTGCTGGTGGATAAATTATTGCTAAATTAAAAGTGAAATAGTGCCTGTCTTGGGACTTGAATGAACCGACTTGATTCTCCCTTGAGCCTCTGGATTATGAAAACAACTTATTGGGAAATGAAGCCAAACCAAATATACACTTTGACATCCAGATGTTTGATCACCTGTTTATTTCCAATGTACAAGAAAAACAAGACTATTTCAGCGCTGCTTAAAAATAGACTGGAAAGTAAATCATTTAGCCCTTTGAAGGCTTGGGTTTATTTATTTGTTTATCTATGTATTTGATTTTCTTCCAAAGAAATGGAATTAAATGGTTGTTTTGGCTGTAAATAGACTCAGCCTAAAGAAATTACAGCACCTGAAGTCAATATTCTTCCTGAGCAGGGATAATCACTACTGAATGTGAAATTGCCACGTCTGAAATTACTGATGAAAAAAAAATGTTGGTAGAAGACTACACTTGAGACTCTTCAATCCTATGTCCTTCTTAAAAGCTTTGGGACGAGAGTTCATTTACGTGGAGAAAAGTCCTTTAGTGAAACACTCAAAATAGCAAACATCAATTAGAGGCTGTGCTCCTAGGATGTCTTTCATCTTCAGACCTGGGAGTGCTCTACAAACACTCATTAATCCTTCCCAACGCTGCTGCCAGCCAGGTCCAAGCATCTTCCTTCCCAGTGAGAAGAATGTGACGGTTTCAGGGGAAACATTTCTTTTCCCCAAATCTTTCACCTTTGGGTGGGGTGTGGTCATCGTTTCAAGTGTACAATTCCCAAACCAGAATATCCGAGATGGATGTAGACATTTTAACAAAATGAATTCAGATTGAGCCAGAATTCCTTAGCATAATAAAAATGGGTGAGGGATTTCCCTGGTGGTCCAGCGGTTGAGACTGTGCTTCCACTGCAGGGGGCACGGGTTCGATCCCTGGTTGGGGAACTGAGATCCTGCATGCCACGCAGTGCGGTCAATAAATAAATAAATAAATAAATAAATAAATAAACGTCTATACACGATGGAGACTTAAATTTAAAAAAAAAACAAAACAAAACTGATGAGCGGGAACCTTCAAAGAGTTTGTACTCTCAAATAGCACCAACCTTTCTCAGTGAGATATGCTGTATTTTCTAAGACATATACAGTTTTCCATTGAATGAATTTATTTCATGGCCTGTTTTCTGTTAATTATATACACCCTGCCTGGATACCTAATGGAAAGACGCACATTTGGCTTTATTTTGGCAAAGACATTAGTGAGTTTGAAATCCAACCTCTGGAAGCATTGGAATCCTCACAATGAGGGCAAACGTCTCCATAGGAAAGCCTTTCTTCGGTCATAGGGTTTCATACGGCTTCTGCTAATGTACCTTGATGACAGTTTGGTGGGTTGGTTGATTTACGCCCAGGTTTATGCCTCTCCCAATTAGAACTTCTTCCTGGTTCTCACCTTTGGAAGAAAGAAGGTGTAGGTCCAAATTGTCTGCACAGAGTGGACCGGCCTCAGCCACTGAGGGCAGAATTTCCCGGTGACTGGCTGAAGCTTTGAGAAATGGGATCATCTAGAGGTCAGAAGGAGCCACAGGCAGAAGGAAGGAACTGGATTTCCTTATTTTGGCGAATGGTACTGTGAGCCACCCTGCCACCCAAACCAGAAGCCTGGCAGCCGTCCGCGATTCGTCCTCATTCACCTCTAATTGGTCATAAAACCCTGTTGCTATTACCTGAAGATGGTTCTTCGTGGCACTTGTTCAAATCCTCCTCATTTTTTTTTTTAACCTGGATTTTTCCAACAGCGTCCTGACAAGTCTCCCTGTCTCTCATCTCCGTCCACTTCAATTATCTCCAAATTGCCGCCAGAGTGAGCTTTCTACAGAGCAAATATGAGTATGGTCCTCCCCTGTTAAACTTTTACCAGGTCCCCATTGTCTCCACGATTGCATCCCCACTTCACAGGATGCCGTGGCAAAGGATGTTATCTAGTCTGGGCTAATGGCCTCAGCCCCGACGGTCACCACTCAGCCTGTGGGCCATGTTTCAGCTCTTCAAGCTGCCTGTCATTGTCTTTTTTTTTTTTTATTAATTTATTTATTTTTGGCTGTGTTGGGTCTTCGTTTCTGTGCGAGGGCTCTCTCTAGTTGTGGCAAGTGGGGACCACTCTTCATTGCGGTGCGCGGGCCTCTCACTGTCGCGGCCTCTCTTGTTGCGGAGCACAGGCTCCAGACGCGCAGGCTCAGTAATCATGGCTCACGGGCCCAGCCGCTCCGCGGCATGTGGGATCCTCCCAGACCAGGGCTCGAACCCGTGTCCCCTGCATTGGCAGGCAGATTCTCAACCACTGCGCCACCAGGGAAGCCCCTGTCATTGTCTTTGATGGCTCTGCTGACCCCTTTGCTTGATTCAGGTGTCCTCTCATCCGGAAAACCTTCCCTGCAACTCCTCCCTCCACCCAGATCTGGATGGAGACTCCTTTTACCGGCTCCAGCAGCACCTTATGTTTACCTGTGTCAAAGCGTTTATCAAGTCCAGTGATTGCTTCTTTGCCTTCCCCATTAGACTGTGACCTCTTTGAGGGCAAAGAATGTCTTTCCTCCCTAAAGCCCCACCTAGATCAAGGAATAGAAGAGCACTGAATGAAAGCTTGCAAAAGGAGTCAATGAAGAGTTTAGGATTCTACTTCATAGTTTGCTGAAAAACATTCAGAAATCTTCTCTTTTTTTGCACTTTTCTGAATTTGTTTAATTTTTTTTTCTTCTTTAAATCTTTTTTAAAAAATTAAAAAAAATTTTATTTTATATTGGAGTAGAGTTGATTAGCAATGTTGGGTTAGTTTCAGGTGTCCAACAAAGTGATTCAGTTATACCTATACATGTATCTATTCTTTTTCAAATTCTTTTCCCGTTTAGGTTATTACAGAATATTGAGCAGAGTTCCCTGTGCTATACAGTAGGACCTTGTTATCTATTTTAAATATGGCAGCGTGTACATGTCAATCCCAAAGTCCCAATCTATCCCTCCCCTGCACCCCTCCTCCCTATAAGTTCGTTCTCTACATCTGTTCGTCTGTTTCAGAAATTACTCTAATGTCATATTTTGGTGAGTGATATATATATATTTTTTAATATTTATTATTTATTTATTTATTTATTTATGGCTGTGTTGGGTCTTCGTTTCTGTGCGAGGGCTTTCTCTAGTTGTGGCAAGCGGGGGCCACTCTTCATCGCGGTGCGCGGGCCTCTCACTATCGTGGCCTCTCTTGTTGCGGAGCACAGGCTCCAGATGCGCAGGCTCAGTAATTGTGGCTCACGGGCCTAGTTGCTCCGTGGCATGTGGGATCCTCCCAGACCAGGGCTCGAACCCGTGTCCCCTGCATTGGCAGGCGGATTCTCAACCACTGCGCCACCAGGGAAGCCCGGTGAGTGATATTTTGACACATATATTAGTGTAGAACGTAGCATTTCTTTCTTTTTTTTTTTTAAAGATTTTTTTTTTTTGATGTGGACCATTTTTAAAGTCTTTATTGAATTTGTTACAATATTGCTTCTATTTTTCTATTTTGGTTTTTTGGCCGTGAGGCATGTGGGATCTTAGCTCCCTGACCAGGGGTCGAACCTGCACCCCCGGCATTGGAAGGCCAAGTCTTAACCACTGGACCGCCAGGGAAATCCCGAGCGTAACATTTCTAAACACATTTCTATCTGCTGTTTTGTTGGGTTGCACAGCTTCTGATTGTGGGACTCCTAAAGAGCAAAGCTTTATTTCTACCTTGAATTGGTATCCACAGAGGTTGGAGAAGAGAAAAATGACTTAAAAAGGATCCACGAGACTTCCCTTGGAAACTCCAAAAAAGAAAATAAAATCCTGCATTGCATTTGGGATCAGCATGATTTGAATGGACTCCTTCATTTCGGTTGAAATGATTCTCCTGCTGTCCCTTCTCTACACGCTTCTAAGTGTGCCTGGTTTATATCGCCCACATCTCAGAAAGAACTCATCGGAATCCATCTCCACTTGACTCTTTTCCTCCTCTGGGTAATAGGCAGAGAAATGGGCTCTCTTTTCTTTCCTAGGGGCTGTGCCACAGATGAAAACACTCCCTTCAGCCCAGGTCCCACTGTTAGTCCCTGCTCTTAGTAATATTTTTGTGGTTACTTACTGAGATTTTTAAATAGTGAAAAGGTCTCCAGAGGCAAATGCTATTAGGAAGCCAATGAAAGTTATTAAATCATTGCATGAAAAACATGCTTTTTTAATGGAAACGATGTGTTTGGATGGTGTTTGCATGCTGTTTGAGGTTGTTCTAGGATGTAGTGGTGGGCTCCCCGTTCCAGATCACCCTTTGCCTTCCTGCCTTTCAGCTGGCTCTGGCCTCTGGGTTGCGAGTACTGTTCGCAAGCAGATTGCTTTTCTCTGCAGTGCTCTGCAGTAAGAACATTTACTAAGGGGGTAGTTCAAGCATCACTTGCTCATGTTTCCATAGGCATGAGACCAGCTGGGTCACATGTACAGAAAGTATGCATTTTTCTATGCCACATCTGTCCCCCCGAGGCTTTAAAACAAAGCTGAGGGGCAGCTAACAGGTTTGCTTTCAAAGTTCCTGCCAGTGAGAGACTACTTGGATGAAGGTGGAGCTAAGACTCCCAAAGAAAATCTTCAGGAAAATTCCATTTTGCTCCTAGGTTCTTTCCTACCGTGAAATCCAGATACACAAAAAAAACGCTACACTTCAAGAAAGGAAGACAACATCTCATCTCGTTTTTGTTTTTCTGTAGGTGCTGCCTAACATATGTGTAAGCAGGTGAAGGTGAGGTTTAGTCTATTGCCCCATCTACACAGACCAACGCAGGGAACATTGGAAGTTAATTCAGCTTAATTACCAATATATGGCTCTATTGTGTTTCAGTCTGTGTCTTGGTTATTTAAGCTGTTTTAGTGATTGAATCAAATGAGCCCGTGTGATAGGATTGTTTGATCGCTGGTCAGCCTGGAAATTGTCAATTTTGCAGTGCATTAGGGAGACATACAGATATTTATAGGAGCTGTGCTAAGAGACAAACCAAATCGAAACAATATTTCAAAAAAGGAGTTTGGGTATTGCAAAACAATTTTTCACAAGATCCATTGAGGAATGTTATACACCAATTTTAAAAAACTGCTTTAAAGTGGACACAGAACCAAACATAAATATTTATTTGCCTAAAATGCAAACTCTCTTCTATATTAAACAAGAGAGAGGCTATGAGGTTTTCCAAGGAACCAAAGAAGAAACATGCATAAGAGTTTGAGTTTTTATATTATGGAAAACATTAGAGTTTATTCTATTTGATTTGGGATTTTGGTATAATAGTCTTGCTAAAACTTTCTATTTATTATGCTTTCTTATAATAAGGCTGGCACTACAGATATAAAAGGAAAGAAACTAACTACTTGGAACTCAAAGAAATCTACTCTACCTCCCAGCTTCCATTTTCTGAATATTGTAATATTTCAGACAAATTTATTGTATTTTTAAAGTTTCAGCTAATTGCCTCAATTTCTTTAGCTTATAGGTACAGGGAAAAAATAGCTAGGTGATGATTGAATAATATATTTGTTACATAAGTCAAGGAATAGAGTCATTTTTTTGGAGAAAATGATTGTTTTCAAATCCTACCCTCAATGACTTCTCTGACTTAGATTTTCTCCTTCAAATCATTAACAGTCCCCACTCCTGGGACCACAAGGACCCAAGCTTGAAAAGCATAGCTCTAGAGTCCTGAGCTGACACTGGCATCCTGTAATCTCTGTAGAGTCCTTTCGTCAGAGCAAGCACACTTGAAAGCTGCCCAGTTTATGAATGGCAATTGGATCTTTTGGATGGCAAAATTCTATGGGAATACAGAGCAGGGAGAGCCCAAGAGAAATGTGAATAGGCAGAAAAGCAGCATCTGTCCTTCTGTGTGGGCAAGAGAAAGTTAATTAACCGGGGAAAACAATCCAAGACAAACTGACAGAAACTTGACATTGAGCTGTCACTTCCCAGCCTGGGAAGTGACCTAGGAGTATTGCTGGAGTCGTGAATCACCAGATAATCAATCCACAGTATACTTATTGAGTAACCAGGAGATGTTCAAGTGTTGAGACTTTCCAGGCTCCACTGGAAGAGTCTTGAGAACAAAATAGATACCACTGTCCACATTCTTTTTCTTGAAAACTTTGTATGATTCCGGTTATCCTAAAATTAAAGACGGTCCAGAGATGGACAAATACAAGTACGGAGGTGTAATTTCAGTTATATTTGCCCCACTAATCATGGGGATATATTGTTGATATTTGGGACATCAACACTACAGCATTTCGGTTGTGTTTGGGATAGTTCTGATGTGATTGTGCAGATATATTGCTATTTTATCTTTTAACAGATGAATTGGGAAATATATTGTCATTTAAAAGGAATATAGAACTAGTAAGATCATAATTAGGGTCAAATTGTGCATCGCTTATCTGTCCCTCTTACTTGTTCTGCTAACTTCTTTCAGGTACGTGTTAGGTGCTCAGTATATGCTGGTCAAGTAAATTAATGAATGAGCCATGTTGGTAAAAAAGATTTTGTTTGAACATGATATTTACCTGAAAATATTAGAAAATGACAACATTGGAAAGGAGCTATATAAAGGAAAAGCAGAAAATGGCAGAAATATATGTAAGATATGTGTCAAAGAAACTGAAATTTTAAAAATAAAAGCATTCCTATTAAGTCTAAGTTCAGAGGAATGTGCAAATTGTATAATAGTGAGTTCTGGATGATACCCCAGAACAGACAGTGTAGACATGTGGGCAATTTGCTAGCTTTTCTCCAAGTTTTTCCTAGAGGAGTTGGGATTTTAGGAGCTTCTTGAATAAACATCCAGTTCGCCTTATTTTCACTTCTGATCTATTGACTGATTTCCAAGAACTGGGTCAGGATGTCCTGAAATCGACTCTTCTCCTTGGATACACACGTTTCTCTTCTGTCACTGGGCTCTCTTCTGTTGGTCAGATGGAAGTTCTCCTTTTTCACTCGAATCATGTAGCTTGGATTTCCGCTCTCCTCGTGCTGTATCCTGTTCTATTTTCACCCTATGATGACCAGTATTTTATTGCTCAGATTTCACATGTGCTAAAACGTAGTAATAACAACACTTGAAATTTACATAGTACCCTATCTCAGAGGAGATCAAGGTATTTTTACAGACAGTATCTTGCTACTCTTCCATACATCATGGCAGGGTAAATAGGACACAGCTCTCATGATCCCTATTTTACACACGAGGAAAGGGAAGCTCAAGGAAGTGAAATGATTGGCTTCTTTTCACGAGCTGGTGGAGGGAGCTATGGGTATTCTTGGTTCAATCGTTAGGCTCTTTCTAGATGGATAGTCTTTTTTTGGGTAAAGCTATGGAGAGGGACAGGAACAGAGTTTGTTTTGCCTTCCCCCTCCCATTAGATTTATAATAAATGTTTTGTAGTATTTGGCCTATTGCCTTAGGTGGTGTTTATTTTTCAGCAGAGTTGTTTATAGTCTGGGCTTGGGCTTGAATGCTGTTGAGACTTGAGTAAGTCACATGTTGGAAGAGACTGAATAGTGCAGGCTTCTGGATTTGGGCGATCTCTGAGAAAAGAGCAACGCTTAATTAGAGAGTGATTCAATCCAGAGGCAGAGATGAATGGGATCGTGTCCTATGGTTTCTTGAATCTTCATGCTTCTTGGACTGATAGTAGCAATTTGGGTGGGGGGTGGTGGTAGTGGATTTCACTAGGTAAATACCCACATGGCTGAGATATTTAATGGAAAACTGTGTTCCTGGGATTTCAGTTGGCAGTAGGCTATAGCTTATCAAACCACTAGCTTGTTTGCTACGGTTGCTAAATTATAGTTTTGGAGAAATTCAGAACCTTCTTTGCCTGAGGACTTTTAAAACAGTGCTCAAAGTTGAAGGAGCTTTATCTTGAAGTGTTTTATTGGTCGTTCTGAAACTCCCTTGTGCAAGAATGATGAAGCCCAGGTATGTGTGTGCAGCACAAGGTGTGGTCTCCATACAGTTGCCAAGCGAGACTTGCTTTTTTTTTTTTTTTTTAAGTTTTGTTGAGACTTGGGCAATCTCAATATGGATTTTTTTTCCAGGCTGATCTACAATGTGCTACCTCAATAATTTTGTAGGCTCTTGGGGCTGTGTAGCTTCGCTTGGGTTGTGCAGACCCCACAAGACCTTCAGACTGAGTCTTCTTTTCAAGTTAACAGGGAGTAATGGTGCGCCCCCAAGATGTCTGTGGGGATGGTACTCACTGCTTTCCATTCCTACCACGAAGCTGAATTTTCCAAACCTTGCATGAGCTGTTTGGAGGCTGCTGCTACAAATTTGAGTTTCTTTCAAATGGATTTCAGATAGCTGGACTGGTGATTGAGTAACAGATAACGTGTGAACTCAAGCTGGGGAGAGAGTGAGGGTATTAAGTTGGCGCTATGGCCAGCTGTGTAAGGCTATCAAAAAATGAAAAAAGATATAGAGTGGATAAACAACAAGGTCCTACTATATAGCACATATTCAATAACCTGTGATAAACCAGAATGGAAAAGAATATGAAAAAAAATGTACATGTATACGTATAACTGAATCACTTTGCGGTACCTCAGAAATTAACACAACATTGTAAATCAACTATACTTCAATAAAATAAATTTTAAAAAGTAAATAAATTTTAAAAAATGGAAAAAGCACAGTGGCTCTGCTCCTGTCCTTGGCAAGCTGCCTGGGTTCCAAGGCCAGAGTTTCTTCTTTCATAAAATGAGGATCCCTGTCTTATTTATTGCACAGGAATGTGAGGATGAAGAGGGTAGAGTGGATGTGAAAGTTCTTTGTAAACTGGTAAAAGCTCTCTGGAAATTCTGGAAGATATCTGTAAAATAGGGGTAAAGATACCCAGTTTGTAGGATTGTCTCAAAGACTAAGAGAGATGACTTATGCAAGGCTCCCAGCACACTGCTTTACACACGGCAATAAACAAAATGTAGGTTTCCTCCCCACGCCTCCACTTGTTTCCTACCCAAGACTCTGATGTTATTCTTCTCATTCTCATTTCCCCCACCTTCTGACCCATGAGAGAAGTTAGAATTTGTGGAACCCTGTCTTGGGTTGTTCCCTATGTGGGTCCACTTCTTTGGTTGCCCACATTGGATTAGGCCTTGGCTGTCTACGGATCTTCATGCCTTCGTTCCCCTGCTCTCGACTCTCCTATCCTAGAGTTTCCTGATCAGACACCGACCTCTCCTTGTGGTTCTTCCCCAGAACTCACTGTTGGGATCATTCACTCTCCTATGATCCCGTACAGGGGTTTTAGAACTCTCTACTTAGCCCTTTAAAAAAAATCCTGCCCAATTTTATTTAGGTCTCCTTTTATATTGCAAAAGCCAGGATGGCAGGGACCACATTTATTTATTTTTGAACACCATATAGCATCAGCCTGTGGCATGCAGTAGGCATGCAGTGAAAGCAAATGAGTAAGTGCACGAGTGACTAAAACTGACATGTATCTACTGCTTCTCTGCAGGTAGATACCACTTTCCAGGATGTTCTGCTAAAACCAGTTGTACATTTGATTTACGGTTTTCAGTAAATGGGTCAACAGCGAAGCGAGGGTCCAATGACGGTGATCTCTTGAAACAGTAATATTCTGGTCACCTGCCATTTTGAATGCTGTCCTATAACTTCTATTCCCATGACTCGCTCTGACTGTCGCTGCAGTGCCAAAAAAGTGAGCCTATGTAGTTTCACGAGTTGAAAAAATATTAGTCCATTCGACTGACTCAGGTGAGTCAAACTAGTTGTCCGGAGGTAGGAAGATGAAGCCAACTGGTTGATTGTGTTTTCCAGGTTTGAGCTGGCTTTTTTCTATCACTGCAGAGGCTCTGTGAAGTCACCATGTGACTTCAAGTGGCATCAGAAAGGCTAACCCTGGCTGGCGGTCAAGAGGTGGGATTAGCACGAAGCTGTGAGGACAAGTGAATTTCACATCCAACTCAGTCCCTGTGTGGCCTTGGGCAAGTTACGCAAATTTCCCTGTCAGCTATTTCCTGAAATGAAAAAGGGAACTAGTGGATGGGATAGCAGCAGTAATTCTGAGAATCTGTGCCCCAGTGTGGGTATAACGTGTACCTGTCACTCAGGGAGACAGTAAAATACCTTGAAATGCTCTAGTGCTGTGGGAGTGAACAGTCTTCTGTTTATTACATCTTTTCTCCTGGATGTGCATTTGCCTCTTCCTTCCCAGCCGTCTTTTCCACTGAGTTCCTGCACTGAGATTGTAATGCACTTAGATATATATTTTATTGGAAAGATAATAGATGCAACAGAGTGGAATTAGGCCTTTATTAAAAAAAAAAAACTAAAGAAAAGTCATTATTTGAAAGCTCCCCCTCTGTCTTATTGAGAAATAATCGATATGCATCAGTATTTAAGGCATACAGCTTGATGGTTTGATTTACGTGTATTGTGAAACGATGACCACAATTGGTTCAGCTAACATCCGTCTTCTCATAGAGATACAATAAGAAGAAAAGAAAGAAGAAAAGAAACAAGGAAAAAAGATTTCCCTTGTCATGAGAATTCTTAGGATTTACTCTCTTAATGACTTTGGTGTATATCATACAGTAGTGTTACCTGAAGTCATGAGGTATGTAACAGCCCTAGTACTTATTATCCTGTAACTGGAAGTTTGTACCTTGGGCCAATTCCTTCTTCCTCCACCCTCGCCTCTGGTAACCACAGGTCTGATCTGTTTTTCTATGAGTTTTTTTGTTTTTGTTTGTTTGTTTTTTAGATTCCACATATAAGTGAGATCGTACAGTATTTGTCTGTATGACTTATTTCACTTAGCCTAGTGCCTTCAAGGTCCAAAAATGGTAGAAGTTTCGTGGGTTTTGTTAATGGCTGAATAATAATCCATTATCTCTCTCTCTCTCTATCTATCTATCTATCTCACAACTGCTTTATCCATTAATCCATTGATGGACTCAGGTTGTTTCCATGTCTTGACTATTGTAAATAGCTATGAATATAAGGGTGCAGATATCTTTTTGAGTTAGTGTTTTAATTTCCTTTGGACATATTTCCAGAAGTGGAATTGCTGGATCATATGGTAATCCTATTTTTAATTTTTTGAGGATCTTCCGTATTGTATTGAAAGCTTTTATTTTCAAATATGCCACCATTATAACAAGGGCATCAGGACACTGTGCACATAAAACATAGTTTCACATAATCTTATTGCTGATAAAAAGCCCATTTTGAATGTTCAGATATTTACTTAATAAACCAATGTTCACAGATGACTGTCATTTAAAAGTTCATACTTAGGAGATAGATTGAGGAGGAAAAGAAGAAAGGGAAGCAGAAATTAAGGTAAAACAAAGCTCTGGTTCTTTGGAGACTTGGGCTCTGGGCTTCTGTTTCTGAGAATAAGTCACTTTGGGGTTTCCCTCCAGCTTTCCTTTTCCCCTCTCTTCCTTTTTTCCTTCCATTCTGTTTCATCTCTTCATTATTCTACTCTGCTCTCTTTTCTCTTCCCTCCTCTTGGGGGTAACTGGAGAGGGAGGATGTGGTCAGAATTGATGAGGTGAGAACCATTCCAGTTCCCTTTTTCCTTCACCTCAAACCCTTCGCAGATGTGCAGCTTAATCAGATCATCACTGCCCAGACCACGAATGGAAACTCCAGAAACCTCAGCCTAGGATCAGGCCACAACCACACTCTCAGTGGCAGAATCATTCTAGAAAGCGTTCTGACCATGCATGTCAGTCACACTGGTTAGAAACTCATCTACATGGCGATGAAGAAGTCACCGCGAGAATTTGCTAGTGTTTTCGGATCACATCAGCGTGTGAGTGAACCATCCTGATTTGATAGGGGAGCAGTCCGAGGCCAGCATCTTTGCATGCAGTTGAATCCTTACCGCTGACCTTCACTCCTGTCCCTCCACGCAGAGTGCTGTTGTTTGTGTGATGTGTTCCAGGGGGCAGTTATATGCTGGAACGTGCATTTGTCTTATACATAATGGATATTCTGTAGCTCATCATAACTTGGGTGGTATCTTAGATCTTATAAGCTTGAAGAAGATGATTATTAATATTATTGCATCCAATTCTATCGTTAACTAAAAGACAAGAAGATGACAAGGATAGGAAGCTGTGAGATGCTAGCCATGTAATATACTAGATTGTGATTGAATTTGAGTCCATCTTCACCTCTTTTGCTCTGTGGAAATTTATACTGGTTTCCAAGAGCAGGAGTTTTTTTTTCCTAGAGGTACTTAAAATTTTTTTCAATTGAAATATAGTTGATTTACAATGTTGTGTTAGTTGCAGGTGTACAGCAAAGTGATTCAGTTATATTATATATATATATATATATATATATATAATATTTTTTAGGTTCTTTTCCATTATAGGTTATTACAAAATATTGAGTATAGTTCCTTGTGCTATACAGTATGTCCTTGTTGGTTATCTATTTTATTTATTTATTTTTTATTGAAGTATAGTTGATTTATAATGTTGTGCCACTGGTTATCTATTTTATATATAGTTGTGTATATATTTTAATCCCAAAAGGAGTTTAAAATTTTTTTTTATTGAATGAAAGATTCTTTAAATTCTATAGTGCTTTACAATTTTGAAAAGTTTCACACACATGATTTCATACAATTCCATAATAACCCTTTTTAACCCTTTTTAAAATCCCCTCTCCCTATGTTGCCCCTCCCCTCTTCCCTCTCTCCCCTGGTAACCACTTGTTTGTTCTCTGTATCTGTGAGTCTGCCAAGCTTAGGAGCTTTCACACTCATTTCCAAGAGGGAAAACTGTTTCCAATGTCACCATTTCTAAAATCAAGACATTGGTATCATAAACTTTCTCACGGAAGCTCAGCTGTTGGAACACTCATTTTGGTATTGGCTGATTCGGGCATCGAAAATGTGTGGATCTGGCTCAGAGAACGGAAGTGTAATTCATTTCTGGAGATGCCGCAGGTGATGGAGAAACAATCTCTTCCAAGGATGTTCTTTAGAACGACTTGCCTTTTGCCCCGGAAGGCAACCGAGTTTGACGGTAAGGCTCCTAATTTTGTAAGATGAGGAGTTTGCAATAGATCAGATTCTTTCCAACTGTGGTTAGTGAATTCAGTGCAAGGCAGCCAGCATTAAAGTACTGGAATCGCATAGAATACAAAACATCAGAACATACTGTGTTTTCCTACTCTTTCTTGAAAATTTTTTCTGTCACATGTATACCTATACGTGTGTATGGGGTTGACATAAACTTTCTTACTATGGAAAAAGGTTGCAGCCACTGCAATAGATGATGGATTTAGTCTTACTCAGATCACCAGGGCCGTGATGAAGATAATTTCAGTTAGAGGAGGATACTTTGTCTTTGATTTATTTAGTACAATATGTTCCCTTCTGTAGGAGGAAAGAGGCAGCATTTTAAAATAAATTTCTTTCCTTTTTTCCAAAAAAAAGCATGCTTATTTTAGAAACCATAGAGAATATAGATAAGCACAAAGAAAAATAAATTGAAATTTGTTCTCACTACCTAGAGATAACTACTCAATATTTTGATGTATGTACCTTTTCAATTTTTAGGATAAGTGTGTAAGTGTGCAGGATGTGTGTGTATGTGTTAAATGGGATTGTTACTACATATAATTTTGTAACTTGGTCTTTTCAAATAACCATAGCCAGATATTATGTGTGTGTTAACTATTTTTGTAAAATATCATTAAAATGGCAGAATTGCATTCAATTTAAGCACTTTAAAAAATCAAATTGACAAGTGGAGAGATGAAGGTTGGATTGTGAAAGCCAGCATCAACCATCATGGAACCGGGGATTTGGGAACAAAAAAGTTAAGACAGGTCTAAAGAGGAAGAAGAGCACTGACGTGGGTGCTCTTGGTGAAGGGGAAATGTACTGGGAAAGTGAAAATTCGAGACAGTCATTGGACTGAAAGAAAGAACTCTTATCGTCAAAATTTGATGTGGAAGAACCCAGGGGTGTCAAGAAGTGCTAAGAAATTGATTTTCATTCAGGCTGGACCCCAAGTGGACTCTCGGATATTAACAATTTACTTCAAATGGGGTAAAAAGTTGTACTGTTTCTTGAGAACTTTACTAGGTTATTCACTACACGTCCATGTCCCACAGGGGTTTATCATTTTTCAAAGCTCCTTTCCATAAATGGCCTCCTCTAATGAGAGCCCTGTATGCAGAAGTAGGGTCGTCACTGTGGTCTCTATTTTACAGATGAGGAGACAGATTGGTGGGACTAAGTGGTTCGAGGATTAAGGTCCTAGTTGTTGGGAAGGCAGTCTCGAGCATGGAACTTTTCACCCCCACTAGGTCACGTGACAAGGGGCCTTGGGTCTGAACACTTCCTTACTGAGAGATGTAGGGTCCTCACAGCCGGTGCTGGACTTGCCACCTTGTGTGGGAATATCTTTCTCTGTTTCAGATTCCACGTGAGCTCTGTTGTTCTGCTTTGGCGTGTGCATCACAAGGCATCTGTCCAACCCCACCGCTACATCTTTCCCCTGGGAGGAGGGGATGGAGTCCTTCTGCAGCAGCACAAGAAGGGAGGGATCCGTGGCCATGGAGAGCTGACCCCACTCCTGACCTTGATTCTGTCTCTTCTCTAAGTGGAAGCGTGGCTCGATCCTGTGCCTGACTGCCGGTGCATTTTCCTTGGTGACTCTGATACCAGATGCCGTGAACGGAAGTGCTCTCTGACTGCTAATCCCGATAATAGGCAGCAGGAGACACGTGCTTGGCCGTAGCGATGCTGCTAAAGTAACTGAACCTAGAAGCCACGGCTTCTGGTTCCTGGAGTCGTTTCCTTCATCTGGCACCATTAGACTCATTTTCACCCTCATCTGTGACTGTCACGTGGGTCTGTATTATTAGGTTTGACCCCTAGTGGGGATCAAAGGGGGTATAGTTGGATGAGACCACAACTTCTTATTTCTAGGAGCATCTAATCCCAGACAAAGAGATGTTGTGATTATGTAGAGAATGCCCGTGAAGGGATTCTTAGACAGCTTTTCAAACTGAGTGGAGAGCAACTAAAACATGAATGAAATTGCCTGATGAAACTGTGGAGTTTGTCTGCTTTTAGGTTGAAACATCCTTATACTGATGAGTGCTGAATCACTCCCATTGGGAGATTCAGGCTGGATGTATCTTCTGGAGAGTGTCACTTTCTAAAGAACAGAGGGTGTTTCCACCATGACAGTTTCGGTCTCATGAGTAGACTCTTCCACCCGTATAAGGGCCTTCCTTAGCACACCTATAGAAATGAACAGAATATTGAAACCCCAGCAGAGGATTAACCTCACTTTTCTCATGCTTACAGGGTGCTGACTTGCTTTTCTTGGTTCTCAAATGGTGCAATCTGACAGTTCAGCAGCTTCCTGTTTGAGGGTTAATTATTTTTTTATGCCTATATTTAAGACGTTTAAATTTGTGATTCATCCCTTATAATTAGCTCTAATGCTTAGAATATATCCATGTCTATAGCATTCATGTTTCTCCTTTGAAGACTATTATTTTCCCCTCTGAGCAATTGCCAGTGGGCTCAGATCGTGAAAATATGATGATAAAGGCGACCCTAAATCTGCAAGCTCCATGGCCATGAGTCAAGAGAGGCCCAGTTCTGCCCCTGCAGAAAACCAACGCCCCCCCAAGATTGGAACGGGTGAGGGAGCCCCCAGTGTATGTACACCCTGGGGTTTGAACCAGGGCTTGTGCCCCGCCTTGCTGTCTTCTCTGCCCCTTGAGAGCGAAACCAAGAAATGACTTAGAGAGTGGGAGAGCTGTCAGCAAGAGGGTGGAGGGCGGAAAATCAGACCTCATGATGGGAGGGAAGGGTGGGGAATGGTTTGATGTTCATTTGAGGTGGCAAAAACGATCTTCCCCCATCACCCTTCCTTGGCTCTGTTTAAATAAATAGAAGCTTCAGCAAATTCTCAGAACCCAGCCCATTTCTCTTCCATCAGGGCTTCTTGCTCAAGAAGAAATGCTCGACTGAAATGGAGGAGGTGGCCTTTTCTCTTCCCCAGATGAGGGAAGGAATAAAGCAAAGAAAGGGAAAGAGGTGTGAGCTGGGAGGAGGAAAGATGAGGAAGCAAGACAGAGAGGGAAGGAAGGAGCCAGAGGAGGAAGAGAGGCAGCCTGACTCCAAAGGAACAGCTTGCTTGCTCAGCTTTGCCAGCAGCTTAATGGCTGTCACTCTAGCACCTGGGACTTCCTCTTTCTGCAGACACACCGAGCTGGTGTTTCACTGGTAACAATAAGTTAATTGAACAGCCTGTCGACAGATGGGCATGCTGTGGCTCTGAGCTTCACACTCTTTTGTTATATTTCTATGTGAGAGAGCCTGAAATAGCACCCATCTTTTAAAAGAAAACATGCACACACACACACACACACACACACACACACACACACACACCCCATCTTTCATCAAGCACCTCCCCTGCATCTCCTAAACCTAGTTTTCCCACAATTCAGCCTTTTAAATGATTTCAGAAGTAATCGAGTACAGTTGCTGTTTAGTATCCACAGGAGATTCGTTCTAGGACCCCTCAGGAGACCAAAAGCCTTGGATGCTCAAATCCCCATATAAAACGGTGTAGTATTTGCATATAAACTCTGCACATGTCTCTGTATACTTTGAGTCCTCTCCAGATGACTTATGATACCTAATACTATGTAAATGCTGTGTAAATTGTTGCCGGTGTGGCAAATTCAAGTTTTGATTTTTAGAACTTTCTGGAATTTTTTTCCCGAATATTTTTGACATTTTGGTTGAATTAGTGGATGTGAAAGCTGTGGATGCAGAGGGCTGACTATATTTCTCTCTGGAGGTATTTGGGCTAGTAGCCTCCTACAGCAGGGACAAAGACTCAGAACTTTGTGCCAAAGAAGATCTGGTTATAGAAGAGAGAAATATATGTACTCTATCACAAGGCTAAAGGGAATGAATTAGATCTCTTTTCACATATTTTCATATATTTGTCCACTGGGCAGAGCTACACTGGAAACCTGTTTCCCTTTTGGGTATATGCTGTGTCTCTTGTGCCACTTCCTTCCATTTTCATCACATAACATTTTCAGGCAAGTTCTACTCCTTTTCAGGAGGATAGATGATGGCAACTTGGAGTTATGAGTAGCAGAGATCACTACACTCTGTCCTCACCTCTTTCTTTTATCCTGATGGCTTGTCACAAAGCAGCTTCTCCTGGGCTAGGTCTGTGTGTGCATGACCACTTTGACTGATTTCACTGAGTCAACGAGTCAACTGCTCTTTGGTTTAATCAAAATGAACCAAATGAACTGTCCCACAAAAACCTGACAATCAAATAGACTGCTAACCCTGAATAAACTAATTTATGTCCTACAGCCCTTGCCCTGACCCAGAAGACAGCACCCATAGGGTCCAGCATGCTGTGCTTTTCACACACCTGCGGGGCTCGTCTCACCTGAGCGAGGGTCGGGGACTCCACGATCCTCTTGCTGAGGCCTCAGGTCAATAACAAATGGGAAATGTGATAGAAGATGGTTCGCCACTTGCCAATGCGTGACCAACTTATAAAGGCTGGACTGATGATCAAAGAGGCTTCATGGTCCAGGCAGGGTCAGGCAAGGTGATCTCACGTCAGTTGTTAGTAGGCGGGCCACCGATGTGCACAGATGTCTACAGTTGCTGAGGGACTTAAAACCACTTCCACACATATTCCTCCTTTAATCAAAAGTCAACTTTCCCTCCCACCTAGAAAGGTCTTAAAGAAGTTAAAATGGAGTTGAACTGATGGCCCAGTAACTCCAATGTGCAGGAGACTCACCTGGGAAGCTTGTTAAAAGATGCAGCGTCCCAGGATCCACCCCCAACATTCTGAGTCAGCAGGTATGGAAGGGGCTGGAGAATCTGCATTTTCAGCAAGGACTGTAGGAGATTCTGCTGCAGGTGGATGCAACACCTCCTTCTGGGAAACACTGGAAAGAGAATTCACTCTCAGAGCCTGTATCTCCCTAATGTGTCCCTTAGAAGGTCAACAGACCCACCAGGCAACGAGCCTCAACCGTGAGCTACACGTTGTGTTAGGTCTTGGGGAGAGAAAGGCAAAGAAATAAGAAGGCTACTCTTTGTTCTCTGGGGGTTGGCCACTTTATTTTTATTTTTTAAAAATAATTATTTGTTTTTATTTTTGGCTGTGTTGGGTCTTCGTTGCTGCACGTGGGATTCCTCTAGTTGTGGCGAGCAGGGGCTACTCTTCTTTGCAGTGCACAGGCCTCTCAGTGTGGTGGCTTCTCTTGTTTCAGAGCACAGGGTCTAGGCATGCGGGCTTCAGTAGTTGTGGCTCACGGGCTCTAGAGCGCAGGCTCAGTAGTTGTGGCGCACAGGCTTAGTTGCTCCGTGGCATGTGGGATCTTCCCGGACCAGGGCTCGAACCCGTGTCCCTTGCATTGGCAGGCAGATTCTCAACCACTGTGCCACCAGGGAAGCCCCTTCCCTGCGGTCTTTGTAAGCAACAGCGGCACTGGCTTCATCTCACCTGGAGCCTGCTAAAAAAGGATGGAGGGCATCACACCAAGTTTCCAGGCACAGATCGCTTTTCCACCTACCTGGATGAAGCGAGGGCCTCCTTTCTTAAAGAAACAGACGCAAACTAGGTCAGTTTCAGGGATGGAGTGTTGCAGTGCTTTTAGGGAGAAGCAAATGGATGTTGCAACTAGGGATGGGCAGACAAGCTCTGAATAAATGCCCCCTGCTCCCACCCCCACTCTGCTTAACTTTCTCTTGTTTCGCATCAGAGCTAAGTGATGGTTCCAAAAAAAATTTTTTTTTGGTCATTAATATTTTTCTTAATGAGTGAGAACTATTTCCCCCCGTTCACTGCTTTCCATTTGGTTCCCAATAGTAGTTTGGATTGACCAGCAATGATAGCCAAGCTCTGTGGACTCTTAGGCCTGCAGGGCTCTTCGGATGGTAACTTAAGAGTGTTCCTTTGATTTAAAAGATTGGCGCTGAAAGGGAACTCTGAGATCCCGCTTAACTGATGGTGAAGCTGAGATGGGGGTGTGCCCACAGTCTGAGAACAAAATTTTGGTCTCTCTAAGAAGCCATGACAGAAAGATTATTACAGACATCTTCTGAAAAACCTCTGAGAAACAGATTCCGTCATTTTCTTTGACATCATTTGGTGTCACCATTTCTGAGGCTCAGGAATTGTGTTTTATTAATCATATTTGTATTTTACTTATTATTTTGCAGAATGGGGGTCTGGGTAAGGGGTATGTTGTTCCAGTGTAATTTGGGGGAGATTTGATGTTACCATCTTTTCAACTAGGGAGGTGGGGCCTGAGAAGTGCACTTAAAGGCGAGGCTATGATCTTCCAGAAACTTCCTGTTCCATTTGAGTTTGAATCTAGAAAGACTCCAAGCTGGTCATAAATCAAACTTGTAAATAAGCTTTAAAAACACCTCTAAGCTTGTAGACGTGTTCACCAGACATGTCCATCAGTGATGGACGAACTTCATTTTGGAGCTTGGGATTCTCTATCATCGCTATTTAGCTTCTTTCAAATCTCTTAGCACAGAAAATATAAGAAAAATTTAAAAATATATAAATGAATGGGTAACATTTTCTTTTGAGACTTTGTTTTCAGAGGGAATGTTGCAAAAAATTATGTTAACAGGTGATCCTCCAGACTGTGTATCAAGAAGAGAGTCATAATTCTAGTCTAAATCAGGTACCGACTTACGGAAGATTTGCCCCTCCCCCTGCCCACTGAAGGCTGCCCCAAATGTGTGGCCTGGAGGGGCTGTAATGATAGGAAGTTGGTATGGAGTTTCACGTGGCTGATGAATTTGGTCCCCTTTGAGGCATATTCCCATGGGATGTGCTCATGCCTTGATCCAGAGAATGAGCCGATTGGCATCTTAGGTCTGAAATCTACTCGGGCTCCGAGGGAAGTATGACCTGTCACCAACTCCTCGCCACCTCTGTCCTTCTGATACCTGATTATAAGCCATAAAGTCAGCACGGGAATCTGTTCCTCTTTCCTTTCAGGAAGAGGAATTAGAATTTGACCAGAGGAAGTGAACTCTTTTTGAGTTTACAAGCAGCCTCTCACCAGAGTCCAAATTCAAACATGCATCCCAGGTCTAGGTCTTCATTTTTTAATGAATACATGGGCCACCTTGTATGGCCTTTCACAATGTTGCCCATCAGCCTGGGGCCAGGAGTCAAAGCGTCAGGTTGCCAGCAAACAGGTCCCAGAGGAGCACACGCTGTTGAAAACATTCAGACTAGCTTCCGAGCCTGTGCTTTCGATTTCTGGGGTCTGAGCTGGTACGAACAGGCTTTGGACACGGCTCTTCATGGACCACACTGGCCCTTCCTTGTCATGGCCTCCACAGCATATTACCTGTTGGCTTGTTTGTTTTGGGTGGGGAGGTCGGACCAGAAAGGGCAGTTCGGGGAAAATGAAGAGCAAGAAGACAATTCCCCTTCAATTCCTAATGCTATAATGAATTATTTGGGCTGAACTGATGTGGAGAAATACCAAATATTCTAAAATCCTAAAGCAATAGGGATTATTGAAGAATCATCTTATTCACCTCTATTCTGCTGCAAAGAAAGGGATTATGAAGAAATGCCTATTTGTGTTCTTTCACAGGCTGAGCCACGTTTAGGAGTTACTTGAGGTTGTGTGGAGGTTATGCATGTAGCAAAGCACAGCCTCAACAAGTGTTTTCTGCTAGGGGCGTCCGGCTGAGATCCCAGTTCTGTGTTTTTGAAAGTTTTTTCCATTGGTTGACAGTTCTATCCTGCTTAAAACCCAGGAGAGGGGGAAGCAGCCCAATTCCTTTTTGTAGCAAAACGCTAGTCATTACTGTTATTGTTATTCCTATTCACGCGGTGCCCTGCCGATTCTGGATCAAGTGCCACGGGCACCAGGCGTGGTTCCGTCCACAGATCTAAGTGCTTGCGAACATTTCCACATCAGATCCCCACACCATCCTGGCCAGCTAGAGAGATGGGGAAAACATATCAGAAACAGAAGTTATTTTGTTCATTGACAGAAATGGGAATGTCTGTGAAACTTGATTCTCAAATACAAGATTATAGAGGCACTTTTCCTTCCTCTTAGGTGCCCTTTTTACAAAAGAGAGCATTTTCTTTAGCAGAGCTGAGGAAGGGAATAAAGTCAGCAGAATACACTGAGCTGTTTTCTCGGACGGGAACTGGATTTACTCTCAAGGGGCCCCGTCTTCTGTCATCCAATCCTCCTCTCTCCTCCTCCAAGAACAAGGAAAGCTGATAAATATTTGTCAGGTTCCGGACTGTACATAGACACGTGCTGTGTAAAGGCACAGCTGGGGACAAAAGGGAGGCGAGAGCACAGTCTGAACTCCCAGGTGCCTCTTGAGGGGCGAGTTAAACAGGCAAAAGTGGTACTGAGAACCGAGTGGACGGCACAGACAGACGCTGCTGTCCAAGTTCAGCGAGGACAAGAATTGTGGTCCTCCAGGACTTACTGTCCCAGAAGCCTTGCTGAGGAGGACAGAAGTTCACCATTTAGCTCATTAGAGCTGGAGGGGCAATCTTCTCTCTCCATTCCTCCCCCTTCTCCTCTTTGCGTTCCTGAGCATAGATGGAGATGTTGCCTGTCACTCTGCCTTCACTAGTGGTGCCTGCTGGAAAAGGAAGCAATTTACCCAGACCACTCTTGAGTAATTGTAGTATTATTTATTTATTTATTTATTTATTTATTATTTTTTAAAATTTTTGGCTGCGTTGGGTCTTCATTGCTGCACATGGGCTTTCTCTAGTTGTGGTTAGCAGGGGCTACTCTTTGTTGTGGTGCGCGGGCTTCTCACTGCAGTGGCTTCTCTTGTTGCAGAGCACGGGCTCTAGGCTCGTGGACTCAGTAGCTGTGGCTCACGGGCTCTAGAGCGCAGGCTCAGTAGTTGTGGCGCACGGGCTTAGTTGCTCCATGGCATGTGGGATCTTCCCGGACCACGGATTGAACCCGTGTCCCCTGCATTGGCAGGCGGATTCTTAACCACTGTGCCACAGGGGAAGCCTAGTAAATGCAGTCTTAACGACAAAATAGGCATTTTCCCCCCCAGGATTGCTAAAGAGAGGGTCTGCAATTGCACGTGGAAATCAGTGTTCTCACGTGTGGAGGTCGGTTTGAGGGGTTCGTGAGGATAGAACATTGAGCCCACAGCCTTCCTTCCACTGCTGTCTGTCACTTCCTGGCAGTTTAATTTAAAGCAAATTGAATCATCTAAATTTAAACAATTAAATTCTTATCTGACTTCACTTTTCTTTTTATTGAAATGTAGTTGACTTATAATATTGTGTTAGTTTCAGGTGTACAGTGTAGTGATTCAGTGTTTTTGCAGATTATATTCCATTATAGGTTATTCCAAGATAATGGGTATAATTCCCTGTGCTATACAGTAGGTCCTTGTTGCTTATCTATTTTATATATAGTAGTGTGTATCTGTTAATCTCGTACCCTTAATGTGTCCCTCCCCCCTTCCCTCTCCCGTTGGTAACCACAAGTTTGTTTTCTATATCTGTGAGTCTTAAACAATTAAATTTGTAATGATTAATTCAAACATTTATATTAAAGTTAAGCAAAAAACTATCTCTTAACAGTAGCAACAACATCAAATCAATAAAATAATACCTGTTGACTGTTGTGAGGATTAAAGCACTGCAATCCTTATCCTCAAAGAACAACTTCTGGATTCTTTCCTGTTGGATTCTCCACTTTGAACCGTCATTTTTTTCATCAGTCGTTTCTGTTTGTAAAAGGCAGAGGGTTTTGGAACGAGAGAGCTCAGGCTTGTATCCTGGCTCTGCCATGTAATGACCGCACAGACATAGGGGAGTTTCTCTTATCCTCTGGGAACCTCACTTTCCCCATCTGGACATGGCAGTGATAATACCCACTTCTTGGGATTGCTGGAAGATTAAAGGAGATATTGCTTGTGAAATGCTTCGCAGAGCCCTGGCACGTGTTAAGGACTCAATCAGTAGGGTTAAGGATCTGGTTCTTGTTTGCGGGGTTCACACAGGAGGTCCGCTCTTTATGAGGAGAGGTGGCAACATCTTTCCCGCATCTCTGCAAGGTTGTGGCAGGGTTGGCTTGCGATAGGGGGTGGGGTTAGTTTCCTTCCACTTTAGATCCGTCGCTCACCAGCTGTACCATCATGAGTTCGTTATCTGACTGCTCTGTGCCTCAATCTTCTCATCTTTAAAATGAGACACATCGTACTTACTTTACAAGGTTGCTGTGAGGATGGAAGGACCTCATACACACAAAGCAATAAACAGCTCCTTGCACATGGAAAGCACTCAATACATGTTAACTCTTTTAATTTATTATACCACTCACTTAACACATTTGAGTGGAATTACGGTCTCAGTTACCAGGGGAAGGCAGTTTCTTTTCTGCCCCTTTGGCCTTTGGTTATTACAAATTTTAATAAGATACAAACCCTGCTGTTGTAGTAGGCTTTTTTTTTTGATGTCATTACAGCTTCCTGCCACTGACACATCATTGCTGACATTAGTAGGTGTAGGAAAAATGTTGTGGTCTGGTCTATGTAGCAAAAATATTTGTGGGAGGCCCCTTTGATTGGCTTTATTATTGTATTTAATGCACTGCACATGGGCAGTCAAACATGTTTGGAAAGAGGTCATATTGGTTTGAAAGACAGATGATCTAAAACTAGCTTTCATTCTATTGTGGATTAGAGGAATTCCAGCTAAGGTTTTGAAGAGCTGCCACCAAATATTTGCTGATATCCTCCCTGTGACTCCAAGGGTTCTTTTTATTCTCTCCGCACCCTCATCCTGCCCTGGGACTCTGATGTGGATATAAAATAATATATCTGAGTTTTCATAGTTTAGATTTTATTCATATCAAATTTACACACGCACATAATTTAAAGAGTCAGATGACAAGATTTATTACGACAAATCACAGTCTTTTGCCCAATACCCCCTGCTATGGTCTGAATGTTGAAGTCCCCACCAAATTCGTATGTTTAAATGCCAAGGCCCAATGGGATGGTGTTAGGAGGTGGGACTTTTGGCAGGTGATTCGGTCATGAAGGTGGAACCCTCCCAAATGGGATTAGTGCTTTCATAAAAGAGACCCCACAGAGGTCCCCAGACACCTTCACTATGTGAGGACACAATGAAAAGTCTGTGACCCTGAAGAGGGCCTCAGTTTCAGACGTTCTGCCTCCAGAAATGTGAGAAATAAATATCTGTTGTTTATAAGCCACCTAGTCTGTAGTATTTTGTAATAGCAGCCCAAACAGACTAAGATACCCTCTTACATTTTCTTGATCCCCAGAGGAAATCGCCGTCAACTATTCTTTTTGATATTAACCTCCATTATCTCTAAATAACACGTTTTTAAATGCTCTTTCTTTATTTTTTAGTATTAGGTATTTTCTATTTTCTTTCCGCTCTTTAAGAGGAAACTTTCTTTCTCTTTCACCAAACCTGCACCTCACCTCCTTTCCAACACCTTTTCAATATTTACTGCCCATCTCCCTCATTCTCCCAGTGAATTATGTAGTAAGTGTAGTTATGTTATTCTGACCATCTAAATGCTAATCACACCTGGGACATTTGTTATACTATGATTACCTTGCTTTCTTACATAACTTTTTGATTTTCCTGGAGTTAATAATTGTCTTCTTTTTACTTAGTTTTTGGTTTGGTTTTTTATGATCCCTGATCCCCCAAACTTCCTTTTACTTGTTTTAATCTCCTCTCAATATATTCAAATCCATCAGGTGTGCTCTTAACTCATTGTTTTGAAAGTTCTCTCCTGATCGTCAGTCTGGTAATTGCTTTCTAGCCTTGAAATCTCCCTTCACTTCGTCCAAGGGATTCCCTTTCCCCTTTGTGGGGTTGGAACCCTGTTTCCTGGTCCCTAGTTTTCCATGTCTTCCCCTTTCTTTCCTCACTTCATTTGTTGGAGAGCCTTCTGTAGCAGCTTCCTTACCAGGTGTGCATGGGAGATGAATTTTGAGGTCTCAGTGTCTGAAAATGTCTTTAGTCTATCCTCAAACTTAATTAACAGGCTTAGTGTTGATATTCTCAGTTGTAAATAATCTTTCCTAAGCATTTTCAAGGCTTTACCCCATTGTATTCTAGCTCTCAGCCTTGACATTGAGATGCCTCAGTCTATTCTGATTTTTGATCCTTTGTATATTTCTTTTCCTCTTCTCAATATTTTAGGATTTTTTTTTTTTTTGGTCTCCAACGATTGAGACTTCACAAAGATGTGCCTTAGTCTGGGTTTCTTTTCATTTACACTGCTGGGCACTCATTTACTTTAATCTGGAAACTCACATTCCTCAATTCTGGGAAATTTTCTTGAATAATTTCTTTGAATTTCACCCTTACCTTCCTTTCCTCTTTTCTTTCTTTGTGGAATTCCAGAACAGATCTCTTATTTTCTTTGTTTTTCCTTCTATCTTTCATCATTATGTGCTATGTTTTGGGGCATTTTCTGATCTTAACTTGTAACCCTCTTATTGAGATTTTAATTTTTGATATTATCTTTGTGGATTATTTACTCCTTAAAATAAATCTCTTCACTGTTATTTTTATTGGGGTTTCAGGAGAGAATAGAGACAATTGCGTGTTTTCAACCCTTTTATAACTGGAAACGATAATTGAGGATTTTTTTTGGGAACAAACTCTGGAATGTTGACACATGGGTGAGTATTGTATTATTTTAAGTGATTGCATTGTTGGGATATACGCTTATTTTAACTTAACTGCCAGTGACCAGCACAGTTTTCTGGATCTTTTTTTGGAATTGCCTTCACAGACCATGCTGTATTCCTTTCAACTTATGCAAAGGTAGGAAATTTTATATTTTGATTGCTTTGATTTTTAGAAGCACCAAAATGCCACTTGGAAACTAGGCTTGTAAAAAAAGCCAATGATAAACTTTAGCTTTCATTTCAGAATGATCTTGCTGATCCTGTAATGGCCACAACAAATCCAAAACTTATTGTTTTTGAGAGTGGTATAGAGTGGGGATGACATTTTTCAGTGGCTTGAGAATGAAGTTTTGACTAGTGTTTTGAGCAGGGATATTATTCTTGAAATAATTCATAGTCTTCTAATGACAGCATTAACTTGTGTTCATAAGTACAGGTTTCTTTTTTCTTTTTCTTTTTTTCAAGGATTAGTTTTGTAACTTGGTAGTCCTATCTCATGGTTATTCAGCTAGATTACATTCCACCCATTAGAATGTCATGGATTATGTTTAAAAATTTAAACAAAAATTTCTACTTAGAGGTGTAAGACTTTCTTTTTAAAGCCTGGACCAACATTACACCATTGCCTTTATGGGTCTGGGTTTATATTTTTAGCTACTTAGAGCCCAGCATCCCATTCCTACTCAAGAGTAACTTTAAAAAAGGGGTCTGATCTAAATCATCTTAGTTGATGGTTAATTGGACTGGATGTAATTCTGTGCTACCTTCCACACCTTTATATGATGATAGCCCTTGTGTGTCCCTTGAGTGTTAAACATGGTTACTATATTAGCCCTCTCTGCACGTTGACTGATCGTCATGGGATGAACATACAGCATGCGGTCGAGGGAAGGAAATGATCACTTCACCCCTTACCCAATCTATCAATTCAAGCTCCTGCTAATTCAACACATAGTTGGGAGACTGCTGGGCTCCTAGATGGTGATTTTCTCTATAAAATACCCATATTGGCTAAACCTCTTCAACCTTTAAAAGATAATACTGAAAATCAGTGTTCAGCTTAGAATCTCAGAGCTGGAAGCATTTGTAGAGATGGTTCAATTCTCATTTACAGATGAAGATACAGAAACCAAAGCTGGGAATTGACTTGCCCAAGTTCACACACCAGAACCAAAGATGTTGATTTTAGCCACACGTGAAAGCAAAACAGTCTTACTTATTCTAAAGGAGAGTTTGGCTGAGAGTTCATTGTTCCAGGTCTTTATGAAAAAAGTGTATAGGCCTTTATTGCTCTCTTTCTGCAGCTGGGGAGGTGGAAGACTGTTTATTTTTGTCAATGGAAAAGGGCAAAGATGTGAACAGGACACAAAATCATATATAAAAATGGAATCCAATTTTGTAACAAAGGAAAAATACATAGGAAAACATGACAAGAGAAATAAACATTATCAGAGAATGAGAGAGAGAGAGTGAGAGAGAAGGAGAGACCTCCTTTTCTAGCTGATCTCTGGGAAGCAGACGTTGAAGTTCCTGGGGCTGCAGTTGTGTTCAGGACCATGTATAGCAGTAGCCCAGATCTGATGAGCAGAAAGAAGAGCCTTGATCAAAAATTAATTATTTTTAAATGAAAACCATTCCTGGCTTCTTTCAGATTCAGCCGGATGACATAGCATGGTCTCTGATGTCGAGGAGGGAGAAAAACCAGCATTGGTCTCCTTCTCAAGCTGCAGAGGAAACTGTGTGAGGGCATCTTTCCTCTGGGGGCTTTGGATTCTCTTGCCTCCTACCTGGGAGGCAGAGAACAGGCTGAAGGACAAAAAGGAACATTAACAGGCAAACTCACATCGGGTCTGAAGTCATCCACAGCCTCACAAGTATGACAAATGCACAACCTTTGGTTGAAAAGACTCAGGAAGTTGGTTGGCCAGATAATCCATTTGGTTGGGAAAAAGAAGCTGAGTTTGACCTGACCGGTTCGGAAAATGCACCATTTCTGGTCTCTCTAGTTGCACTTACTAGCAGGGATTGCTTTGATTTGCATCATATAAGAAAAAAGAAACTCAATAAAATGCATTTGGTTCTTTGTCACTACATGAGCCGTTAACAAATTAGCACAGGGGAAGCTTTTGCAAATGAGAGATTAAATTTCCTTGTTTATGTTGGAAATCTCCCTCGGTCTCTGTCAGCAAATGTGCAATAACATTCTTTCCGTGTTGGGCTGGCTTTCAGTTGGTTTGTTATTTTTGTTTCTTTTGTTCTTGCTATGGGCCTTCAGAGTGACCGTCTCTCTCAGGGAAGATAGAAACTCTTGCCTGGGGTTAAGGGAGACTTCCTGGGGCAGGGGTGGGAGTGGCGTGGAGGGAGGGTTGCCAGACAGAATACAGGATGCCCAGTTAGGTTTGAATTTCAGATAAACAATGAGTTTTTAAAAATAGTATAAGTATGTCCCAAATATTGCATGGGACATACTTATACTAAAAGACATTCCTTGTGTATCTGAAATGCACATTGCATTGGGCGTCCTGTATTTTTATTTGTTAAATTTGGGCAGCTGCAGTCTCCTTTGATGTGGGGAGGAAGTTTCTATGCCTGAGACATCCCAGGGCTGTAGGAAAAGGCTGCTTTCCCCACCCTCTTCCTTTTTGGCTGGACCTGACTAGATTTTAACCTGCACCTGAGACTCGGTTTCCCTTAGGGTTGGGACCGGGGCGAGGAGAATGAAGCACTTGCCTTGGGCACAAACCCAGGAATTGAGATAAAGAATTAGTGCATTATGGAAAAAAAAATTAAAAAAGAAATGATCCTGTATTAAAATGTTTCATATTTTAACATCATAAATATTATGATTTTTGTCATAAATATTTTGGTTAAAATATTTTATTAAAATTGTTCTTTATCTTAATTACTGAGGTTTTGTTTTTGGTTTTTTTTGCACCCTTTTAAGTTTTGCTCCAGAAGTGGTGGGGTGGCAGGAGTGTTAAATGCAAGCTTGTGGTCCTACAAAGAGCAATGCCAGAATTCTTCATTTAGAATTAAAATATGAGTTTTTCTACTTTATTTGACCTCTGTTTACATACAGATTTGGAGATGCCTGTAGTCTTCCCTTATCAGTTTTAACATGATGGTTACTTTGAACTTGAGTGAAATTTCTCACTTCCATTGCCCCAACCTTTGTCTAGGAAGATACTTTTTTGGTCCCAATTTTCTTCTTTCAAAGCAATGGAGATTCCGGTCTCTTTTACTGTTTTAGACGTGAGGATAACATCTGAGGATAAGACCCTGGCTTTGTCCAGTGGCAGAATCTTCCAGAATAAGCTTGGAGAGCCTGTTGGGCTTGGATGTATGGGAGCAGGACTGGTCATTACTGACTTAATGACTATTTAATATCATCTCATTGAATATTTAAAGTGACATTTGTGTGTTACTATTCAAAAAATGTTCCAACATTATATTTAGTTGATTGTTGTATATGTATGAAATAAATGCTGTTTAGCAATGCAAATAATTGGCATCCTCGTTTTGTTGGTATTTGTACTCTGTGGTGTCTAGGAATTCTTGATAACCATCGTTATACAATCCATGATGAGTGTATATAAACCCAGTGTTTCAGACTCGCCAAATGGGATAAATGTAGTTAATGCTAATAAGTTACATCACCCATTGGACTAAGGAAGGCGTAGGATGTTCACACAATAGTCACTTGTGCCTGTGCATGCACACATGCACACACATGTACTCTATCTTTCTTTTTCTCTCCAATGCGTAAACATTTAAAAGCAGAGATTATTAGAAGATTAAAAGATACAGAACAGAAAAAGGCTTGGGCACCACTGACATGGGTTTAAGGAGTGAGTGAATGAGCTAACAAAGACGTGGCTTTTGGTTTTGCATCATTTAATATCTTCTCAGTATTCTTAAAATTTTTTTAAATTTATTTTTTATATTGAAACATAGCTGATGTACAATATCCTATGTTATAGGTGTACAATATAGTGATTCATAATTTTTAAAAGTTATATTCCATTTACAGTTATTATAAAAATTTGACTATATTCCCCATACTGTACAATATATGCTTATAGCTTATTTTATACCTAATAGTTTGTACCTCTTACTCCCCTACCCCTATCTTGCCACTCCTCCCGTTCCCTCTCCCCACTGGTAACCACTGGTTTGTTCTCTGTATCTGTGAGTCTGTTTCTTTTTTGTTATATTCACTAGTTTGTTGTATTTTTTTGGTTCCATGTATAAGTGACAACATACAGTATTTGTCTTTCTCTGTCTGACTTGTTTCACTTATCATAGTGCCCTCCAAGTCCATGCATATTGTTGCAAATGGCAAAATTTCATTCTTTCTTTTTTTTTTTTGGCTGAGCAGTATTCCACTGTATTATCTTCTCAGTATTCTGAAGAAGAGTGAATCAATTTGCCTATTTAGAAAACAGAAATGATCTCAAAAATAAATCTGATGTATGGTATTTTAAGAGATGTTGTGTATTACTGAACTTAAGAGTTTTTAAATGAGCCACAAGGGTGAAGTTAAACTCTTTGACTGGACAATTTTACCTTCACGGGTTTATCCTAAGAAACTTGAATTTGAGCAAACAGCAGTTGACAATAATATTCACTACTGAGCTGTTTATAACAATAAAAAATTGCGAACTGCCTATGTACAACAATAGAGGAATTGTTAAGGAAACGATGGAACAATTGTATGATGAAATTGTGTGCAGTCATTTAAAAATCATGTAAAAGAGTATTTAACAACATGGGGAATGTCCATTTCATTATATTGCTAGATTAATAATATTACAAAAGAGTAAATGGTATTATCACATTAAAAATCTATTTATTGGGACTTCCCTGGTGGCACAGTGATTAAGAATTTGCCTACCAATGCAGAGGACATGGGTTTGAGCCCTGGTCCGGGAAGATCCCACATGCCGCGGAGCAACTAAGCCTGTGCGCCACAACTACTGAGCCTGCGCTCTAGAGCCCATGAGCCACAACTACTGAGCCCACGTGCCACAACTACTGAAGCCCGTGCGCCTAGAGCCCATGCTCCACAACAACAGAAGCCACCGCAATGAGAAGCCTGTGCACGGCAATGAAGAGTAGCCCCCGCTCGCTGCAACTAGGGAAAGCCCACGTGCAGCAACGAAGACCCAATGCAACCAAGATAAATAAATAAATTAAAAAAAAATCTATTTATCTATCTAACTCTCTATCTATCTATCTATCTTAGATAAATGGATGAGTCCATTTATCTATCGATTATCTATGCATCTATGTATCTACCATCTATCTATGTAGTCTAATCTACTTATATCAAAAGAGGGAGAGAAACCTAGGTGCTACCACAAAATGTTGACGGCAGCATCTTTTATTTGGTGGTGGGATTGTAGATGGTTTTATTTTTCTTCTTTACAGTTTTCACTATTTTTGTTTTTATAAGCATTTATTACTTTTATAATTATAAAAAATTAAAGTTTTAAAATTTAAAATGTAAAATTTTAAATAAAAAGTTAAAAAATATTTATTTTTAAAGAGAAAAAATACGGATTATAAAAGTTATGAGGAAATTGATCTGGATATGTGTGTGCGTGTATGTGTATGTCATACACAGAATATAGATTGTAAAGATATAACCAAGATGTATACCTTTTCTATGTGTGATAAAATTTCATAAGGTTAAAGTAATCTTTGATATCTTATACATTTTCCATAATAAACATGTATTATTTTTGAAATTGGGAAGCGAGGTACAATAGAAATGAATCCATGCATAACAGTGAAAAAAGAAATGTATTTAAATTATATGTAATAATATTCTTTCTCTCCATATCGTCTCATGAAAGACTTTTAAGACAACAATTTTGTAAGGAAGTTACATATAAAAGACAGTGCAAACTTTCAGTTATGCTTACACCTGGATCACTTCACAGACTTCTGTCTACTTTCCTTTCATGAGGATTTTCTCTATCCCATAGATAGTGGCTACAAAACATTTCTAAAGCACACAGATCTGATCATGTTCAATCCCTGTTCAAAAACCTATACATTCCTAAAAAATTATAAAAATTTCCATAAATTCCTATTATAATCAGAATAAAATCCACCTGTTTTTGCCCTGTTTCAAGCTCTTTACTGTCTTGTAGAAATCTAGTTTTCTCCTTTCAGACTCTGACAAAATTCATTTATTTATCAACAAATATTTAGTGAGTTCTTACTTTGTGTGGGACACCGTGCTGGGTGTTGACACAAGTAGTCTGTTCTAGTCAGACTAGACAATGCAGCTTTCTCATCTATGACCTGTGATTACTCATCACTGTGTTTTCTCTGAGGTCTCTTTCTTTTTATGGGTGTTTTTTTCTACATTTCTGCTCTTGAAATCCTACCCATCCTTCCGTTCCAACCCTAGATGCCACCTACTAGTTCCAGTTGAGGATGGTCCTGTTTTCAGAATAATTCCCTACATTTCTTATAGCTCTTATTATACATTGCCTTTCACACGAGCTGGTACAGACTTTCTGTGTCACAGCGATTATCACGCTGGGGCTGGGATGGGGGTGGGGCTTGGCAGGGTAGAGGTGGTGGATGCTCCCGAGAAGGGTGGGTATATTAGAATCGCTGCTGGACCAGGCCTGCGGTTGTTCAAAATAGCGTATTAAAAATAGCCATCACTTCATTTTATTTTTATTTGTGGTATGAAATTTGTTTGGACTTTTAAAATCGGAGTATCAAAAGGGGCATGAATTAAATATGATGAGCCACACTGCCTTATGAGATTGTATGGTTGTCTTCATAGCTGTTGAATGAATGAAAGTGAAAGAATGAATTAAGAACTACTTTTCCCCCAGAGTTTACATCAGGGTTCACTCTTGGTGTTGTACATTCTATGGGTTTTGACAACTGTATAATGACATGTGTCCACAATTATAATATCTTAGAGTCGTTTCACTTCCCTAAAAGTCTTCTGTGCTCCAACTGTTCACCCCACTCTCCCCCCAACCCCTGACAACCATTGATCATTTTACTGTCTCTGTAGTTTTGCTATTTCTAGAATGTCATAGGGTTGGAATCATATGGTATGTAGCCTTTTCGGACTGACTTTTTTTACCTAGTAATATGCACTTAAGTTTCCTCCATGTCTTTTTGTGACTTGATAGTTCATTTCTTTTTAGTGCTGGATAATATTCCATTGTCTGGATGTATCACAGTTTGTTTACCTATTCACCAATTGAAGGACATTTTGGTTGCTTCCAAGTTTTGGCAATTAGGAGTAAAGCTGCCATAAACATCCACATGTAGGTTTTTGTGTAGACATAAATGTTCAACTCCTTTGGGTAAATGTCAAGGAGTGTGATTGCTGGATTGTATGGTAAGAGTATGTTTAGTTTTGTTAGACACTGCCAATTTGTCTTCCGAAGTGGCTGTACCATTTTGCATTCCTACCAGCAATGAGTGAGAGTTCCCATTGCTCCACATCCTTGTCAGTGTTTGGTGTTGTCAGTGTTCCAGATTTTGGCCATTCTGATAAGTATATAGTGGTATTTCATTGTTGTTTTCATTTGCATCTCTTTGATGACATATGACGTTGAACATCTTCCCATAAGCTTATTTTCCATCTGTATGTCTTCTTGGATGAGGTGCCTGTGCAGATCTATTGCTCATTTTAAAAATTGGGTTATTTGTTTTCTTATTTAAGAACCACTTTTGATCTCAGAGTGCCCTTGTGTGTGATGGGCAACAAGTTCCAATGCTTCCAAGTTCCAGTGACCTAAAGATGACACTGCCCATCACTGTTCTAGGTAAAGGTGACACTGTCCATCACCAATTTGCTGAAAATGACAACTTCTTGCCAAGCAGGGTTTTTAGGAAGAACTTAATGCTAATTTTTGGTTTTCCACTGCAACCTGACTTTCTTTTCCCTGCTTGTCCTCTGTGTGACCTTGTGAGTGGAAACC
Source organism: Balaenoptera acutorostrata (assembly GCF_949987535.1). Classification (NCBI taxonomy): domain Eukaryota; kingdom Metazoa; phylum Chordata; class Mammalia; order Artiodactyla; family Balaenopteridae; genus Balaenoptera; species Balaenoptera acutorostrata. The sequence continues at coordinate 24,093,876 of NC_080066.1, read as the reverse complement.
CAAAGGCTAATTATAACCCAAAGATGTCTGTATTGAGCTACTTGAAATCCAGGACTCTCTTATGTCCAAGCTTCTGTACATGCCGCCCACTGGCCTGGACATTCTCCTTCCTTTCGTCCATCCCAGGAGCCTTCCTGTCCTGTGCTTTGCTGGCTAAGTCAGGCTCATCCTCTAGGGTGTCCTTCCAGATACTCTCTTCCCAAAACCAGAGTAAGGACTTCTTCTAAACTCTCTACCACATCCTTCCTCTGTCAAAGCACCTATCACAGGTACCATCATTGCTGTCCTTCCTGGCAGACCTGGGTCAGTAGCTGCCGAGAGCAGGTTGAATTCTGGCTGTCTTGTTACTTTTATATCCTTGATGTCTAATAGACATGAAGTAAATATGAGTTCAACAAATTCATTCGTTCAACAGATGCTTATTGAGCACCTACTCTGTGCTAAGGTCTATTTTATTTGCTTTGGCTGCCTCCACGAACAAAATGGAAAGAGATTCCTTCCCACTAGCAACTTACATTCTCATGAGAATGAATGACTATTTGAACAGATGAGTGTCCATGAAAGTTCCAGAGGGATAGAAGGATCCTGATGTTCACTTGTTCACAATGTTACTACGAATTTGTAAGACTGAAAATGTGCCCACCTCTCCATGTCTTCTGTGGCTAATTTCTTTTTAACCCTAAGATTATTTCCCACGTTATGGGTTCTGTCTCTCCAAGATAGAGTCAGAAGTTGTCGTCTTGGCTCCCTTTTTGGCTTGGCTTTCTTCAGTCAGACACAGCCCAACGGGAGACTAAGATTTAGAAGAGAACCTCTGGGGGCTGGAGATGCAGCACAGAACCCATTTTGGGGGGGCACTGGGTGGTGGAGACAGTGGGTCCCCAGAGGCCGAGCCGATGATGGGAAGCTGGCCTCCGTGGAGGTCCCAGTGTCCTGGGAGTGTTCCGGCAGCATTTGGGGACGGCTCTTGGCTGGATAGCTTTCATGCCTGGTTCTCTGGGCTTCCGGAGCTTCCGTGAACTACCTAACAGCTTTTAATACATTTTCTGCCCAGACCAGTTAGAGTGGGTCTGTAGCTCGCAACAAAGGGTGCTGGCAGGTGCAGACCTCTCTCCGGGGCAGCCTATTCCTTCCCACCCAGGCTGTGTTTAATCAGGTCTGACTGCAAAGATGACTTCAACAAGCCTCAGGTCCTGCCAGCACTGTCTCTCGATTGGGAATTAAAGATCTCCCAGCCCTTGAAGGGCAGCAGCTGCAGTAAGAAGGGTAAACTTATACATTGGGCTGAAATCCAAATTTTTATGCATGTAATTATGCCAGAATTCAGGTCAACCTCTAATAATATTCCGGCTGGGTTGACTCATAGCTCATGATATATAAGAAGGAAAACAGCATCTGAACTGCTGTGGTGGCATTTTTTTCTTGTACTTTTGAAACGTTGTCTAATTATTTGTCCTCTTCTATGTGACTGCAAACTACTCTGTTCTTCCAA